>NC_142515.1:98587500-98930000 GCF_057876585.1 Rhinolophus sinicus | reverse complement strand
AAAGAGTTCAATTTTAGAAAACTTTGTCAAAATATATTCCTTTGACTTGGGCATGTGGCTTCATGCTGCTGCTCCCACAATGATAGTGGATGTGGAGGGGGCCAATCAATGTGTCTGAGATCCCACCAGTCAGTCACGCTGGTGTCTGCTCTCACTGTTTCCCCTGGAACTCCATGCAAGGAAGAAGAGATTCCAGGGGTGAAAACTCAACTACATTTTCCTGATGGTATTGTAGTGGGAGAAAGAGAATAGAGAATTATGGTGGAAAGGAAGAATGGGGGGAAATGCTAAGAGATTTATTAGTGTTCTAAAGCCGGTCAAACCCAAGGTCACCATCTCCTAGTTCTGAATCTGGAAATAGGCCAATGAAAAATGAAAATGCAGCTCCCATCTTTTTTATATTAATATGCATAATTATAACAACATGCACTGAATGGTTACTATATGCCCTGCACTTAGCACTTGACATGAATAATTTCATTTAACCTGCACAAGAAGTCTCCTAGGTACCAATCAGGAAAGTGGTATTTAAAGAGGCTAAGTAACTTGTCCAAGGTATACTTCTAGTAAGTTCAACAGAATGGCATCAATGCTGTATCCTCTTGATTTTGAAGTCTATGCAGCCTCCCACTAGACTTTTGACAGGATGTTTTGTGTGAGATGCTTCTGCTCTGTGGGGCTTCCCTAATTTGCCCTAAATACTAAGGCAGCTTCCCAAGTCTTAACACTTCTCAGGGACTTAGATGAAAGACAGTCGAGTATAACAGAAAGAGCCTGAACTAAGAGTCAAAAGCTTCTTTTCTAGCAGAGGCACTTGCAAGACACATGCATTTGAGCTAATTGTTTGGCCTATCAGAATCTCAGATATAAAGTGGGGATATTTTCTCTTCCAACCTGATGTGGTCGTTGAAATAAGCAAATGAGAGAATATCATATATGTGAACAAGCTTTGAAGACTACAAAGTACAATCAAGTGTATTATTAGTGTGACAATCAGAGTGGGCTTGGAGGACTTAATCTCTTTGGGTAATCTTACCCATGACCCCTGCTGGGTTGGTGGTTTCCAGGTATTTCAAGAGGTTCGAAAATAAAGGTTTACCAGGGAGCAGTCTTAGCACTAATGTACCGAACTCACTCATCTTCCTTCTCTTCCAGAATCTCTCCTGAATGAAAATTGATAGAAAATAGTAACGGTGGATTTGACAGTTGTCTTGGACTTCTCATTTAGCCTCTCTCTTTCTTTATTTGCCAAATAAGCATGATCTGTGCTGTTCAACAGAGAGCACTAACCACACGTGGCTATTAAATTTAAATTTAATCAAATGAAAATGTTCGTTCCTTAGTCATACCAGCCACATTCCAAGTGACTACACAAGACTGGCGGCCATTGTAGCAGCTGCTTCATCCCTGGGAGAAGCAGGCATTTCAAACGGTTACACTGAAGAAAAAACTACATTAGTTTCTATTCCATTTTTTTAAATGCTTACACAAATATCACTCAGTCAGTCATACACTAAAAGTAGACACAAAAATCTCCTGGTACTTCGACCAAAAATCAAAGTTTATAAAGTTTTTCAAGACTGTTTTACCAGGTTTTTTTTTTTTCCCTTCTGACAATCTGACAATACTTGACAATATCTAATTTTACTTTCCTTCCTCCCTTCTTTCCTTCCTTCTTTCCTTTGTTCCTTCCTTCCCATCTCTCTTTCCTTCTTTTTCTTTCCTTCCCTCTCCCTTTCGTCCTTCCTTTCTCTCTCTATATATATATATAGTTAGATAGAAGATAGATAGATAGATAGATAGATAGATAGATAGATAGATAGATAGATAGATAGACAGACAGACAGATGATAGGTCTTAAAGTGGACTAGGTGTATTTATTTATTCTCCCTACATCCTATGTTTTCAAAATTTTTTATAGAGGCAATGACATCACATTATAGAAAGTTTGGACAACTGGAAAAAATGATGGGGAAGGGAACATCTGTGATTCCACTATTCCTTCAAATGGCTATTAGCACTTTGGTCTATTGCTCCTTAAATCTTTTTAAAAGATTTTTTATTTTTATTATAGTGATATACTATGCATGGACATGTATACTTTTTTTAAAAAGTAACATTTGTATTTTTTTCACATTTACTAATATAAAATTAGTACTTTAAATAAAGCACGTGTTTTTTTTACTTATTCCTTCTAAAAACAGCCCTGATGGTTAAGGCAGAAAATAAGAAGGATTGTCCCCCTTTATAGGTGGCTTTAAGCCAGATAAGCTTGGTCAAGTCTGATGCCAAATCATTAGATTAGCTTCTGTGGGGTCAGAGAATGGAATTTGCTGCACATGAGAAAGTCTTATAAAACTTGGGAGTGGTCAAAAGAAAGCACTGCTATTCCCTACCCACCTTTAAGAAAACACAGAGTTGGTCATCGACAACGTATGTGTGTATGTAGATTCCCACTGGGTTAGTCTAAATCCCGTAACTTCTTAACATATATGTGGTTTGCAACTCTTAATTTTAAGAATCCTTAAAATGTTCAGTGGGTTTAACTTAGGATCCAAAACAGAATAGTCCACTTTCCAGTCCCCAAACACCTATGTAATTAAAATTCTTTGGATTGCAAATAGCAGAACCCACTTCTGCTTAGTTTAAGGAAAAAAAGTGGGGGGTTTTGGGGAAGATTAGCCCATAGAACTCAAGGATGAGTTAAAATTCACACCCCTCCTCTTTAGAAACCTGCTGTAAATATAGCTCAGCTCTGAAAACCCCCAGACTCTGTGCCTCTCAGACCCAAATTTCAAATTTCCAGGTGAGAAATGAAAACAGTTCACTTGGGGTCAAACATGTACCTTATACCAACCATCTTAGGGCAGGAGGCACTGTCACAGGGAGCTGCCAGGGATGCTGGAAGGTCCTCAATGCAAGTTAGACAGGGACCCCAAGGGACCAACTACTCTCTAGCCTCAGGGAAAGAGCTCCATCTTATCTTATCATAAGCAACACAATATATATATTGTACTAGACCTTTCTAGTGGGCTAAGTAAAAATATGATGGTGGGAGGTTGGAGGTAAACCTGCTTTAAAGAGTAGGAAGCCAATATTAGGCAGGAATTCTGTTTAGGAAGAGATTAGCATTTAAGCGCTGGAGTTCCAAAGGGAGAAGCTTGTGATGTCATTCAAATGCAGACGCCAGCTAGAGTCACACTGGCCAGAACAGCTACTCTTCTCCCACTGTAGGGAGAGCACCAACAGCTTCTAGATACTGCTCAGCCATCTGACAGTGTTATGCCATCAGCTACATTCTTACAGTGCAAAGTTTAGCAACAGGGAGACCTGGTCACCCGAAGTTCAAATGCAGTCTCACCAGCTGGATTCTTCCCTAGGAATCCAGCTAAAGGCGCTCTTACCTTCCTCAAAACCCTGCAGGAGGGTAGCCTGTGGGGCCTGACACTAGTGTAAAATGGTCTGTGAATCTACATGCTCCTCAATCATTATCCTAAAGCCAAATCCACGGGATGTCTCACCCATGTATCTTCTCCTACCTTCAAACACAGGCCATTGTTGTGATCGAGAAACGCATCCCCGATTTCATGGTAGTTTTATATATATATATAAAATTTCCTCAGTCAACAAATAATTCAAGTAACTATCACATGGCGGATTCCCCCAAATGTCTGATATTAAAACGGGTGACTCAAGATGTGCTATAATAGGGAATAGTACAGAAGACCAGCAAATGTTGCGTTACCAGCTGAACAAAAGGATTAGAGAACCCAAATCGGGCCATGACAGGTGTATTTTTCTTAGCAGCACCTGGCTATGGCTTTAGTAAGGAGTAATTTGAAGCTAACTCCAAAAAAATTGCTCGGATTAATTTCACCCTGTGATATGTGAAATGATTTCCCATAAAAGCTATGTTCAAATTAATGGCCTATGAAATCTAAATATATTTACGTAGGCCATTTCATTTTATTAACTAAAATTAATTGGTATATTAATAAACGTAAACTTAACAGGGGAGAAAAAAGAGTGGCTCATGCTCCAAAAAGTTGGGAATCACTTTAGTCCATCCCATTCCTGTGACAAACGTAACCTTGTAAGAGGTCAGTGTCATTATGTACATATTTTCTCTCTTTTTATTTTTAGTCGCCTCTCTTTGTCCTTGTATTTTGCCCATAAGACGTGCTCAATAAATATTTGTTTCTAAAAGTTTATGTCTCCCTGGGGCAAAATGAAATTGTTAGGGAGAACCACTGCACTAGCTGGACAACCAGCTCAGCTCTGCTTCCCACGGCCGTGCTTGGGCCCTGCTCTGGGGCTTCTGTAATCTGGGTGGCTCTGCTCCAGGCAATGCCACGGTTCCCGCCATTCCTCCCTTTCTCTCTCCCCATCCTCCCCACTGTGAAGCTGGCTTCCTTCTCCTTCTCACAAGAACTTAATTGTTCCAGTGGAGGACTGATGAAACAGTATGTGTCTGAACCCAGCTGTGGGAAACATTTAAAGCAGTAACTCATCTCCATGTATAAAAATGTAATCTGTAAGGAGAGAAAAATCTAACAAGCCAAAACCTCTTGCTAACCACTTAACTTCGGATTTAACCAGACATAAAGGAGATTATTAAACCCCCAATGAATTAGAGGTGTAATTGGTTTTAAGATTCCATATTTAGCTTTGAAGGTGAATTTCAGCTTTGCCTTCCCTTTTGCTGAATTGGTGCTTTTCCTTACGGTGACTAATGCTGACTTGAAATTTGATTTTGCTAAGTAAATTACATTTTTCTAGCAGATCTCTTGATGGCTAGGTTCAAATTTTACATAAATGCCCCAATTGTGGACCCAGAAAGCTGGTACAATTTTAAAGCTTTTTTTTTTTTTTTTCTTCAGACAAATGACCATGCAGAGCAATATTTAGTTGTCACTACCTGGAGCCCGGGTGGCAGCAGAAAGAGTCTGAGGCAGAGATGGGAGCTTTGCCAACCGAAATAGCAGGACCTAAACTGTGCCATTCTGCAGCACACTGTGTTCTCAGGAGATGGCACAATTACGTTTCGGGAACAACCCAAGGCTCTAACATCAGCGGGAGCATCTCCTAACTCACAGCCTGGCAGGCCTGTTAAAGCCTTCATTTCCTTGTGTGCTTCAATGAAATTAGAAATGATAGCCCGGTGGTACCTGGACCAGGTAGAATTATGAGATAGACCGGTAAAGCTGTGCATTCTGCTTACAGACAATGATTTCTATGTCTTTTCTACATCCCTTCCTATCACTCTGCATTCATTCATTCTCTCTCTTCCCTCCCTTCCTCCCTCTCTCCCTCCATGTCTATCTCCCCTCTCTTCTTAATGCTACTCACACCACCAGGACTGCAGGCTCCTTGGCCCTCAAGAATCCAAGTAAATAGATAAAAGAGTCTTGAAGGACCACTTGAGGCAGGCAGATTTATTTGTATGCAGCACCACCATTTTCCACCACAGAAAAGAAAGAACAAATTCAGGAACATTCAGAGGGGAAATTAAAGGATTTTTGTTTTTGCCCCATAGTGGTAAATAGTGTCTTTAAATCATAACCTTCTTAGGTGCTTGATATTTTAGGTCTAAAACATCTTGCATGTCCCATTGAAATATTAAGTTAGCAGATCAATGACAATATAGTCAGGACACATTATAATAAATAATGATGATAATTAACTTTCCCCATTAATTCTTAGCACATATATTGTGTACTATAACTCTCCTCCTGAACCCTGCACCAACCACATCTGCTGTTTCTCATGCTGCCTGGAGAGCAAACACAGATTTACCCCATCCTGTAACGTGGTTATGGGGTGTTGGGGGTGAACAAAAACAGAGAAAGATACAAAGGGGCAGAGAAGCAGAGAAATACATGTCTACAACGATGACCTGGACTTCAGGAAGAAAAGAGATACCGCCTAACCATGCTCTCCCTAACACATTCCCCATGGTGCCCAGGCATACACACAGCTGCCACGGTCTTCAGAGGGTGTCACTTTGAGTGGTTCCCACATTTGTTCCTATTTATCCAGGAAGACAGAAAACCTTACCAAAGACTGAGAGAGATCTATGAGGGTACTTCCAAAACCTGAGAGAATAAACTTCCTTTTTTACCTGCTTAACACCATCCATCCAAGCTGAGGAAGGGAATGCATTCAAGGACTTTAACAGCCAGCACAGCAAGTTCAGTTCAAAGCCATGGGAGGAAGGGAGTGATGGGTACACGGTGAGGATGGGGGTGGGAGGGACGAGGAGGGTACCAGACAACATCTTGCTAACTAATACACCCTGGATAGCATTTGCCCTTACACCACATGTGAGCTTCAGGACCCACACTCATTCTCTTGGTTAATACTTTGGCAAGTCCTCAGTTTAGGAGCCTGAGCAGAATGTGATGCCCGCCCAGTAACACAATTAAGGCAATGGGAAGCCTTTTTTTCACTAATGGTTAAGTTCTATTCTACTCAGGTAACAGGTTGACCAAAATGGTCATCACAGCTGTCTTCTTCATCATCATACCATTTGCCATTAAATGTACCCAAGCAGGAAGACGCGTTTCTTCATATTTGCTGTGGTGAAATGTAATCAGAGACTATTTGTATGACCATCCTGGATCATTGTCATCCGCACAATGATTATTTTAAACACTTATAATCATACGTATGTATACTATAGACATGCAGGGAGTCAAACGCAAAAATGTTGAGACGCAGTAAGTGCCTATGAAGATTTTACAGAAACTGGAATGCATGTTGCAAATTAACTAATTTGCATAAAGGAACAACTTTGTTAAGAATATCATTAGCTCAATGGGTTCCGCAAAGAAGAAAAATTGGTAAAGGGAAAACAAACAACCTTACCCAGTACATTGATGCCTGAAATTCCATAATTAGAAGTAATCTGTATTATATGGGTTTACAAATTATCGCCAGTTAAAATAGATAAATCTGGATAAGGATGTGCATTGAATGCTAGAGTCTATACTTACATAGGTAAGTACCTATGTATATGCATTTACATTATAAAAGAGAGATGGTATATGGAAAACGGCTCTTATTCCTTTTTTTCTTCACTTACTTGCATATGACATTTCCCCTCTTTTATCAGAGGATTCCATCTGTTTTAAGGAGCATTAGAACTGTTACTATAGAAATGCAAGTAGAAAGAAAGCTTTTGACTTCAAGAATAGCATTTTGAAACCCACAGAAAAATAACAGTCTTGAAAGCCTAAAATTTGGAGAGAGATGAGGGATTTCTAAAGCCTAAAACACTTCTTGTATATCTCAGCAGCGACACGTGCAGTATTGACCATAAATTTATTCTAAGCCCTCAACAGGAAGAACTTAGGATGTGCCATAAAGAACATTCCAATCAGAAGGAAAAGTTTGCATTTTACATATTGTTTTACAATTACAATGTTATGCTAGAAGAGCAGTTATGAGATGAATGAAATGAAGGGCCTGTGCATTTAGTGCAATTCTCAGCATGTGATAAACACTCACATGTTTATAATAAACATTATTCCCCTTGCCACACTACCTAATAAATATTACCTCTCTACTTCTGTGCTCTCCTCCCCCCAGACTACACATGCATTGAGACCAGAGATTCTGTTTTACTCATTGTTGCAGCCTCAGCTCCTATTACAGAGCTTGGTGTTCAATAAATGTCTGATGAGTTGCGTGAACCTCACTGCTCCTCCTAAATAAAGAAGATGTGCAGAAAGAAGTGAAAAGTTGGGTTTGCGCTCAGTCTGCCATCGGCATGACACCATCACCACAAGCACCAGTCTGTGGTTGTTTGTGGGAAAGAAAACACAAATCTAAATTGATCGTCTGCGTTTTAGGTTGGATGAGGATGAGATTTTTTAACTCTTGGTGTGATAAAATCATTTGGGCCACCAAACACTGTAGAGGCCTCTCTAACCTCAGTGAGCTTGTTGGGACGTGAATCACATTTGTCCTGGATGATTTAGACACTCCCTTGCCTGAAGACAGATGGCTAGGCCAGGTCATTTCTGAAAGCACCTTCAGCGCTGTTAACCTATGATTCTATTAACCAGTTAATATTTTCCTGTGATTTGCTCTTCACAACTGCCTAACAATATTACATTGTTCTTCTATACAATGCAAAGATGTGACATTAATCTAACCATGTAACCACTCTGCCTGCTCCACCAATGTCACTCTACGACCCTGAAGAATTATTCAAGGACGCCTTTCCTTTTCTTCAACTAAACGAAGACCATTCTTTGGGCCATATCCTCAATACTTATTAAAAAGTCTCCCTGGCGTTTCAGATTCTCCATTCACCAGCCCTTAAATTCCTCTGCTTCCTACTTTTGTCCTATCCAAATGATATTGCTTTTTGCTGTGATGCACTAAATCAATTGCTAACCATAAGGACTGGATCTAGCATCAGAGTGTCATCACATCCCCAAACATCTGAAAATGCTCAAACTTCATTGTAAATCTGTGTCCATCTTCCGCTGGGAGTGCGAACTCATGTCACCAAACCCAAGAGGACAGACTAGAGCAGAGAAGCTCTAAGGTCAGAGGATCCAGTTGACTCAGTAGTTCCTTTCTTCTCCGCCAGCCCACCTCAAACCATATGACACAATTAGAACTGATTATCGAAAGGAAACTTACTGAGACAACAAGTGTGATAGCTTCACAAAACAGCTGGCTTTTTCCTAAGGAAAGTTAAAATGTGTGCGGATCCTGGAAGCCTGAGCCAAAGGTAGCTCTTTTGCTGCCAACAACTTACACACTGTTCAACTTTGCCTCTGTTTGTCTTCTTCATTAAGTGATTGGGATTCAGCGATAGCCATAATCACTGTCACGTGTGAGTGCCTAATAGGTACCAGGCCCACTAACCAGGCAGTACCACCCACATCACATTCTACACGGATGGCAGCCTGTGTGTGCAATGCTGCAGCCTGGTCCATCACACAATCACACAGGTCAATACTTATAACCACATAGGGTAGGATTATCATTTCCATTTACAGATGACAAAACAGGCTCATCAAGTTAGCAAAACTGACCAATGTCACACAGTAATAAACAACAGAGCTAGGTTTGAAACTCAGGCCTAATTCCAAAGGGCACACCATTGTCAGGTGTCCTGCTCCATGCTGTGGGATTAAAAAATAAGCAAGTACACCTGGCCTTTAAGGACTCTGATATGCAATTAGAGAAAACAAGAGAGTCATGTAAAATTAAATAGCAATGAAATAATGGTTCAAGTCAAAAGAGGAAGTTTGTCACAAGGCAGAACTTGGTTAATTGCTAAATGGACCATCAAGCAAAAATTGGTACAACCATTTAGAGGAAAGGGAGACCGATTAATATTTACAAGCTCTGGTGAACATACTCCATGTATTAGGAATCTGTAAATAACTTAGAACTGGAGAAAAGATAAAGGCAGAAAACAAGAGAAAAATATGACCTTGTTGCTACTACAAAAGGGCCTTGTGGAAGAAAAGCCCAGAAGACACCTACTTGTAGGGAAGGAAGGTAAAAGGTTCACAACAAAAATTTCAGAACTCTGTGAGAATGATTCTATGTGACTCATTTTCCTTCTGAAAGTTTTTATTTCAGGTTTAGCTTAAGGCCTTGGGAGCTCAGTATTTAAAATGTGTGAAAGATATTTGAAACGAAAATGTTGTATATGCTTTGAGTTTTGTTTTATAAGTTCATGTAAATTTAGCTTTAAGAGCTACGGTTTTTAAAAAAGAATCTTGAGTTTTTCTCTTTTTAAGCAGAAGACTGAAAAGTAGGAGTTGCACTCGGAAAATCTAAATAGTAACTTCCAATTTAATTCCAATGGTGATGGGTGTGACGATTAAAACACTATGTTCTTCCATGTTCCATTATGTGGGTAAAGGGGATGCTGATTTATATTACACTTTTCTCTTTTAAAGCTGCACTGCAGATAATAGTTATGTACACCTTTGACTAAGGTCAAATAAATGAGGGTTTATAAGAAGCCTAGAGACAGAATGTCAAATGTAGATCTGGGCTCTGATTCCTTCCTATGCCAGAATGGTGCTGCTTCCTTTGAATACTTACCCAAGTGCTTTGTTAAGCAAAACATGGTACGGTAGTAGCCAAAACAATAATAGCAGGAAAAGTATGCCCCAAAAGTTATATATGACTAACGAGGAAGGACTGATTTTTATAAACCTTAGTATGCAATCATTTTCACACGCATTTAATCCTCAAAACCACCTCTGGTGTAAATATTATAAGCCCCAATTTGTAGAATGAGAAATTAGCTCACAAAAGTTAAATGATTTATCTAGTAAATTGCAGAACCATACTTAGACTCATGTATCCCAATTCTAACATTGAGAGTTTGCAACAAATCATTGAGGGTGATTTGTTGTATTAGAAATATACACACGCCTTCTTCATATCAACTGACTGCTGTGGGAAACTTGATTAACCCTTCTCAGCCAATTTCTCTTCCTCATTCGAGGCATAAGGGGTTACAAAATGTGATTGTATTCTGATGCAAAGAGTCACAAGGAATAAAATGAGAGAAAACTACTGGCTTTAGAATCAGACAGGCAGCTGAACTTGACCTTTTTTTACTAGTAACATGACCTATAAGAAGTACTTTAACCTCTGTGGGCCTCAATTTCCTCATTTGTAAAATAGAAGTAAAAGGACCTAGGTGATCACTAAAGAAAATATTGTAGAGCAAGAGCTTAGTTAATGCCTGGAGAATAAAATATGTGCTCAGTAAATGGTAAATCTGCTGCCATTGTTTATTCAAAAAATATTCTATTGAGTATGTATTAGATGATGGGAATATGCAAGGGGAGAATGTGATCCTTGTCCTCATAAGGGATACATATATTAGTACCAGTTGCCTCCGCAATTTTTATCATAAGCTCATTATTAAAAAATTTCTCAGCACCATCCTCAATGCATAAATATAATTAATTTATAAGTTATATGCACACACTATTCTAAATATTATACACTTTCTAAAATATACACAATAAATAACTGCAAAAGAATAAATGATTAAGATCCCACTGGATTGTCCTGCACACACCTTGGAATGTACACAGACCACTTCGAAAACTATTGTTTTACACCAAGAGTCAGCAAACCTTTCTGTGAAGGAGCAGATAGTAAATATTTAAAGTTTTACAGACATCACAAAGTCTCTGTTGCACACATTAAAAAAAATTTTTAATAACCCTTTTAAAATGTAAAGGAATTCTTAGATCAAGGGCTTGGATTGTAGTTTACTCATTCTCATTTTAGACCATAGACTATATTAGATAGATGACTCCGGACAATGAACTAGTAAGAAAACAAGTACTACAGTAAGTACTATGAATGAAATCAACTGTCAAATGCAATGGAAAGTAAAGAGGCCAACCTTAGTTAAGATGGCCTTAGCTAAAAAGAAAGCCACAGTTCACCTACGACCTGAAGGACAGGAAGGGCAATTATGGAAGAACCGAAAACCTTCCCAGCAAAGGAAAGAACCTGTAAGCACCAGGTGCTGAGGTGGAAGGAACTTGCTTGTTCAAGGACTGAAAGGAAGTCTGTGTGTCTGCAACTCATAAGAGAGAAAAGAACAGGGTGTGACATGTGGCTGGGAGTCAGGCAGGAGCCAGCTTTGCAGACTTTTGAAAATGATTCCCATAAAGTAAAGCATTTGAAGCCAAAAGGGAGTGAGAGAAGATAAAATCAGCATATTGTATGTCTCCGGAATGCAGACAAAGTGAAATAATAACCAGAAGGTGGTGGATCAAGGATTGGCTCCTGGGGCAAAACTAAAAGTTAAAGAGAAGTAGACAACTTTGATTACGTCCTCGAGCTATTTAAGACAATTATTAAACTACTAAGTTTTTTATTGCTATTCAACCTTGAAATAAAGTCATCACTGAGGCATATGTTGTTCTGACTTTTGTTAACCAGACCAACTAAGTTTAGAACAAACCCCTTATATTCCCACGTACTCATTTTTATGTGTGTGTGTGTGCGTGTGTGTGTTTTAAGTTTATTCTTTTCAAATTAAAATTGCATTAAAATGCATTTTTTGGAAGACTACATAAGAAGTAAAGAACACTGTTGCCTCCAGTCTGTAGCACAGAGATGGGAGGGTGACGATACACCATGGATCTTACTGTACCTCCAAAATTTTGAACCATGTGGCTCTGTGCCTATTCAAAAAGCAAATAAATAAAATTATATTCAAATTAAAAATTTTAAACTGCATTAATTGTATGCAGTCCCAGAAAAAATGAAAGGTTTGTGTAAAACTTCATTTGACGGGGGAAAACAGACAATTTTGCCATTCCGATGTTTTCAAACCATGATTGAGGTGACAACTTCACTAAGTCTGTGTGTATATGTAACAACAACATGATAGCTGAAAAATGTATAAATTAATTAAAAAAAACTAGTCTCAGAGAGAATGGTAGCAGTACAGGTAATGTTTTTAAAGTCAACTTACTTTAGAAAACAATTTGGAAGTTCTTCAAATAACTAGTTATGATGCGACCCAGCAATTCTACTCCTAGGTGTATACCCAAGAAAAATGAAAACATACATATAAAAATTGTACGTAAATGTTTATAGTAGCTTTATTCATAATAACCCAAAAATGGAAACAACCCAATTGTCCCTCCACTGATGAACAGATGAGGTATTCATCATAGATGTGGTTTACACATGCAACAGAATATTATTAGGAAATAAAATGAACTGAAGTACTGAGAAAAGCTACCACATGGATCAACCTTGAAAACATTAAGTGAAAAAAGCTAATGACAACAGACTACATATTGCATGATTTCATTTGTATGAAATGTCTAGAACAGGAAAATTCATAGAAACAGAAACTAGATTAATGGTGGCTTAGGGTTGATGGGTGGAGGGCAGGATACAGAGTAACTGTTAGTGGGTACTGAGTTTCTTTTAGGGGAGATAAAAATGCTCTAAAATTAAATTGTGATGGTTGCATAACCCCATGAATATACTAAAAACCATTCAATTTTATACTTTAAGTGGGTAAGTTGTATGGTATATGAATTCTATCTCAAAAACCTGTTTTTTTACAATTCAGCTTAGAAAGGGCTACTCAAACACCACATTGTAATTTAAGTTAGGATAACTGCCACTTAAAAGACTAACACTGCACCTGAAACTAACATAATTTTTATGTCAACATAATTAAAAACAACTTTTTTAAAAAACTAACAATTTCAATATATGATCACTTGGACTTATAAAAATGACACCAACAGGCCAATTTTTGTCATAAAAATTTTAGTTTGGATTTCTTACTTATGCCCTTTATGGTCCTCGTTATTCTGAAACACAAAGTTGCCTGCAGCGATCCTCTTCCCTAACTGCCCTTGACTGTGCAAGGTAGCAGCCTAAAGTGGTGAAAACATTACAAAACTATAAATAGTCCTGAAATCAATGAGAATAGCCTTTAGGAAGCACTTTGATACACACAGATATTCAACCTGTGTGTGCCAGAACTTCAATTGCTGTCTGCCCATGAAAAAAGAACACAGGTCATGAAACTGCAGACAATCTGCAAATAGATCATCTACTTAGGGACAATGGAGAGTTGGCAGCACTGCATATTTATAGCTGATTCACCCTCCATTACTGACAGATTGTTTTACTGACAAACATGGGCAACAATTTCCTTTGTGTTATAAAATATTCCTGTTATTTTACTTTACATAGTCTTGTTTTGGCACCTCTGTGTCTCTATTTTGTCAAAAGCAAGGGATTAAAAAAGAGTTATTATGAATATTGAATCAATTAATACATGGAAAAAGCTTAGAAGAGCATCTGGCACATAGTATTTGGCTCAATAAATTTTAGTATTGCATTATTAAATAGGGTCTTTAACATCTCATTCTGCAGCACTCTCACTTAGGATATATCATCAATTTCAGGCATCCACAAGAATATTTAAGTCCCTATTACTTCTCTTATTACTTCTGCATAACTAAAGGTGACTACCAGAATGGTCTCGCTGAAAAAAAGGAATTTCCAAAGATAAATTTTAATCTCTACTATAGAGAGAACAAACAAAAACACAACTCCTGGTAACCCTCTCAATGACATTTTCCAAAGTCAAAAAACATTTTAAAGACCAGTCCTCACTGAACATTGAACACCTTGTCTAGGAATTTGGACTTCAGTCTGATGGCCATGAGTAGCCCGTGCTGAGTGTAAATGAAGTGTGACTTGTTTGAGCTTGGGTTTGAGAAGGTCACTCTGGCAGCAGGGTGGAAGACAGATGGGCTGTTAAGAAGAAGGCCCAAGTGCAAGACTATTTTGTTATCCAGATGAGAAATAAGAAGAACAAAACCCAAGGCAATGAATGACTGTAGGGATTGTGCCAAGCAATCTCCAATGGCCATCACACCCCCAAAATATCACGTTTAGTAATTACTGCTTTTCAATTTATTCTAGTAAAGATGGACTTGTATAGTGTGAAAAAGTGGTGCCCATTGCATGGGTTTAACACTTGATTCCAGATCTCATATAGAAAAATAAGAGTACATGCCATCTATTAATTTATCTTCTGCTTCACGCTCATGAATTGCTCTAACTTTCTACAACAATGGTTACCCTAGAATAAAATTTAGCATTGAAACTTGAAAATGATTGTGGCATGGCACCTTCATGAGGAAACTCCCAAGACCCGGCCAGAGGCTCTGCCTGAGAATCAGTCACACCTTCTCCCAGGGGCCAGGGGAGTAAGGGACTAGGAGGACCAAAGGTCTTTGTCAGAAAGAACCACTGCTGCTGTGTCTGTGGCACCCATTTTTATCTTCTGAGGGTACCAGGGATTAGCCTGACAGCTGTCCTTATGTTACAGACAGAATTAAATTTCCAGTCTTTCTTTTAATCCTCATTTCCCTAAAGCAAGGACAAAATCAAGAATTATACGTTCAATAACATCTGTATTAGCATCCTTTCTTTTTCAGCTATTCAAATGCTTTTTAATGAATAATTTCATCAGCTGTTATCTTATTCCTACAGAATGAATGACAGAAGCATGGAGAAGAGCAGTGTCTTACCCAAAGTCACACATAAGTCAGTATCCAGGCAGATTTTATACCCAGCATTACAATCACGAGTACAATGAGGAGATGCTCAGCGAGTCCTTGATTGTCAGTCCAGGACTCCACCAGATACTGTTTTCATAAACAAAAGATAAGCCAATCCTATCTTTCATGAGGTAAGAAGCAGAAGAAAAAGGAAAATAAATGTTAAAATTAGACAATCTGAGAAATAAGAAATAAGTAAAAATGTTAATCATCAATGCCAGAAAAATACACTTTTGTGCTCAGTTTTAGCAAATAATGTTCTCAGTAACATTTCATAAAACATGAAACTCCACATACAATATTTCTCTAGTTTCAAGAAATGTTATGGATCAATTGTTTACAAAGCAATGTTTTCTACAGCAAGCCTGCCCCTCTTTACCTTGTTTTACCCAGGACTATACCTCCAAGATTTTCTTTTTATCTCTTATGCTTAAAGAAAGTAGCAACTCTGATGACTTATGTCCTGAGATACAGACTCTCAAATAAACAAACACAAACTGTGCAATACTGCATGAAGTAAAACACTTTTCAGGATACAAAATATTAATCTTATCTGGCACATCCTAGTATATTTGGGGCCATAAATTCTGCTGTACTCATCCATTAGATTTTCTTCACAAGTCTCTTTTCTTAAATAGACAAATAGTGGTTTAAATAAATAAACCAGGTCACCACAACCACAATTTCAAGTATTGTCTGCCGCTTTAGAAAAAATGCTTCAAGATTGATCTAGTTCTTTCTATTCTTAATTTTTTTTCTTTTATACTTCCCAACTGTCACCTTCCTCCAACACAACCAAGAATCAAATAAAACAGAAATAAATATATGTTCCAAGAACATTTGCTTGGGGAAGGGTTTTTGTTCTCAGAAGGACAAAGTGTGTCACAAATTTAGTATTCCCCGGGGGAGACAGGGCAGTTAGACAAGATCTTGCAAGACACACACATAAACACACTCACATATTCTTCCCATAAACTGAAACAATAAAGAAGAAGGACGAAACATCTCCCCATCCCTGGGAAATATATGTGTGATATTTTAAAAAAAAAATGAAGCTTGTGATTTTTTTGTGCTTTCAGCATCTCACTAAAACTGGTATTTTCATCATCCTTGTAAATAGGAGATTCACCACAGCCCTGCAGTCCCGGCAGAAGAAAAGTCACACAATAGAATTTAGGTTAGAAAACCCTTCAGAGCTGTAGACAGTAAAGCACAGATTGTTAAAATCCTAAGGCAAGCTAAAAATCATAGCCATCATTTACTGGGCATTGTTTACTGTATCCTTACAATCTACTGACATAGGTGTCATCAATATCATTTACAGGTAACAAAAGTCACATTAAGGAGGTTAGGAATTTGCTCAAGATAACCAATAAATACCGAGGCCTGGATTCAAAGTCATATCCACTTTAGTTATTTGTTCACCAACATTTGATAAGAGCCTGCTATGAGCCTGGCACTGTTTTACCCTGTTTCCCTGAAATAAGACCTCGCTGGACAATCAGCTCTAATGCGACTTTTGGAGCAAAAAGTAATAAAAAACACCTGGTCTTATTTTACTATAAGGCCTGGTCTAATATAATATAGTATAATATAATGTAATACCAGGTCTTATATTAATTTTTGCTCCAAAAGACACATTAGAGCTGATTGTCCGTCTAGGTCTTAGTTTTGGGGAAACAGGGTAGCACCTGGGAATATAGCAGGGAGCTTACATTCTAATGTGGGAGAAGACAATAGACAAATGTGTGTGTATGTGTATATATAGATAGATATAGATGTGGATGTATAGGCAGGGAGTGAGGATTATCATAAAGGAAAATAAAGCAGACTGAGAAGATAAACAGTGACAGACAAGGGGTGCAATTTTGGATGAGGTGCTCAGCGAAGGCTTCTGTGGGAAGGTGATCCATGAGCAGCACCTGAATGAAACGAGTGAAAAAGTCATGCAGATATCTGGGGAAAGACCCTCCCAAGCAGAGGGAACAGTGAGAGCCGAGGCCGTGAAGTTGTAGAGGGTACAGTGTGTTAGGCAGCAACAGCACAGAGGCCACGGAGCTGAAACAGTGAGCCAGCGGCAGCAGGATGTGAGATGGGGCTGAAGGTGGAGCCAATGGAAAGGGCTCTGGATCCTACTGTAGAGAGACGAAAAGCAGATAGAATTTTGAGCAGGGAATGAGATGATCTGTTTCACTCCAAAGCCACTATCCTTTCTGTTCCACTGCCACCCCCAGGGAAGACAATTTTCCCTCTCCCTTGCCCAATGCCTGCTTCTGTGACACCTGTCCTAGTCTGTTTCCTTGACCACAGTCTTATATTTATGTGGCCACTGATGGCTAGTTACTCTTATCCTTCCTTCTACCCTGCGGAAGCCTTGTACCTCCTCTGCTAAGGGCAGCTTTCTCAGTCCTCCCAGAAACACACCAACACATGTTGACTAAAGAAGACTAGAGTAGATTTCCCAAGACACAGCCCCACTTATGAAACATCCCCACGGATGTTGTGCCTTGGTTGTTTTCATCACGGGGCAAAATTCATTGCGATTCAAAGTCCCAGCCACATATTCTAGGACAAAGGACAACAGGAGCCCTGTTATGTTCTAGATGCTTCTAGGAGCTGGGGAAACAGCAGCCAACAATGTAGCTGACATTCCATGTGTATCTATATGGTGATTCTCTATCAGGAGAGGGTGGGAGGGTCTTTGGGGTTTGAAGAAGTAATTGAAATAAAATACTTGCTTTGTTCTTAGTTACAACCTTTCGTTTATTTTAAAGTATTAAATAACTTGAAAGGAAGGCATGTTTTGTGTTTGTCAGGAGAAAACAGGCTTTAAAAGGCTGAAAACAGTGGAACAGAGGGTGTTAATAATACCCTTAGAGGATGAAATGAGTAGGAGATATGTTATGAAACGGGAAGGGGATATGATTTGAGAGAAAGTGGAGTCTCCTCAATCACCCACTGACTGCTCCATGTACTCAAGGGATGGTCCCGTTCAGAGGATTTGGGGTCCTATCTGTCCATTTGCGCACCCCTAACTCACTGGTGTAAACTTCTAGTCTTACTGGTACTGCTTTAATGTTCTTTTCCTGGCCAGGATCTATGGTTAGATGTTTCCATAAAGCTATATTCAGCCTGTGCTCCCCGTTAAAAACTAATTCTAAGGGCAGGCAATCTAAACATCTTGCCCTGCATATGTATTCTTCGAGCACAGTGCCGGTTAAATAGCAGAGGCCTTAAAACTATTGCTCGATTAATTTTTTATTTCCTATTTTTCAACTGGCCTGTGCATGTGATATAGCATATAATATTCACATACATCAATCATTTACGTATATATAAATATGTACATAATTACACATGTTGTGTGTGTGTATTTATCAATACACCTCATATTCAGTAACCACTGATTTTTTCATCAGCGTAAGTTTTTTTTTTCTTTTTTTCATCAGAGCTAAAATTCCCTTTTATCTTCTGACATCACTCGTGGCCATTATTCCTACAGATTTCGTGTCTGGAATTTTTTCATCATGTAGCAAGATTAATTCAGAACTACAGTCACAGCCACACCTTCCAGGACAAAGGATAACGCTCAGACCACTGTTTCTCTAGGGTGGCAGGGTATCTTCTGGGCATTGACCACCAATATTTCTTGCTTTCTTTCAGAAATAAATCATTGTCAAGAAAGACGTCCCCATCTCTAAAATCCCTGGGAGGAGTGGAGTGGGGGACCCTCGCCTTCAGCGGGGTGTTTGTGGACACCGTCTTTTCAATGGGTCCCCCACCGGAGCTCCCGGGTCCAGGAACACAAGTGTATCCCAACCTACCCTCTAGAGAACTAAGCCCAAGAAGAGGGCAGCCCAAATAGTCAAAGACCAGACTGATGCCTGAGAAAGAGGTTTAGTCTGGGACATTTTTACCCTGCAGCTGTTACATGTGGAAACAATTATACATTCCACTCTGTCCCAGAACAGGTGAAGGAATTTCATAAGCAAATGGTCAGCTGGGTAGCTTTACATTGAGTTTCCCATGCCTTTTCCATTTCTTCTTCTCCCTCCTCTTCTTCCTGGCAGTAAATTCCTACTCCTGATAGTTCTTTATGACTCACACCCTCTACAAATACGTATGGATTTACTGAGGAACCCACTGTGTGCTCTGTGTTTGTTACTGTGTGACTGACTGTAAAAGACATTTACCAAAGATACGGTCCCACACTTAGACGTGCTTACATTCTAGGTGGAAAACAAAAATAGATAAGAAACATATACAGAACCTGCGCAATAATGGCACAAAGGAGTCCAAAACACTGGAAGGCTTTGTGGAGGATGGAGACCTACGCTGAACTTGAAAGGTTTGTAGGCGTTTGTGTACAGGAGTGGCTCAGAAGGCCATTCGCGGTGAGGCAAGAGTCAGATGTGAGCAAGGTGACTGGAAAGCTCAGTGAACAGATTGGTCTGACGGCATCAGAGATTACAGCATCAACATTCGTGGGTGTGCATGTGCATCTTGCAATGCCCGGAGATTATTCTTTTTACTTATCTCTTTCAGGAGTAGATAAATGGAAGAACACAATGCAAGATGATTTATAGCTTCTCAAGGAGGGACTGGAATAATTTAATGTGGGGAGATATCCCAGACAAGCACTATCTCTCCCCCAGATTAAAAAAACAACATAGAAATCCCTCAAAGTGAGAGACAAATGGACCCAGCAGTATATTTTAACCGGGTTATACCCTCATCTGGGCCTGCATTTGAGGATGTCACTCTGCACACACGAGAAGAGGAAATTCTCACGATTCTAGTATTTCTTCCTCTTTCCTCCCTTTCCCCACCTTTCCTGGAGAGTGATCATGTTTGCTTTCTGAGCCCGCTCTTGCTTTCTGCTCTTGTATATAACATATTCCTGTAGCGTTTCAATGAATACGCATCAACTGAATCATAAGACTAAAACGAGCATCATTGCAAGAACCTGAGTGTGTCATGGAGATTCACAGTCAGGATATGTAGGCTGAGCTGAAAGCAAGAACTGGGGCTCTTTTGTGATCTTGTTTAACACCTACACCTTCTCACCCTCATAATGGATTATGGTGCCTCCCTGTGCTCTATGACTCACCAGTCTTTGCATAGTTTGTTCATTTGTAAGGGATATATATATATATATATATATATATATATATATATATATATATATATATATAATTTTTTTTTAGTGGGTATGGATCTGGAAGCACCAGACAACAACCTGTGCCTTTTTCTGAAGTAGAGAGCAGGTGCCCCTCAAATATTTTATTCTAAAATTTGGCTGACAGGAACACCCAATTGATTTTTTAGCTACTCCGTTTTACTCTAAAGGACGACTGGATTAGCCGTGGCTTATGCCTCCCTTGCTGTAATCAGTTCCAGGCTGAGAGAGGAGAAATGCTTGACAGGTAATTAAGAAAACTGACAGGAAATAGCATTTGGCCTCTTTGAAGGTGAACTACAGTTTGTAAAAGATAATCTAAACCTAATTTACCAAAACCCCAGATGGCAAAGCTATGAGCAGCATTGCCCCTGCACTGGGTTTATATTAAACTAATCTTTCTTTACCATTTACTGTTCTTTAAAGTTTCACTTTATTGTGGAAGGACAAAAGTTTTGCACAGCCTGAATTTGGAATACAGCAGTTTCTCAATCACTACTGAATATATAAAATGCAGAGATTGGGAATGCCGACTGTCTGGGCTAGAGTTGAGACCTGAATTTACCAAAGTCAAAAAAACGAAGGATGAAAGCAACATGTACTAAGATTTCAGCAGTAAAACATGAAATCTGTTTTGGAAACTTACCCTCATCTCAACTAAGAGGTAAAAAAACACTACTGATCCCATCTCCAACCCCCTATGGGGATGTGTTTTGTTGTTTTTCTACTGTTGGATGGAAGAAAAGTCCCTCGTTCTCCTATGTGTGGAAAGAGTTACTTCTCAAAAGTTTGGTCTCTATAGAAACACAGGAGCCATATTGCTCAGATCTTCTGGAAAAGTATCAGTTTCAAATACTCAGATTGGGTCCCGGCTAGGAATGGGAAGGAGTTGCCCAGCGGGTAAGCATGCTCACTTATAACCAGTCTTCCCACTCTCCCCAAGCGCCACCTAGATCTCCCTTTTGCTATGAACTGCTTTCCATCCACAGAAATGGCTTCCCCCCCCCACCCCCGGCTCCCATGCAGAAAATCATGGTTTGGGGTTCTTGGGAGCTAAGGACAGAGATCTCTGTACTGTCTTCCCTTGCTTGGGTCTGCAAAGACGGGAGGGGAGCATTACCATCATCATCCCTAACACCTTTGGGTGCTCTTCCCTAGCAAATAAGGAGGAAAAACAACAATAACCTCTCACACTATTTTCTCTGTCCATTCCAGGAATTTTATGCTAAACCCAATAAATCAACATTTTGTCTCTAACCTAGGAGAGATTACTTGTAACCAAGAGGACAGTTGAACACTATGAAAAGCAAACTTTACAAAAACCCTATTTTTCTTCCTTGTGACAGCTTTGTGAGAGCTAGTTGTCAGCAGGATTTTGAAGGTGGCTTTCCAAGATTTCATTTATGTATTCCTCTGTGGGAACAGTCAGTAGAGTAATGGTTCTCCATTTTAACATTCTGGTGATGGGAGCCATACATTTGTCACCTTTCCTTTTGTTCCCTTCATAAGATTAAGGAGTATGGGGTGCCATGGCCACACCCATCACACAACCAGGCTCCGATGCCTCAAGGGACCACCCCTCCAGATCCCTAGCATCCTCACAGAAAACAGGTCTGCAGGGAAAAAGGAAAAAAGCAAACCAAAAGTACTTCCTCTCTAACCTCTCTACCTATGGAAGGTCCATACCACGTTCTCTGCACCTCCAATGGCCATGCTCAGACTCCTTGTAAGTACGTGCGTGGTATAGAGGATTTCCTTATCACGGAATGTGATAGCAAATCACCTTTGATTGCACCATTAAAGCTTCCTTTCTTTGAGTAGAAGATCTCCTCATTTTAGGATTCTCCATTAAAACTCTGAGCCCCTAGGAAAGGTGACGTTTTAAATTATTGTCAGCTATTATCTGAAATATCAGTTAACACCTCAGCAAGGAAAGACAGTTAGCTGAAAGTAAGAGACTATGACAAAGTAGAAGGGACGTGAGGGAAGTGACCTGAGGAGAGTGAAGGGGCCTAGAAGGAGACAATGGCCCTAAGACAGGGCATGAGAGAATGTATTCTGACCATTCGATGAGGAGCAGTAAACTCAGAACGAGTCAACTGTAAAATGCTGCTAATAGTAACAGCACTTGTCTTACAAAGTCGTTGTGACAAAGGACCAGGATAATGTACATTTTAAGCACTTTGAACTATAAAATGCTATATTTGTATTGGTTTAATCTGTTTCATGCTAAGACTGGCCTTTACTCTGCCACTTAGAATTATGTCACCTGCCTTTTGCTGCTACTGTTTAACTCTTTGGAGAAAAGGTGCTGTGTAAATCTAAATACTTAAGGTTTATATAATCATAGCATACAATCCTTTGGACTAAATTTTAACCTAATTGTGATTAATTTGGAAAATGTGTTGATAAAACATTTAATTATTTCTTGTCTGAACATTATCTCTTCCTAACTAAATGGCTACAAAAATGGCAGATTGTTATAGTCAGGATATTTTCATTGTGGAGAAAAGAGGACATGAACAATTTTAGTGACCAAAAGTAACCTCACAGGGTGATCGGATCATAAATTCTTAATTGGGCAGGTCATGGTGGGTAGCCACACCCCAGACCTATAACTTCTTTAGAAAAAGGTTTTTAAGCAAGCCCTGTCCATTATTCTTGTGTATCTAGGTTAACACACCTTTGAAATGCCAGAAGTACTCCTCTGTTCCAGACCCCTCGAAGGAGTAACCACCCTCAAGGGAGCATATAACCTTGTTAACCAACTATCCTGTACCTTGCATTCTCCCACTTTCATGTAATCTTCCTTACATTCCCTCCTTAATTCCAAATGCATAAAAGAAACTGAAAAACTGTCACGTGGAGCATTTGAGATCCTGGCATTGTCAATCAGTTTTGGCTCAAATAAATTCTTACAAACATTCTCTACAGATATGGATGTTTCTTCGATTAACATAACCAACCATCAATAAGGTATTGGGACAACCCCACTCTGGTGACTAGCCAACTTTAACCTTCTATAATCTTTCATCTTCACCGTATTAGTTGATCATTGGCTTCTGACCACAGGCAGTAGCACCCTCCCTGCTCTCTGTAACCAGAGGCTGGCCTGTGCCAAACCTGCAGCCTCCATAAACTCTGGGTCTTCTTGTGGGCTTTATTTTTACACGATTAATGACTCCAAGTATCATAAACATTTCTCTCCTTTATGGAACTCTTTTTCACTTCTTATTGTTTTTGTAATTAAAAGAGTACGAGCTTTAGATTTCAAACAAAACTAGGTTTGGATTCCATCATGTTCACAGTGATATTTATAACTTCAGCCAAATCATTTGAGTCCTCTGAACCTTTGTGTCCTCTTATGAAATGGGGTTGTTGTAAGAGAGATGAGAGAAAACAATGAAAAGCATTAGGTAATATGCCTGGGCAACAGAAGACACTCTATCCACTTTAATTCCTTCATTTCTTCTGTAGCCAAGAAATCGCCCTCAGTACTCTAGACTTCAGGGATTTCCCTTCTGAATTCCTCTAGCATGTACCATCTCCCTACTCAATTCCACTCAAAGCATGTTGAGGGAAAGGAACTCTATCTTACAGTTCTTCAGGACTCCAGCGGGCACCGTGTATTATTACATATAGATCAACAACTGGCTTTTGTTCTTCTCAATGGTAATAAGTCATATCACTGACCTTTCCATAACTTTCTAAAAGTTATTTCTTTTTCCACACATGTTCCCCAGTAATACCACAAATAGCGATAGCTGGACTAGTAAGAGTCGCAACAGAAAACAGAGTTCCAATCAGCTCTAAAAACTAAAGAATCCTTAACAAAGTACTTCATTTATAGGTATGAGGTGTGCAGGGAGCCGACAAGGCATGTGGGGGACCCTAAAGACTAGTGACACAGGAAGCTGCTACCATCCTGGGCTGAGAGGACGAGAAAAGCTGGGGGGCAGCAAGAGCTGTGGTCATGGAGGGATGTGGCCACTACCAGAAATAAGGGTCTAAAACAAAGCAGTTAGGGTACCAGCAGAATAAATTCCCTGACCTCTCACTCCTCCAGTTCTTGGATCTCCTGTAGGAATTTCACGCTGGCTGAATCTGGTCAGAAGCCAGGAGCAGAGGAGCTCAGGGGATGCAGTCCCCAGGAATCAGCCTCCAGGGTACGAAGCTGAGCAAAGAAGGGGAGAAAATGATGCAGGATGGGGATACATGGAGAGTAACCAGCACAGAGCCACCTTCAATTTGTGATTCCAAGGGTCTCAGAAGTTAACATTTTGTCTCATGTCACAGAATAGAAGGTAAGATTTCAAAAAGCTAGTCAAGGTGTGGATGAAAATGGGATTCTGTAATCAAACTGGTAAGTCCAGGGATAGAAAGTAACCTCATGGAGTGATCGGATCATAAATTCCTAAGTGGGCAGGTCATGGTAGGTAGTCACACCCCAGGTCTATGAAAGGTTTATCTTTGCCTTAAGCCAGCCCTGTCCATTGTTCTTGTGCCTCTAGGTTAACACACAAATGCCTCTTTCAGAACCGTCAGAAGAATAACCACCCTTAAGCGAGCACATACTCTTAACTATCCCGTAATCCAATCACACGATTCCCCAGCCTTGTTTTCTCCCACCTTCACATAATCTTCCTTATGTTCCCTCCTTCATTCCAAATGCATAAAAGAAACTGCAAGCGGTCATTCTCCAGAGCCTTTAAGATCTTGCTATCTGGAATCCCTGTCAGTTTGGCTCAAAGAAAATCTTATAAAAAATCTCTACACGTTTGGACATTTCTGACGTCAACAAAGGTTAACATCCAGCCTTAGAACAAACCTACATCATGTGGCTCTTGACGTGCTGTACGAAGGAGGACACAGCATCACTTCTGTAACATTCCTAGCGAACATCATAACCTAACTCTATCACATAAACCCAGACTGAATCTTCTTCTAAATGTTTCAGGTCATGAGAGATGAAGGATGACAGAAGAACTGTTCCAAATTAAAGGAGAATAAAGAGAGATGAAAATTAAATGCAACACACCAGCCTAGATTTTTTTTTTTTTTTCATTTTCTCTAAAGGACATTAAGTCAGACAACTGGCAACCTTTGAGTAAGTTCTATACATGAGGTAAGTATAGTATCATTAATTTTCCTGATTTTGATCATGATACTGATTATGTAAAAGAAAGTCTTTTTTGTTGTTGTTTGAAGGAAATATAATGCTAAAGTATTTCATGGTTAAGGGCACGCGGCCTTGAACTTACTCTCAGATGGTTCAGAGAAAGAATGTGTGTATGAGAGAGTGAAATATGAAAACGATCAAGCAAGAAAATAGAGGAACATGTAAACAATTTCATAGCATATCCAGGAGTTCTTGTTCTATTCTTTCAACTTTTGTGTAAGTGTAAAGTTATGTGGATATATATATATATATATATATATATATAGAGAGAGAGAGAGAGAGAGAGAGAGAGAGAGAGAGAGCGCTAGCCAATGACTGAGGATGATGCTGACAAGAACTGTTCATGTACATGGAGAGAATGGCTAGTTCCCCACTGTTTCACCAGCATCTCATTAAATGCATGCTTCTCAGACTGTTTCTGGGCACCCAACGACTTCTCCTCTCGTTGTAAAACTCCTATAGGTAATTTCTATTCCTTTCATTAAAATTTGTTCTGTTTTTATTTTTAATGGTCTGGTCTCAATGCTTCAACATTGGAAGCTGCCACTAATTCTGGAAGTATACATTATCACTTTAAAATAGAAAGAAACCATGCAAAGCAAAAAGCCATGTGCTGCCCTTGTTAGAGGGCTTGGCATGAAATCACAGAATTTTCTACCACCTACGTAAGGAAGTGAGTGAGTAATGAGCACAATACTTATGCCAGCCTTGAAATTAGATTTTCTTCCTCCAAAATAAAACTGCTAATATATAGCATTGCTTTCTGGTGGAATAGTAGCAATTTGCTTATTTCCCCACTGCCTCATCCAGTTCCCCGAGCAGTTGTGTGAAAAGACTATGATTACAAATATGGTACAGACATGCATCTTTCTGGATGTCTTAGAGAAAACCAATCACTGAAATGGTTTTTAGTGTGGGAAAAGCACAACAAAACCTATTACAACTTCAACGAAAGTTAGAATACGATTCTAGCTTTAAAAAAATTCTGACATTAATTGCAACATTTGGTTTGCTTTGGTGGTGATTGTTTTTGTTTGGGAAATTTGTGCATGGGGAAATGTCCATGTTTTTCAGTATGTTATCTATTTTAGCCGAACAAATGTTATGACGGGACTCTTAAGAAATACAAAGAAATACTATGTCACAACAAAGGATTGACAAAAAGGAAACCACGATACCAAGTATCAGCATGATTGCTTTTAAGATTCAGACTTCTAGGCAAGTATCATTAAGTGTCATTTTTTTATGACACCAGAATTTCAATGTGTCACTAATTCAACAAGCACATATTACGTACCTACTGTGCACTAGGCACCATGAAGAAACAAAGTCAAATAAGACTTGATTCTAACCTAATGTTGCTTTTTATATTCCATGATTTCCTTTTGCCAACAAAATTGATGGCTAATATAAACACAATTTATACATTGGCAGATGTAAGTTTCCATAATAATAGTACTTATTCCAAGAATTATACTTAAGGAAAAAATGTTTTAGGATACTCATTGGGCAGGGGTGAAGGTGCATTCAGAGCCCAAAAAGCTGAAATCTCTGAATCAACAATGTTCATTCCATATGTAGTTCATTCATATGATGATTTACTTTGGGGGGAATATATATATATATATATATATATATAGTTATATATATAGTTATATACATAGTTATATATATAGTTATATATATAGTTATATATATAGTTATATATATATATATATATATATATATATATATATATATATATATATATAGTTAAGCTGCACTTGAGTGTCAAAAACACTTTTGACTAATACATCTGATTTAGTATTATAATCTGAACAACAGAACAAGAATAAATTTAACATGTTCTACTTGCTAATATAACTACCTCATATCCCTTTGAGTTTGTTGAAAATGCTGCAAGACAACAACTGTAATTTCAAAAGAAAAATCCTAGGCATGTTTGTGACAATAGCCCAACATCATTTGAATAAGTTCGTGGGTTCCCAAGGTGAACACTTTAAAGGACAGTACTGATTTTAATGGATGGATACATTCTGGTATAATTTTTTAAAAATAGCCTCATAGCTTTATAATGTATCTTTGTTCATGAGTTTGAAGGCCTATAGCAATAATGCAATTACATATTTTTAATTATTGTTAATACACTAATTTTAGTAATAAAATGATTAATAAAAATTATAACTTAACTAAAATATCACAGGAAATATTTTATAATGTGCTAAAATGCTCATGATAGAGTGTTACATGGTAGAGAGTCTCCAAGATGGTCCCCAGTGTTTTCCACCTTCTGGTATTATTTACACGCTGTGTAGTCGTCTCCCACATTGTACCGGGTAGCATTTAGCAAATATGATGATTAGAATACAGCAGAAAGGTGATATGTCACTTTCAAGATTACGTTATAAAAGATTCCAGCTTCTGTCTTGTTCATTCTCTCTCTCTCTCTCTCTCTCTCTCTCTCTCTCTCTCTCTCTCTCTCTCTCTCTCTCTCTCTCATTCTCACTCTCACATCACTCCATCACTCACAAGGGAGGCCAGCTTCCATGTTATGTGAGCAGCTATGTAGAGAGACCTACCTGGTGAAGAACTGAGGCCTTCTTGCCAATACCTGTGTTAGTTAAGGTTGGAAGCCAATTCTCCAGCCCTATCAGATTACTGCAACCCCAGCCAACAACTTGACTACAACCTCATAAGAAACTCTGATCCAGAACCTCTCAGTGAAGCCACTCCCAGATTCTTGACCATCAGAAACTGTGTGAGATAGTGTTGATTATTTTAAGCAGCTAAGTTTCAGGGTAATTTGTTACACACAACAGATAACACTCTTAAATGAACACCAAAAATGCATGATAGAAAATTTGCCAAAATACTAGCAGCAATTGTTACTGACTACTAATTAGTTATGAGTAATTTTCATTTGTTATTAGGCTTCCTATATCTTTTCCTGATTTTCTATCTTTATGATGTATCACTTTTTAAAAAAACAGGAAAAAATGAAAGGGGAAAGATTTTTTCATTTTTGTTTTGTTTTGTTTTTTTATATACTAAGTGAAATTTAAATTGGACTTGCTTTTATTTTATTACCATGTGTGGGCCACAGGATTTTGCATGGACAATGATTAGCACAGATATAGAACGAGGGACTGCAATGCCAGACGATATAATTTGGCCAAGAATTCAAATGAAGTACTGAAATGAGATAACCAACCCCAATAAAAGCCAATTGGTGCTTTGAAAAAGCCTTTTTCATTTTGACAGAATTTCATAATTAGAGAAAAGTTGCAGGAAGAGTACAAAAATTTCTGTATTCCATCATCCCTATATACCAAGATTTTCTAATGATGAACATTTTGCCACATTTGCATTATCGGGTAGATGATTGATAGATAGATAATATGTGTATCTCCTCTTCACAGCACTTGTCACTGACAATTTTACATTTCTTTGTATAATTAGTTGATTGATTTTTGTCTTTCCAAATAGAATATAATTTCCATGACTTTTTATTTGTCCTCTTTTCTTGGTGGTTTAAACTGTCTCGTACATAGCAAATGCTCAAAATTTTGTTTTATGAATGAAGAAATGAAAAGAATGAGAGAAGAAGAAAAAGTACAAGCCTCAAATCTTAATGTTATAAAACAGTAACATGTGTTTTATTTCTGCCCATTAGGTGGGCAAGGCAGTAAGATTCAAGACACAATGCTGAAGGAAAATCCAAACGCTGTTGGAGGGCCGTGAGAAACAGTGTAGATAATTGGGCCCAGAAACAGTATTCGAAGCAAGAGATTAAGTCAAGTTTCCCCTTGAAGTAGGTTATATAAATTCTGTGCATTGGTCAGAATGGGCTAGGTTATGCTGCACTAACAAACTACCCCAATTCTCAGCATCTAAAACTAGAAAAACTTATTTCTAATTCAGAATACATGATTCTTGATACTCAGCTGGGAACTCTGTCACCCTCATGCCAGAATCCAGGATAATGAAGCAGCCACTAGTATGAGGACCTTGCTAATAATCATGCCAGAAGAAAAGGGAGCTCTGGGAGGTCTTGCCTCACTAACAAAATGCTCTGGCTTAACTATGACATTTGTCGTTGTCATTTCAGCTTTCAAGCCATTATCCGCAACCAGTCACATAGGCCCACACAATCACAAAGGCAGCGGGGATTATGTTTCTAACATGCCCAGAAGACAGAGACCGGTGATATTTGGTGAGTAGCACTAATGGCTACTAGCTTTGATGCACCTGTTACACCTGCTCAGCAATCTGTACAATTCATTGGTTTTATAAAGTGGACTAACAGCCAACGAGAACTTCACAGAAATACAACATAAAGTCATTGCTTATATTTATCTAAGCACAAAAGTTTTCCACTTTTCTCATCCGTCTCACCTCTCTTCCGTTTCTTTAGTGAGAGTCCTGATCATCCCTGAAATATTTAATAACAAAAAAGTAAAATATAATTATCTCTTTGAAATTTTTTAGTATATTTACATTTACCCATTCAACAAATTTATAGCATACCTATGTACCAATAAAATAAAACTTTCTCACTGCAAAGCATTAGTTTTGACAGTTTATAATTTCAACTCTGGATCTTTAAAGAAAATAATGGTGTGCTAAAGCAAAACCACCAGTGCGGGGAATCCAAGTTTCTAGTCTTAATTACATGTTCCAGATACAATAGCTGAAGAAAATGGCCTTAATATTAATAATTAGATCTCTGAGGGTAATTTCCACTGCCAAAGCCTGCTTATATATGTCAAACTTAATAATATTAAACTAAATCTCTAATAATAACAGATTAGTTTATAATTATAACCTTGCTATCTGCTCAATCATATTTGCAAAATGCAACAAAAGAAACATTCAATCCTTTTTGGCTGTAACTAGGCAATAAACAGAAATAAGAACTGGATATTTCACATAATTTAAATAATGTAAAACAGAGGACAGGTGTTCTTTCAAATACTCCAGAGATTTTATAAACTTTATTAAATCAACTCAGCTTTATGCTAGAGTAATAAGAGATTTTATAAACTTTATTAAATCAACTCAGCTTTATGCTAGAGTAATAATTCCCCTATGCTTGAGTTCCTTTAACTTCATTCTGTGTGCATGTATTTACGTGTGTGTGTGTGTGTGTGTGTGTGTGTGTGTGTGTGTGTCCAGACATCTACAGAGGGGGAGAAAGGAATAAAGGAAGCATAATAAAAGAGTCTACTACACATTGTGTAGGCATATGGGAAATTTCTGTACCTTTCCCTCAATTTTGCTGTGAACCTAAAATTCTAAAAATATAGTCTTAACTTTATAATGGAGGCAAAAATACATTTTAAGAAAGCATAATATATGATTCCAAATTTATGACATTGTAGAAAAGGCAAAATTACAGAGAAAATAAAAAGATCAGTGTTTGTCAGGGGCTGGGGGTAGGGAGGAAGAGGGAGATAAATAGGTAGAACACGGGATTTTTAGGGCACTGAAACTATTCTATAAGATACTATAATGGAAAATACATGATATTATGCAGTTACCAAAACACACAGAACTGTACAATACAGGGTGAACCCTAATGTGAACTATGGGCTTTAGTTAATAATAATGTATCAATAACCATTCTTGAATTACAACAAATGTACATACTAATATAAGATGTTAATACATTGGGAAAACTTTGTGTGAAGTGGAGAGGTGAAGGAGGTGCGGCATATGGGAGTATTTTCAGCTCAATTTTTCTGTACATCTAAGAGTCCTCTAAAAAGTAAAATCCCCTAGTAAACAGAAAGAAAGAAAGAAAGTATAATACATCCAGGAAGAGTCAACTACAAAATCAAGAAAGCATTATAAACACAAAAGCAAGAGCCTAAAATAAGATGGTAGAAATAAAATCAATTACATTAGCAAGCAAAACAAACATGGATCCGTTAAAGGCCTGTATTCATAGAAGCAACGAAGTCCAGCAATATGTTCATAAGATACACCTAAATCAAATGAGACAGATATAGTATAAGGGAATAGGTTAAAACATTCCAAACTAATGCAAGGAGAAATTAAGCAGAAGTGACTCTGTTAATGTCAAAATAGACATCAAAAACAAAATTAATTGGTTAAAAAGATAGTTATTGGTAAATTACAACCCACCAAAACAGTTTAACAATCACAAACATTTTTACACCAAGGGACATTGCACTGAATTGAAAAGCTGGCAGAATGCCCAAATGTGACATATCCACCATCATATTTAGAAATTTTTAACATCTTTCAGAGTTTGAATGAAAATTCTGAAAACAAACATACAATTAAAAATTGATGCAATTATTTCACAAAATCCAGCGTCCATTTAAGATAGAAACTCTCAGCAAAGTCAGAATAGAAGGAACATCCCTCAACATAATAAAGGCCATAAATGTCAAACCTATAGCTAACATCATACTCAACTGGAAAAAGTTAAAAGTGTTTTCCTTAAATCAGACACAAGACAAGGATGTCCACTTTCACCACTTTTATTCAACACAGTATTGGAAGTCTCTTGCTACAGCAATCAGACAAGAAGAAATAAGAAGCATCCAAATTGTCATTATTTGCAGATGATATATTATGTAGAGAGAACCCTAAGGATTTCACACACACACACACACACACACACACACACACACACACAAACAAAAAACCTATCAGAACTGATAAATGAATTCAGTAAAGCAGCAGAATACAAAATTAATATTCAGAAATTGGTTGCATTTTTATACACCATTAATGAACTATTAGAAACAGACATTAAGAAAAGAATCCTATTTACAATTGCATCAAAAAAAAATAATACCTGGAAATAAATTTAGCCAGGAAGGTAGAAGACCCATACTAAGAAAATTATAAGACATTAATGAAAGAAAATTGAAGAAGCTACAAATACATGGAAGCATAAACTTGCTCATGCTTAGGAAGAATTAACAGTGTTAAAACGTCTATACTACCCAAAGCAATCTATAGATTCAAAGCAATCCCTATCAAAATACCAACGGCATTTTTCACAGAATGAGAACAAATAATCCTAAAATTTGTATGGAACCATAAAAGAACCCAAAAGCCATAACAATCTTGAGAAAAAAAGAAGTTAGAGTTACCATGATACTTTATATCAAACTGTACTACAAAGCTATAGTAATCAAAATAGCATGGTATTGGCATAAAAACAGACACATAGATCAATGGAACAGAATAGAGAGCCCAGAAATAAACCCACACCTATAGGGTCAATTAATCTATGACAAAAAGTTAAGAATATACAATAAAGACAATCTCTTCAACAAATGGTGCTAGGAAACTTGGACAGATACACGCAAAAAGAAAATGAAACGACCATTTTCTTACACCATGTACAAGAATAAACTCAAAATGGATTAAAGACTTAAATATAAGACCCCAGACCATAAAACTCCTAGAAGAAAACATAGACAGTAAACTCTCTGACATTGCTCTTAGTAATATCTTTTCTGTTATACCGTATTTCCCCGAAAATAAGACCATCCCAGACAATCAGCTCTAATGTGTCTTTTGGAGCAAAAATTAATACAAGACCCAGTTTTATTTTACTATAATATAAGACCCAGTCTTATACAATATAATATAATACCGGATCTTATATTAATTTTTGCTCCAAAAAACACATTCGAGCTGATTGTCTGGGTAGGTCTTATTTTCGGGGAAACATCCAAATTGTCATTATTTGCAGATGATATATTATGTAGAGAGAACCCTAAGGATTTCTGCCAAGGTATCTCCTTGGGCAAGGAAAATAAAAGAAAAAATAAACAAATGGGACTACACCAAACTAAAAAATTTTTTGCACAACGAAGGAAACCATCAATAAAACAAAAAGACAACCTACTGAATGGGAGATGTTCACCAATGATACATTCAATAAGGGTTTAATATCCAAAATTTATTAAAAAACTCATACAACTCAACACCAAAAAACAAATAATCCAATTAAAGATGAGCAAAGGACCTTAACAGACATTTCTCCAAAGAGAACATATAGATGGCCAATAGACATATGAAAAGATGCTCAACATCACTAATCATCAAGGAAATGCAAATTAAAGCTACACTGAGATCTAACCTCAAACCTGTCAGAATGGCTATCGTGAATAAATCAACAAATAAGTATTCACAAGGATGTGGAGAAAAGCGAGCCCTCGTGCTCTGTTAGTGGGATTGCAAATTGCTGCAGCCTCTAAGGAAAACAGTTTGCAGCTTCAGCAAAAAAATTAAAAATAGAACTACCTTAAGACCCAGCAATTCCACTTTGGGGTATTTATCCAAAGAAATCCAAGACACTAATTAAAAAATATATATGTATCCCTATGTTCATTATAGTGCCATTTGCAATAGCTAAGATATAAAAGTAAGCTAATTGTCCATCAGTAGACAATTGGATAAAGAAGAAATGGTACATATATATACAATGGAATATTACTTGGTCATAAAAAATGAAATCTTATTATTTGCAACAACAGATGGACCTAGAGGATATTATGCTAAGTGAAATAAATCAGACAGAGAAAGAAAAATATCATATGATTTCACTTACATGTGTAATCTGAAACAAAACAAAAACAAAATAAATGAACAAACAAAACAAACAGACTCTTAGATTCAGAGAACAAACTAATGGTTGCCAGATAGGAGGTGGGTTGGGGGTCTGGGTAAAAAATGTGAAGTGACTAAAAAGTATAGTAAGTGATGGAGAAACTTCATCTCACTGAAATTCCTTTGGCATTTGGGGTTTTCTTTTTCTTTTTTTTCTTCATCCTCCACGAGAGCCTTTGCTGACTCCAATGATGAGACGTGCTGTCGAAGGCCCACCCTCCCAGCCGAGGTTGTCTGTCCAAGGCTACACGGTCCTTCCTCAGTGGCCTCGGCCAGATAAGTCTCTAGATGGAGTAGGGAGGGTCATTTCCTTCAAGTGATCATTTTGTTTTATTATACTTGTTTTTAATTTTAGCCATAGTGCACATATCAAGGAAAGTAACTTTAAAAACAAACAAAACAAAAAAAACCTGAAATCTACAGTTGGGATTATGACAAGGCAACTGAAGAAATAAAACCTCAGGTATCTCGTTTTAAGTTGTAACTCCCCTCCCCAGGAGATGGAAAATCGCTGTTAGATCAGTGTATCTATATACTCATTTTTGCGGAAATCTTTGGACGTGCATAAGGAATCACTGTGTACAAATTGTCCGAGGGCTTCTATAGCTAACGTCAGTGTAGTCAATATTTGACAAGCCAGAACTTAAGTCTACTGACTTGCTTTTATTACATGTAAATTTTGAATTATGTGACCAGTGATTTAGGTTTTATTCTGTATTTTCAGCATTTGCCATTAATAATAATTAATGTCCCTCTTATGGAACACTCCTATTTGTACCTCAATAAATGCAATTTTTTTTCTCTCTTGTTCACCTTACAACCCTTTTGATACACTTAGAGGTTGATTTCCTTTTTCATTGATGGTACTATTTGTTAGTGTCTTAAACTGAAACATATCTTGCCTCCTGAAGCTTTAAATTATTTTAAATTTCTCCCAAATGAAGTGCCGCATCTAACATTTATTTTGAATTGTGCCACTGCCAATCTTGTGCCAGCTATACCGTTCTTTCCAATATAATTTTCTGTTGCACCTTGGAATTAAATCTTCATATCTTTCCCACCTAAAAATATCTGAATGTTTACATGAGGAAATTTTATAACACTTAATGCAATTAGACATAAAATCTTAACAAAACCTTTTTTATGTTAAAGAAATAGAATAAGGAGTTCAGAAGCAGATATATGTGTAAATGGGAATTTAGTGTATAAAACATGTGATATTCAAATCAGTACAAGAAAAATGCATGTACCAGTTATCTTTTATGGAGAAACACCCCCCGAAAAATGCAACACATTAAAATAAGAATCATATATTTAATGATATTAATTCTTCCTATCAATGAGCATGGTATGTGTTTCCATCTATTTGTATCTTCTTTAATTTCTCTCTTTGGTGTCTTATAATTTTCTGAGTACACATTTTTTACTTCTTTGGTTAAATTTATTCCCAGGTATTTTATAGTCTTTGAAGCAACTGTAAATGGGATTGTTTTCTTAATTTCTCCTTCTGACATTTTATTATTGGTATATACAAATGCAACTGATTTTGGAATATTAATTTTGTATGCTGCTACTTTACTAAATTTATTTATCAGTTCTAATAGTTTTCTGGTGGAGTCTTTAGGGTTCTCTATAAATAGTATCATGTCATCTGCATATAATAACAATTTTACTTCCTCCGTACCAATTTGGATGCCTTTTATTTCTTTTTCTTGTCTGATTGCTGTAGCTAGAACTTCCAGGACTATGTTGACTAGAAGTGGAGAAAGTGGGCAACCTTGCCTTGTTCCTGATCTTAAGGGGAATGGTTTTAGCTTTTCCCCATTGAGCATGATGTTAGCTGTGGGTTTATCATATATGGCCTTTATTATGTTGAGATATGGTCCCTCTATTCCCACTTTCTTAAGAGTTTTTATCATAAATGCCTGCTGGATTTTCTCAAATGCTTTTTCTGCATCTATTGCAGAATGCAAATCTTACCATTTGCGACAATACGGATGGACCTAGAGAACATTACGGCAAGTGAAATAAGTCAGACAGAGAAAGACAAATACCATATGATCTCACTTATATGTGGAATCTAAAGAAAAGAATAAATGAATGAACTAACCAGAAACAGACTCAGAGACACAGAGGAAAAACTGAGGGTTGCTAGACGGGGTGGGGGGTATTGGATAAAGGGGAAGGTGAAGGGATTAGAAAACAGTCAGTAACCACAAGATTGCCACGGGGTTATGAAAGTCAGTTTGGGGAATGTAATCAATAATGTTGTAAAGATTTTGGAGGGTATCCGATGGACACTTGTCTCATTAGGGAGACCACCTCAGGGATGATGTAGACGCCTGATCACTGCCCTGTACACCTGAAGCTGAAGCTGAACAATAATGAATGTCAACTACAATTATATATATATTACAAGAAGTGGAGTACAGCATTAGGAATAGAGACAGTGGAAATGTAATGACTGTATGCGATGTCTGAGGGGTAGTAAATGGGGGCAGGGGGTTATCACTGTGTGAGGGATATAAGTGATAAATGTCTAACTATTACATTGTTTTGTACACCTGAAATTAAAAAACAAAAAACAGAAAACAAACAAAAAACTTGTAAGCAAATGTTCATAGCAGCACTTTTCAAAATTGCCAAAATGTAGAAACCAAAATTCACATCAAGTGATGAATGAATAAACAAATGCGGTATATCCTTTTAAAAAATCATATATTTAATTCATGACTTGGTGGCTTGGCAATTTGGGCTGGAGTAAGCTGGGTTGTTCTTGGGATCTGGACCAGGCTTGGCTGATCTTGACTCATCTGGGTCTGTGGTCAGCTGGAGCTGACTGGTTTTAAATGGTCTCACGCTTACGAGTATGTTTCACAATGCACTGGGAGAAACAGGGTAGACTGAACCACATGTCTCATCCAGCAAGCTAATTTGGGTTTGTTTATATAACAGCAGAGCTCTAAGAGCAGCAACCGAGAAAGCCTCAATGCACAAAAACTTTTTATGTCTCTGCTTCTATCATGTTTGCTACTGTCCCCCTGGCCAAAGCAACTCACGTCCAAGCTGAGTCAGTGGAGGAGAGTACTACCAAAGAGCTTGGATACAAGGAGAAGTGAGCAAACTGGGGCCATTACTGCAATCAATCCATCATCATGAATTATTCCATAAATGATGCTGGGAGAATTGAACCATTTGGGTGGAAAGTAGGTTAGATTCCTATTTTATACCAAAATAAATTCCAGATATATTAAATATTAAATGTAAATATTGCCATATTTTAGTAACAAAGTTGACAAATGACAATGTGGAAAAAAATGTTTGCCAAAATATATGTGGACAAATGACAGTGCAAAGAATTAAAAGCCATAATGTAAAAGAGATCTTAGAAATAAATACTGTTCAAGCAGTGGGGAAATATAAATATCAATTCATAGAAGAAATACAAAAGGATATTAATCAAAAGAATATATGCCCAACATCAGTAATGATCAAAGGAATACAAACGAAAACAAACCCAAGGTATTAATTTTTGCCAATTATTTTGACAAAATTTAACAGTTAATATCAAGTGCAAAAGAGTGTGTGGGAATAGATAACCTCACATGTTAGTTAGGATATAAACTGGCATAAAATTTCTAGAAGGCAAATTAGCACTATATACCAAAAATGGTCATTTACACATCCTTTAATCCATAAATTCAATTTCTGAGAATTTATCCAAAGGATCATAAGTATGAAAGAAGTAGATAAAATGCATATATAAAAGCATTATATGACAGCCCATTTTTAAAAAGCTGAAAATTAGAAATAACCAACCTTTCCACTAATACAATTAAATCATGGTGTATATATGCAATGGAATAACATGTAGCATTAAAATGCATAAAATAGATCTTTATGTATTGCTACAGAAAGACATCCATGATAGTTTATTGAGAGACATATGTCAATTAAAGAATATATGACCCAAGTAATGTACAAATTTTTGTCATTTGCATTAAAAAATTTTGTTTGCAAATTCTATTTATTAACCAGAAATCTTTATGTTTTCCATTAACCTGAAGAAAAAGATAAAAAGAGCCATCTGGGCATTGTACCAATATTTTTGTCATTATATAACAGCTATATCTCATAGAGAAACAGCTTTCATGCCCTGGCAGTAAAATGATTTTAAATTTACTCTTTATTATCTAGATATTGAATTTTCAGTTTTACATTTTCTATTCATGCCATGAATGATTAAGAGTGAATACCACTAGACTGTAAATTGGTGTAGTCACTATGGAAAACAGTATGGAGGTTCCTCAAAAAATTAAAAATTCAACTACCATATGAACCAGCAACTCCACTCCTGGGTATTTATCCAAAGAAATAGAGAACACTAATTTGAAAAGATATATGCACCCTTATGTTCATTGCAGCATTATTTACAATAGCCAAGATATGGAAGCAATGTAGCTGTCCATCGCTAGATGAATGAATAAAGATGTGAGATATATATATATATATATATATATATATATATATATATATATATATATATATATATATAATGAAATATTATACATAATACATATATATAATGAAATATTACTCAGCCATAAAAAAGAATGAAATCATGTCATTTGCGACAACACAGATGGATCTATAAGGGTATCATGCTAAGTGAAACAAGCCAGAAAGAGAAATACAAATACCATATGATTTCACTTACGGGTGGAATCTAAAAAACAAAATAAATTAAGAAACAAAACAGAAACAAACTCATAGATACAAAGAATAAATTGATGGTTACCAGATGGGAGGCAGGTTGGGCAAAAACAGTGAAAGGGGTTAAGAATTACAAATTGCCAGTTATAAAAATAGTCTCGGGGATGTAAAATACAGCATAGAGAATATAGTCAACAATATTGTAATAACTATGTATTGTGTCAGGTGGGTATTAGACTTATCAGGGTGATCACATCATAAGGTATACAAATGTCTAATTACTATGTTGTACACCTGAAACTAATAAAACACTACATGTCAACTATAATTGAAAAACAATCTTAAAAAACACATTATAAAAAAGAATGGATACCACCAAAGACTACTCCAGAACATTTCATGTTGACTAGCCCTTAGCTAGAAGTATACAGAAGAATAAGCATTCAGCCACCCAAATAAGTAATTGAGTGACTGTTTGTTAAGTGATGGGGATGATTTCTGCAAGCAAAATCTGGGGCAATGAACAGCAGATTCTGTTGGAGGGACAAAGGGCTGAGACCAGACTAGAGGGGAAGAATAAAGTGGAAGAGTAGTGCAGTGATTCAAACCCTGTTGCCATCAATCATTTCAGCATTTATGTTTAAAGAAGAAGAAGGAAGAGGAGGAAGAGGACGAGGAGGAGGACGAGGAGGAGGAGGAGGAGGAGGAGGAGGAGGAGGAGGAGGAGAAGGAGGAGGAGGAGGAGGAGGAGGAGGAGGAGGAGGAGGAGGAGGGGGAGAAAAAGAGTATATAGAGCAGGTGAGCAGTCAGAAATCAGATTAACTGTTGGGATGCACACAATTGTTATATGAAGCATTCAGAAGAGCAGCAAAGACTCAGACAATAGAGTTGGAAGGCATTTGGTCATCAAGAAGGAATGTTCAAATATACATATATAAACACAATGGGGGTGTGATTGAAATAACCTAGACTGGGCATCAAAAGAAGGTCAAACGTCACTCTGGTCTTGAGAACCCCTCTGAGGCTTATTTCTGCCTCTATACAATGAAGGAAATAATATCTGAGCACTGAATTGAGAGTAAATGGGTTCATGGAAAACACTTTCTGAATTCTAAAATGTCTGTATATAGTATTGCTTTGGGTTTCTAAGTTATCTGCAGGCTCCTATCTGCTCCTCCTGACCCCTTCTTTCCTCCACCAAGGATGGGTCAAGGTTAAGGGCAAGGGCATTTTATCAGCTGTTGGTGCTAAGAGGTGGAGCTCTCCTTGTGAGAAACTGCAGGACTAAAGCTGGATGAACAGGAGTACAGCGAATTACTGCCATTGATCTGAATACCATAATTCCAGCTATGTATCTTCCATTTTCATTAACTTTTTAAGCAACCAAATCAGTTTGACAACTTATATTAAACTTGCATTCATAGACAGGTATAAACTTTCCTCTTTCGAAAAATCACTAATCCTTATTTTACACTTGGGCTACTGATATTTTAAACCAATGTACAACATTTTTATTCCTATTAAATTGTATCCTATTGACTGCACAGCTTGGGTCCAGCCAGCTGAAATCTGGCATCCTAAGTATTAGCCTACCATTGTAAATTTGTGTCATCCAGGAGAGGCAACGTCTTCCACGGAGAAGCTTGAAATCAAATAAAGTGGTAAACTTAGCTTGGTAAACACTCCATCCTATACAGGCCTCTTGGAGATTTATAATGCACTTTATGATAATGAAAGCTCTGAGAGTCTACAGCAAAGAGATCTAGTTAACTGTGTTTAACCTTGTATTTCCCATTGTTTTTGACCATGGAACACACTTTAGGAAATGTTGGTGTTAATAGGGAATGGGATACTACATTGCCATTAAAAAGAATAAGGTAGACATATTGAACTGACATGTAAACATCTTCAAGACATATTAAGTAAAAAAAGAGTAAGCAAGTCCAAGATATATTACGTTAAAAAAAAGCAAGTCCAAAACGATAAGCATCGTCTAACTGCATTTTAAATGAATAAATAATGTATGTGTGTATATACATAAACACCTAAACATTACATATAGAAAGGGCTGTAATAATAAGTACCTAGTGTTTTCTGTGGTCTCATCTGGAAATACATATAAAACCTGTTGGAATGGTGATGAAAGTCAGTAAACAAGGCTTTGTGAAATGAGTTGAACAGATGTGAAACATTTGATGGAAAATCTTTCCCAAGTAGTTTATTCAGATAAAAATACAGTCTAATTTTTACAACTCACCTTGACTGACATGATGCTAAGGTAAACAGAGATGCAACCTCCAAAAAATTATTAAAGATTGAAATAAGAGGACATTGTAGAACAGTGCAAAGAACTGGCTTTGCTGTTGGTTAGTTCTGGGTTCAAATCCAAGCTCCTCCACTTTCTTTTTAAGCCTCAGTCTCCTCATGTGTAAAATAAGGTTGTTTAAGACTCGACTGAAAAATAAAGAGTAAAATACCTGGCTCAAAATTGACATTTAACATTTTTCCCTTACAACAACTTCTTGAATTGCTTTTAGGAGCAGGCCAGAAATCTGAGAAAATTGAGAGCTCTGTCAGGAATGAAACCAAAAGATGGGCTTGGAATCCAAGAAAAGCCATTTCAGTTTCCTTCTAAGTATTAATACTAACAACTCTGTTTACTAGTGAGCATGAGGTGGAAGGGATCCTGACAGAGTAACTTAAAGCTGTGCTCTGTGGTCCTGGCCTGTAACCACTGAATCCTTACAGAGGCAGCTGAGTTTCTTGCCCCAGAAATATTAATCCCAGTTCAAGTGAAATTAGAGCCAAAGATTTCAGTCTCACGGCAGCTACACAAAGTTTCTTTGATGAGAATACTGTGCCTTACAGGATTCTTAATAGATACACTAGCTTTCACAGGATTTTAGGAACATGAGATGAGTCACTAAACTAGAAAAATGAGAAAGAATCTGAAAGGGGAAAAAGAATTTTTGAACGACCTAAGGCACCGGGTCAGCATAGAACAGCACAAAGTGGTCATAGATTTGCGACTTCAAAAAGTGCAAGCCAAAAATCATAAGGAAAAAATTAAGATTTCATGAAAGTGAATAACAATAGATATTTTTAAGCACTAAACTTTAAAAAGCAGTGGATTTACCTCCTTTAGCACCAGCTATAGTGGTAATGTCTTAAGACAGAGATACTTGACCTTTTAGTGATTTTTATCAGCCCGTGGGAATCCTACTATAAATTCCTTAAAATTGTAGCCTTTTAAGAGTAAAGAAGAGTATCACTTCCAGGTATTCAGTGAATTGCATGCAATCTCCCAAGGACAATGGACTTGGGAAAGTTCTGTTCTAAGCTGTGGAGGTAGAGCAGTGTTGCCAGGGGAACAAGTGTTATCAGGAATGCGTTTCTCAAAATCAGCCTCCATAAATGCCTCTGGTGATGAGAAGGCTGTGCTTCCAGCACACAGCAACAATTCTAGGGGGGAAATCTGTGTAGAAATCACTCCAGTTGAGATTTTGCATAGCAAGGTTTTAAGCTGGTTGGTCCCTTTTATGCACAAGTAAGCACATGTCATCTCCAGTCAGCACGGCTGAGGGGAACTATTTTGCCTTCTCCTGGTCTCCAGGTGAAGCATTTTTCCCCAAGCCTCTCTCTACCACTTATATCCTCTGCTGTTGGTAAATTTGAAAAATGTATTGATCTATCGCTTAGCTCCACTCCCTTCTTTCTCTCAGAGGGAACCTACCCTTCTGATTTTCCCTGCCTTCCTTCTTATTAGTACTTCCCTGCCTTAGTACTTGTCCAGGTAGAGATAAGTACTAGTCTGGCCTGCCAGGGCCCATGTAGGTAAATCAGGCTAATCCTAGGGTTCAGTTTGGAGAACTATTTGGCTCCCTATTAACCCATATCCTCCAACCTGACCTCTATTTTTAATAAAGAGGATTTCTTTAGACTTACACATTTTTAAAAAAATTGATCAAATTAGTAAGAGACTAGGTGGAAAAGATGGGTGCCCTGAATGGAAGCCCCTCAGAAACCCAAACAAGGGTGCTCAAATATGATGAATTTATTTTAATTCCAGCCCGAACCCCACATGATTCAATGGTTCGTAACCTGATTTCTTTGGGTACGCTCCAAGAAGTCCGTGGATCCCTTGAAAATGTATAGAAATCTTTCATATAAGTACATTTTTCTGCCCCTAAGAAAGGTTAAGAAATACCACCTAATTATTGATAGCAATAAAAAAAAAATTCTACATAAATCTCAATGCCAGGTATTTTCAGCAAATGTACCATTTTATATTATTGTCACTACCTCAAAGCTCCAAATATATATATAGATTAAAAAATTTGACTCTATTTGCACTGTTTGTGAATATAAGGCTTAGCTAAATGCCGCAACACAGCCTCTTTTTTATATCTGGCCGATAGCAGTCAGTTTGTTTTTAATTTTTATGATAGCTCCTTGGCCAACTTGTTACCATCTTTAGGATAAATAAAATAAAGAGATTTTCCTTAATTATAGGGAGTTTGTTGAGTTTTGTTTGTGTTGTGAGGAAAGGCCAAATATTGAACAGTTGGCTGCAAACTAAAAATTTACCATGCAGACATAGAGAATAAAGGACTCCAAATCCTGCAAAATCTTGACTATTCAATAAAATATAACTACACACACACACACACACACACACACACACACACACACAAAATGTGTATACAAAAAGTATCCCCCAAAAATATCCTGTGAAAAAGTGCAGGGTTTACCATGGGCAGGTCTAAATTCCACGATTGAGAAATTAATGCTGATAACCTGAGCAGAACAAACAGAAGTAAACCCCAAGTTGCTCAATAAACCCAAAGCATTTGAATTCCTCACAATTAAAAACACACATAGCTAAATATGAGCCAAACATTAAAAAATTACAAAGGTCACAAAGAAGCAATCTGCCCTAAGGGAGAGCCAGCAGACACAGCCACAGGAAAGTAAACACCTCCAAGAACCCAAGCGGGTGGAACAACCTGAGAGACTATACAATCCCTATGTTATAAGTTATTAACAAAAGGACAATAATAGTTAACGTTCATTAGTGTTTAATTTGTAAAAACATAAATAAATAATCACTGACCTTAACGGAGAGGTTAAATGGCTAAATCTATCTTCAAAAAGAGGTTAAATCTATCTTTAAATCAGATAAATTTGAAGAAATGAGTGGAAAAGTTCCACTATGGCTTCTCCAAACAATCACCAGAGGCTAAAGGCTGCGGATGATGTGGATGCTTAGGACAGGCAGGGATGCAAACTGACCCTGGACACCAAGATGGGCCAGCTGGTCAAGGACGTGATAATGAGGTTCCTGGAGAAGGTCTCTCTCCTTTCCTTCCTTGACTTCTTCGCGGGGCCATTTCTTGAGGACGAGGTACTAAAGATGGCACCTTTTCCAAGACATAAAAGGGGTGACCAGCAAACCAGTTCCAAGGTACCCTGAGCTAGTGGGAATCATAATGACTCACTGATCTCAAAGTCGAAGCCTCCAAGGAAGTGGCACCTGCCTTTCATGAGTGTCACCATCTGGGCAAGGCACCCATTATGAGGCAAGACTACTTAGGAAAGAAATCAGCAAACCGATTCTGTCCTTACAAGTTGGCTGAGCCCTGTGACCCTGTGCTTGTGCATCCGATCCTTTCTTCCCTTCCATAGTGGCAATTTCTCTGTCCCTCTTCCCAACAGGCTTCTGTTAATCAAGAGTATTCTGCTGCCACCCTGGGTAACTTGGCTAAAGCCTCCTTTAATGCTATCTCCAAGACACAGCACAACGTTCTCATTCTGACCTAGGAAGAGACAACGCTCAGTCTCCTGATCAGGAATTCCCTTAAAAATCCACACTCGCAGAGAACGTGGGATTCTTCTGTGGCCACCACAATTTTTTTGTATGTATACTAGCAAACTACAGTGAATTAAATCTAAGGGCAAAAAAACTAGATATACCAGGCAATAGTTAAACAACATAGACTTTTGGGAAAAAAATCAGTAGGAAAGGAAAGATGAATAACAATGATAAAAAGAAAAAGTTCACCAAGAAGATAAGACAATCCCAAACCTGTATGCGCCTAAGATACAGCTTCAAATTTTTCAAAGCAAAAATTGACAGAATTACAAAGAAGAACTGACAAATTTACAGTCTCAGAAATTTTATACACCTCTGTCAGCAAGAGATAATGTAAGCAGTCAATAAAGTAAATGATATATAAGAATGGAAGAACATTAAACTAGCAACTCCCAAATAATCCCCTATGGAGAATAGACTAAGTTCTTTTCCTGCTTTATGAAGAATGGTCCTGAGAGAGAACTGAAAAACCACAGACTCCACAGGGACCAGACAAATGAGGCCGGTTTCACTTGTGACTGAGAAAAAGTCAGGACTGGAAACACTGTTGGGAGGTTTAAGAAACAACCCTACACAAAAAATTGAGAGTGCATCTTGACACTGTACGAAAAAAATATGGACCATAGCATAAAAAGAATAGGGGAGGGGGTTCTCGAGCTAGGTACCCACAGACTCCAGAGATGGTACCCACAGTTTCCAGATCCTCAGTGGAACAGACAGTACAGGTAAAGGCAATGGGCAGGTTGATGAGTCAGATCTAGCAGAAATTTGACTAGGTCATATTGGGTGACTTTGACACTCAAGCCTGGCCTGGTTGGTCATCTGAATAGAGCAAATATTTCTGGGAAGGGAGAGTTTTGAACTTCTGCAGATGGAACTAAACATTCCCTTCCCATTGCTGTTCCCTAATCAGGGTTACAGGGATCAATAGGCTGTCACAAGGTAGAGATTTTAGTTCTTAACACACCACGGCCTCCCTCTTTCTTGGTTCACTGCACTTAACCTCCTAGAATATCTCACTTTATAGCCAGGAAGAAGCTAATGTGCTTTTAGAACAGTCTCTAATAGATGTTGAAATTAGTAACTCAACTGGGTTAATTCCCTTGTTAAGAATCTCAAAGATATGGGGAGGTTCAATAGGTTTTTCGGACAGAAGGTAGATAGGAATAAAGTTTAGAGGCTCTCCTCCCACACACAGAAGCTGTGTCTCCAAACTCAGGTTACAGGAAATGAGGGCAGAGAGAGATTAAATGTCTGGTTCAGCCAGTGTGCTGCATAGCCAAGATTAGAACTCCAGGCTCCCTGAGCCACTTCCTCTGTGTCACACTGTAGCCTTACTTCCTGTTTTTCCACTCAAGCTAATCATTACATGAAATTTGAAAAGCAGCCACCAGGCTGAAGAATATAAAGCCTTCAGGTAATTAAGGACATTGCTTATAAAGAGCCAAGAGAATGCAATTATTAACTGTTAAAATATTTCCTCTTAAATAAAATAGATAGATATGAACTCCAACTATTAGGATTAACATCCTGTTTCATTTTGCATTTGGCTGACAGTTTCATCAAAACTGGATGTGTTTTGAGGGAGGCATGCTGAAGGGTTTTTTGTTTGTTTGTTCTTGGGTTCTAACTTTTCAATATAGCAACTTGAAATGGCAAGAAATGAGTCCATCACTACACCAATCCAGAACCTATATGTTTTTGCCAGGGTCTTAAAAATGTATATTGATAATAACACGTAATAAAAATAAGATGTGTGTCATAAGAACTAAGGCATTTAATTCTTGTAAAGGGTTAAAGACATTATTTGTGATAGCCGGTGGCTTGTTCGGCCATATATTCATTTGTTATATGTTCATTTCTGCTATTGGTTCATTTTTATGCTCTACAGCAGAGACAGGTAGTAAACTTTTTCTGTAAAGGGTCAGACAGTATCTATTTCCAGTTTGATGAGCCATATAATCTCTGATGTTACTCACCTCTGCCACTACTATAACAACAGAACAGCCGTGGATGGTATGTATGTTTATGAGCATAGCCAGATTTGGCCCCAGGCTGTAGTCTGCCAGATATTTTGTGACAATATACAATAGCTTGCCATGTGAAGTATATAGCTTAAACCAATTGACATTTTTGTATGCAATTAAACTTACTCTGTTCTCTTTAGAACTTATTTGTATGGCATTTTTCACCCAGGAGAGTATAGCTCTTTTGATGATGGTGATGATAATGCTTTATTGATTTAATATTCTCCCTGAACTTCACACCAGACAACACGTCCCAGAGAAAAGAGCGTTCGCTAACCTGTCAAATCGATCAGAACTCAAATCCTGGTCCTGCCATTAATCAACCATGTGACACTGGACAATTTATTGACGCTGAGCCTCCATTTCTTCATCTGTGAAAATGGATATAATATCTACTTCATAGTGAGGATTATTTAATATAATGTAGATTAAGCATTTTTGTAAAATTTCAAAATATCAAGAATCACCAAACCAGTGACTCAACCAATGGAAGCCCTTACATTTTTCTCCACAAGGTTCTCCTTAGGATGATGCTTGAGAAAGAACACCAGTATCGGATCACAGGCGGATGATAAGACAAGTTCCCATGGCTCCCCGCAACTTAAGATACATTACCACATGTGGTGGTGATAACTTCCTATTCTCATTCGCACTAGGCAATTGTTTGCTTTCTATGATGCAACAGATACGCTTGCCCTTTTTGTGTAAATACAGTAGTACCTCTGTTTAACGTCTCCGTTAACGAACATTTCGGTTTACAAATGCCATAAACCTGGAAGTAAATGTTTCGGTTTTCAAACACACCTCAGAAGTCGAACACGTCACGCGGCTTCTGCTGAGTGCAAGATCCTGAGGCCTAGCTGTCGGTTGTTTTTGAATGTTTCAGAACTCGAACCGTCTTCCGGAACAGATTATATTCGAAAATCAAGGTACCACTGTATTTATTCAACATGGGCACCAAGGGCTAACTCGAACTTAAAACCAATTTATTTGGGGGTGTTCCTGCTTAACAATCCACTGACGAAAGCAAACTTGTTATATGGTAATTACTGTGATTTACTGGGCATGTCAATGTTACAGTATTGTACAGTTTACAACCCCAATTTTAAAGTGATGGTCTGAAGCAAGCGATGAGCAATCAAGGCAATGTTCCAGGCTTTATTTGTCTGCTTGCTGATTATTAGGATTAAAGGGCATTATGCAGCTAGTATTCTTTCAAATTAAAGTGAAAACAAACAAGGTGAGTTTCAATAACTAAGGGCTGGAAGTGTGTACGTTTGGTTAGGACAATGATGATTGAAACCCTGAAGACCACATGGCCAAGATCAGAGGTCACACTACCACAAAGCAAAAGGGAAGATGTTAAAAGGATGCTTGGTCGATGAGGACATTCTGCCATGGTTTTATTTTTCTCCTGGATGATATAGAAGAGATGAAGTGAAATCTGAGAAAACGAGTCTCCTTGTGCCTACGGGAGTGATACAATATGTTATAACATCCAAGACACTATCGTATTGCCATTTGTGAGCAGTCGGGGGAGAAAACTTATTTGGGTCCTGCTAAGATTACAGAACACATGAGAAGTAAGGGAATGACTAAAAATAAATAATGAACACCTAAGGGGAAAAAAATTCCAAAGGATTTCTTCTTTATAGATAACCAATTCAGGGGTGGGGACTGGAGACAGGGAGATCACTCTCACCGAAGCTGAATTCCATGAACACATTTATTCCCGAACTCCTCAGAATGCTTCTGGGCCACCGTCCCTACCAAACAAGCTATCAGAGATTGCTGAGAAAGGCAAACTAATTCCAGCATTAGCTAGAATGGCCCATAATTGGCAAGATACATAGGCTTGAAGGAATATGTACAAAGCATTCTACATCAAACATAAATTATTTTCAGAATATCCATGCCCTGTTCTCTTCTGCTAGCTCTAGGTTGGGAGCTTCAATCCACACATAAATATTGCTCCTGTCAGAGATCTGCTCACTGATAACAATACCTACTATTTATTGAACATCATGGCACTTCGATTCATCTCATTTCATCTTCATGACAATCACTCAAGGCAGATTGTATGTCCATTAAAAAAATGAGGAAAGTGAGCCTCCAAGAGATTTGCAAAGTGACCGAAGACACAGAAGTAACTCACAGAGCCAGGATTCAAGCCCAAGACTAGCTATTGATGCCCTTTCAACTCTGTCACAAGCCACTGAAATGTGTGCTCACTATTGCTTTAGAGTCTGTCACAGGACATATGTAACAGGTAAGTACCTATCCGCTGTTAACTCCTACTGAAAGTCTTAAATTATCAAAATCGTATGAGAAATACCTGAGCAGACTGAATTTGTGAAATGCATAAACCTTGGAAAGAATGTAAACCAAGGAACTGGTTTTCTTGTGCTGTTCTTTCTTTAGCAGAATCAGGACAGTAACTTGATTTCCTTTCCAGTCATCTTCCGTCACTTCCTCCCCCCAGAACAGAGCCTTCTCCCACCCTCTGGCCACAGAAGCGTCTCCAGCTCAGGTTGTCCGCTGCCTTCATAGAGCCAGTTCTACTGAGTTTGTGCAAGTCCTCTGTTTCCCCAGAATTTTCTCAACCTACTTCTGGGGCTGAATTTCTATTCCTAAAAGGCTTAAGGGCCGCAGTCTTACTGGAGAGAGACCACTGAACCTCCAACATTATAGCACTTTACATAAATGGAAAAAGCATCATTGTCTGTATCAAAAAGGAAGGTTCAGAGACCCTCAGGCCTCCTTCCTGAGAAGGCTTCAGCTCTCACCTTTGCTCTACTTCCTTCACTCACACCTTTCTATCCTCCACTTGGACTTGGATCTTGTTTTTCTTGTTCAACTATTTACATTCCCAGACTTGTTAAGATGTCAAAAGAAAATGAGGGCAGGTTTTATGTAACAGGCTTCACACCCCACCCCAGCCCCAGCTTTGCTTTTTCTCAAAAACAGGTAGCTCAGCCTGCAGTGATGGACAAAACCTAAAGAAGGGGTCATCCGTTCTCTGTGCTTCTCCTTTAATTTTTCAGGGTTATTTTAAATTTTGATTATCACTGATCGGCATATTTTATTAGCACGCATTTGTTCATACAAACTGCAAACACTGAGACTGTCCTGCCAGATCAATATGCTGAAAGACCAAAGTCATCTTTTCCTCCAGCCACCGCCACCCTTGCCCTCGGCCATGTCTTTAGCTTGTACATAAGGTGAAAAGCTGTGGTTCCCGCCTCTCCTCCACCAGAAATATTACAGAGCTGCGCATGGGGCTCTGCAGCCCGCCTGCCTGCTCCCCACTCAGCAGCCCTGTGACCACGTAAAAGCTCCTGATCTGCTCTAGGTCTCAGTGTCTCCATCCATCCAATGGGGACTATGGATAGTACCCATCTCATAGAGTATTGTGACGATGGCATTAGAATCCATGTAAGTTGCTTAGCTAAGTACCTGCATGGGTAGGTGCTCAGTAAATGACTGCTGTATCATTACTCCCAAACATCCTTATTCTGAAGTCTCTGCATGTGTGAGGCCCGAGCGTCATGGTGTTTTGATTTTACTAAATGCTCAATCACAACAGATGCCTCCTATGAAAGAGTTCGAGTATGAGCTTGTTTCCAATGCAATGATTCTTTCCACTGCTGGTTTTTGCTGGGACCTCACAGGATATGCCCTGCTCAGGAGTCAGCCTCACACATAAATGAATGTCTTTTGTTCTATCAAGATCACACAGCCCTGTGGAAGTGAATCTTCCACCTACTTTGATCCCTGAAATCCTTTATATGAGAGCAAAGTCCTTCATCCCTTAATTGAAAATAATGCTTAAACTATAACAATTTCCTTTCTGTACACTTCCCCTGCCCTGGCACTAGGAGCACTATAAACACAAGTGACCCTTTGTTTCCTCCTAAAATTAGTCTCAGTACCACTATAGTAAATAAAGAGGAGGTAGAAGCCTTAAGGGAGAAAAAAATTGTATACTGCACTTTGTCTGTCTGACTATTTAGACAAAGATGGTAGCATCTGTCTTCCCCGTTGACCTTTCTAAGTGTCAGAGTGGTGGGGAAAGGTCCCTCCCTTCTCCTTGTCATCGTTAACCTCATATAAACATAAACAAGGAGAATCAGCCACGTCTGGTCGTATGAGAAAGCTCAGAAGAAAGACTGACAATTCTGTGTGGGTGGTGCAAGGAGAAAAGTATTGTCTCTGTAAAAGTTCCCAGCTATTCTCCAGGCCAGCCCCGACAATCTGTGTGTTAGTGAGCCACTATTGATCAACGCAGAGAAGAAACGTAGAAAAAGCCTGAAGATCACATGATGGAGCGAGCAGGCCAGGGCAGGTTAGGAGGACGCGGTCAATGAGGACAGAGAAAACAACCAGAGGGAAACGGGAGGAAGAGATGGCTGGGGCTCGGTGAACTCTGCACCATTCACAGTGTCACATGATCCCAATCCACGTGAGCACACAAGATTTACAAGTATTTCAAGCTCCTCTATGTGACACTTTTCTCAGGACACTTTGGTAGGCTTGGAAGAAGCTCCTTGTAAAAGTAGCTCAACTATAGAATCTTAATTTTCCCACAAAAGCCAAGAAAGTTGGAGACTAGGGTTGAACAGTTTAAAGGCGTTTGGGAACCAGAACTGAGGGAAGTATGGTGTATTTTTCTTATCAGCTTTTAATGAGGTTTTTACCAAGTGGTATCACTTCAGACACCATCTGGATACAGGCAATGAGGCTTCAAGTTTAATGAGAGACTATTGTTCTCCACTTTTTACACAGTGCAGCTGTTCCTTATATCTACTTGTTTTTTGTTTTCAGCTGTAAAAACATGCATCCTGCACAGATAAAGGAATGTCCAGTGTTAAATAACAGGAAAAAGTAACAATTCTGGAGCATTTGCAGGTACAGTACAAATTTAATTCCCAGACTCTGGAACAGTACAACCTCTAATTTTAGTTACTTCCTTTTGTGCTTTACTGCTGTGCTTGTCCTGCCCTTCACCAGTGTTTCCCCTTAGTAAAGATGGCAAGTAACAGCTATTTTGGAATTAGAAACCCTCTACACTACTTATTGGTGAAGAATAATACATGTGATATCGAGGCTTATCTTTTCATTAAAAAGTATATTTACATTTAAATTCCTTCAGGTTTTAATAATTACTGAGATGATTTTTGTTCAGTAAAACCATATTCGAATCACTGATGAAATAAATATTTGTTGGATATATTTCTAAATTTCTATTTCTGGAGGAAATTTCTTTCACAGAAACATTGCTAAAGTTCTACAATCCCTTATCCACCATTCCAAAACCCCCAAAGCTCTGAAAATGGGAAGTTTTTCATAACAGTTAGCAGCAAAACCTGATCTGAGCTGAACTCATTTGAGGTTAAAACCTGACCTGATCCCGCATAAGCCAATTTATACTTTTCATTTATTTCACAAGATACTGTAAGTGGAAATGCACTTTTCTCCAAAAATATTAATGTGCCTCATTTTATTACATAGTACTGCCCTAGACCCCATTTTACGTACTATATGGTACATTACCATTCTAAAACCTGAAAAAAATCTGAATCGTGAAACCCATTTGGCCTCACAAGTTTCAGATTAGGAACTGTGGTCCAATAAATATTTGTTAAATCAATACATGAATGAACTAAGGATTTCAACAGTGCATGTTTCACTATGCTAACCCCAGGCCAGCATTTGAGTAATGGCTGTGAGACCCTTTGCCATCTCATTAGACATTCATCTAAAGAGAGAGGAGCTCTGCATCTTTGGCACTGCCATCAACTCCCTTGGTTTCTTTTGTCATATTTAGTGATAGATGGAGTTTGAGCCTTGGCATCTGTTAGATCGTTATACCTCATCATCCATTTCACCACTCACTGCACCATTCATCCACTAACTATTTATTAAGTGTTACCACCAGGCATTATGTTAGCATAAGAAATACCAATATAAATGAGACTTAGTCTCTGCCCTCTAAACACTTCTATTGGGATACAGAGAACAGATCGGAGGTTGCCTGAGGAGAGGGTGGGGGATGGGCAAAATGGGTAAAGGGGGTCAAAATGTACAAACTTCCAATTATAGACTAAATAAATCATGGGGATGGAATGTACAGCATGGTGACTATAGTTAATACTGTGCTGCATATTTGAAAGTTGCTGAGAGTAAATCTTAAAAGTTCTCATCATAAGAAAAAAATTTTCACATGGTGACAAATGTTAAGTAGAATTATTGTGGAGATCATTTTACAATTACACAAATATCAAAACATTTTGCTGTGGACTTGAAACTAATGTAATGTTACATGTCAACTATGTCTCAATAAAAAATAAATTTTTAAAAATTGTAACTAAAATTATGAGAAAAAAATTATTTTTATGTTAATAATATAAAACAGAATGTTAGAAATTAAAATTATCTTCTCCTTTATAAAATAGCCATTCATTATTTCTAACACACACTAATGAAATCTTACACAGTGCCAGACACTAAGGATATAAAAGTAAAGAAACTTTGTTGGGGTATTAAGTCTAGTGGGGGAGGTTGACACTAAGGAAAAGTTGTCCTTTTGTAGCCGTCCTTACATTTTCAGAGAAAATGCCAGTCTCTTGCTAAGAAGGTCCAAAAGCTTTCCCAAAGGCAGTGATAGCTGAGTTAGAATGAGTGCTTATTTAGGGAGACGACCAGAGAAAGGGTATTCTAAGTAGAAGATACAGCATGTGCAAAGGCAGTGAGTCTAGAAACACATTGGCATGTAGAGATCAAGTCCGTTTAGAATGAATGCAGTTCATGTGGAAATAGAACATTTCTTTAAGTCAAGGAGAGACAGATCACGAAAGGACTATGTTCCAAGCTAAGGAGGGTCTACCTTTTCCTCTAGGCAATGAGGAATACCTGAAGGATTTCCAAGTAGCTGATTAACATGATCAGATTTATACATGAGGAGGATTCCTCAGATACGGAATAGTTTGGAGGACAACAAAGACTGTAAATTTATCTCTAGCAAAATGCCCTTAGAATATGCAAGTAAGAAATATTTGTCTTGCAGGGCCGGCCCTAAGAGAAAGCTATGAGGCCTTAAGTGAAATTGTGAAGGAAGCAAAGTGGATTTTCACCATCCTTCTGCCACTCTACTTGTCTGTCTCACTTTTCCATGGAGGTCCTCGGTGACACTGTGATGCCCAATCTAGCCAAACTTCATTGAGAAAAAATATGGTTGCATTTGTTTTAAATTGAAGGGTAATGTACTTTCCCCTTAAAATATTTTTTGCAGCAAGAAAAGAGTAGATAACTTATACAACAAAAACATCATTTTCTCCTTCCTTTTTCCTGAGTGCTATGTTTCACACACTTTGAAAGGAGCATCTCAAGAACAAAGTAGTAGAAATGGATTGTTCACATGCAACCCCCAGCTGTGAGTTCTGGATTAATTAATAAGATCTAAGTGAAGACAATAAAGCAGCAACTCAAACAATTGCCTGTTAGTTCCTTTATATAAATACGGAAAAAAACATGAGTGTTGTTCATTCTTGGGTAGAGTTCAGAAGCACTGAGGGGAAGGAAATGCATATTTGCATCCTGTGATAGGACAGTATTTAACAATGACTAATCTTATTTCTTGGTCTGAAAACTCTCCGTAGCCTGTTATTGGCTTCAAAAAGATGGGATGATTGATAGGCCTTTCATGTCACTTAGTGTGGTTATAGTCACATGGTCATCTTAATAAACAAGGTGAGAAGACCAGTACAGTGTGATCTAAAAGGCTCTTCTGAATTATTTCCTTCATCTGTGTACCATTTGGCTCCACTAAAAACTGAGTTAGAATGTTACCTTCTTTAGGTGTCCTCTTTTAAAATTTAGATCCCTGGAATAACTGCCACATGAAGCCTTAATCAGCAAGTGGTTTCAAGTCACACAGCTAGCTTGCAAAACACCAGAATCTAAACCTTGATTTCTGATTTGTTATTCATCCATTCACTCCCTATTGTCTGATTATAATCTCATAATGAAGCCTGAATAGGAAGATGTTTCAAGATTTGAAGTTATACAAAAATTCTCAAATGAGAAAATATGTATTGAGCACCTTGTTGAATGCTAAGCACTACTAGACACGGCCCCTACTCTCACAGACCTTAAAACACAACAATAAAATGTCAATGGCATGAATGTAAATCCTCATCTGAGCTCCACTGGAAATTATTCACCACTTCATGGATAACCTGGGAAACTCATGCACCTTACCAAACCTCAGTCTCCTTGTAAAACCAAACCAAACCAAAACAAAACAAAAAAAAGGAAAAAGAGAAAAGTGGAATATAAGCATTTTCATGTCAACTTTTCAGGATGATTGCACAGTTCAGACCAGGGGTTTGCCCACCTGACCTGGCCCCCAGGTCAAATCTGGCCCACCATCTGAATTTGTAAGTAAAAGTTCTATTGGAACACAGCCACACTCATTTGTTTATATATTGTCTATGGCTGCATTCAAGAAGAAGTAAGATCATATGGCCAGCAAAGCAGAAAATAATGACTATCTGGTCCTCTACCGAAAGTTTGCAAACATTTGGTTGGGATAATTGTTGTATACGGGCAGAAATTTGCAATATTGCACATATAGTTTATAGCTGGTACAGGAATAGACTTCAGGCTGGATAGAGGACCTGCCATACTAGAAGATGGGGCATAATCTTGGATTGATCTATTTGTGTGGTAAACACTAGGGAACGTGTTAGGGTCATCACCCTCCACTGGTGAGTCTCCAGAACAGCTGAGAAGGACCAAGAAGGCATCATAAATAAATAAATAAATAAATAAATAAATAAATAGTAAACTTGGAAACAGTAGATGTCATGCAGGGTCTCAGCTCCCCCTCCCCGCATAAGAACATAGGATATGATGAGGCCACAAAGGAACACCCACGGAGTCATGGATAGGGGAGTCATACCACTATATTCTCGCTGGCAGCTGGGTTGGAGACACAGGAAGCAGGAGCCACACGATCTGCATTCTGGTTCTCTGCCAACCAATCAACAATCCCCTTGCCAGCATAGCCATAGCAGTTATATTAGTGGCTAATGGCCAACGAGTTACAGCTGATGGCCATCTACTACCCAAGCCAGAAACTTCCCACATGAGGTCGAGAGCCTGGAAACTGCTTTCGGGGACTCCATCCCCACAGTAGGGTATTACAGAGTCTAACAAGACCTTTCCCCCAGTAAGCTGTGTATCCTTTGGTAATTAAGGGATCAAATGGGGTAAATACTTCAGACTGGGAACATGCTGCTAAGTTGCTTGCACTGAGAAGCCCTATGCATGCATCTGTGTCCACATAAATGCTTTCTTTTAAAATTAAGATATAATACACAACTTTTAAGTATGCACCACACTGCATTTTTATCTATGTATATAACTGAGCAATCAATACCTGGATCAAGGGGTAGAACATTTACAATACCCCAGAAACCTTCTCAGAAACCCATTCAGTGATAACCTCCAAAAGAAACCAAGTATTCTGATATGTATCATCATAAATTAGTTATGCCTGGTTTTTGAGCATCATATAAATGGAATCGGACAGTATATACTCTTTTTTGCCTGGCTTCTTTTGCTGTGGACAAGCCACATGAATTCAAGATGGGTCCTTCCCTGTCTTGCCTGGGAAAGCGGATAAAACAACCGAAGTACAAACCAGAAAGTGAGGCGGCCATCAGCTCCTACCTAGATCTGGTGTGTTGGTAAAAGGTGGGATATCACCAGGGCTCTTTAGCCCATGCAAAGACCAACTTGTCGCAGCTTTCAGAGGGTCAATATTGTTCTGCTCCCTAATAGCTAAAGGCCACAGGGGAAGACTCTCCCCTATAATCCCATGCTCGCTACACCCTCTAAGCAATCTGCCCTCTAGATCCCCACAGATTTGTCAAAGGTCCAGACCTCAGCTCAGACCCTGGCGCCTGCACCTCTTCCAGTAGAAAACCAGTATCACCTGTTTAAAAGCAGCCCCTTGACTGGGGAAAAATTGCTAAACCCTGCAGCGACTCACCATGGTGAAAACTGAGCATGTCTAGCATTTAGTACAGAATCGCCTGCATTACAGGCACCAGCCAAGGTGAGGAACCTCACTCCTCACTGTTACAAGCTGCACTTCTTGTGAACCACCTAAGCCTCAGCCCATTGGCGCAAAGATGTTTGAGTCTGTGAGGTCATCTGATAACGGGAACCTCTTCTCCACACTGAGTTCTGAGCCAACTGGGAAACACTAAGACACGAGAGCCAGCTGAAGGACAGCCAAAGTATCGCATGTTTTACTGATAAAGCCTAGGTTGATGGACATAGATCATATCTGCAGGCCGTTAGACTTCCTAATACCAAACCCTAGAATGAGACACTCACCAGTCCATTCAGGAACAAAACCACATCACCTGAACCCTGTCTGACAGCATGGAAAAGCTGAGGAGAATGCTGGCTCCCTGTGGGCAGCTTTCTCCCTTGAAGCAAGGGGAAGAGGAAGGAGTCGGGTTACAGGTACCCAACTTCTCCTTATAAACTCCCAAACCTATTTACTCATTCTTCCTCCCTGGGGATAAGGGAATAAGAGGGTGGAAAGAAGCTTGTTTTACAAGTGGACTTTCCTCCACGTAGAAGGAAACATCAGAAAAGAGAAATAAGCGTTCTTCAACAGAAATGTAAACTATCAAAAAACTATTAGCCAATACACTATTAGTGAGTGTTAGCAGTTAAAAATATTAAACCATACTTAAAACATGGAGTAAATATTAACCAGAATATTTTATTAACTAAGTGAAAACCCCTTTCACTGACCATAAGAGGTACGTTTTTAATTCTTGCAAATGGCTGTAGGTGTCAAAACAACATAGCTCACAAATAGGGCGTCTGTATTTTAAAGAGGATATACCCATCTTCCTGATCCACTTTAAAAACAAGAACTTTTTTTTTTAATATAACAAACTGCTATGGAATAGGAGGTAGAGGCCTCATAACAGGGACAATTCAAAGAGCCAGACTTTACTATTTTAATCTTTTCATCACCAACTATTATATTCTCTTTAGGTATTTTCTTCACCAAGTATTACAGGCCAGAAACAAAACAGCTGTATCTAATGAAAACGTCCTTTGAAGCAGAGTGCTATTTCCGCATGTCCCACACTCTTTATCACAGTCTAACCTAAGTGGATTTAAGACACCTGTGATTAATACAGTCCCTAGGATAAGACTTCGTATCTAGGATACTGGTCATTCAAATGACATCTGTAAGACATGGATCATCTTCTTTCAAGAGCAATCTCGAAAAGTGGGTTTTAAGAACAGAGCACGGGGGGAAAACGATAAAATACCTACAATGATGGACAAATATATATATATATTTTTTTTTTTTCAAAACTGAAAACTAGAAAATTGCTTTCTACATGCACGATACAACACAAAAATGATGGAATGATCACATTTTACATTTCACAGCTAAGTTACCAAAGTCAATTAAACCTGGCATGTTATAAACTGCATTTTCTAAACTAAGTACAAACACATAAATAGTAGTTTTGGTGACGTTTTGTTCCCCCACCACGCTCACAGAATCTTAAAACATATTATAACGCATTACCAATAAAGAAATTGGAAGTGGCCCTTCACCTCTCCACCAATAAACGGTTATAGACATCTTCAAGGCTCTTGTCTGTCTCGCCTGCCGTCAGTTTTGTGAACATGGAGCCTCTCTAGCTGGCTCCAAAATTTACAGCTGGATCCTAGGACGGTAATGCAATCATCACCGCACCTTTCTAGTGTGCTACCCACAGTTGTCTTGCAAATGCCCTTTGGTTTACTTCATCGAAGATTTCCTGGGAGGTGCATAGCCCAGTGTTTCAGAATCTAAAAACTAAAGCCAGTCTATCCTAGTTCAAACTTGGCTTTACTCACAGTAGGTCTCAGGAAAGTTTTCTGTTTTTTTTAAACTTATCGTTGCCTCAGTCTTTTTTTTTTTTTTAATCTATAATAGGCAGGTAATGCCAACTGCAGCAGTCCCCCACACACACCTTACCTGTGGTTTCGCTGTCTGCAGTTTTAGTGAACCACCATCAACTACAGCCCGGAAATAGTAAATGGAAATTACAGAAACAAACAGCTCAGGAATTTTAAATCGCGCGCCATCCTGAGTGGCAGTGATGAAATCTCGCGAGTCCTGCTCCTTCCCACTCCCAACGTTACTCTTCAATCGTCTCCACGCACTTATGCTCTTCCCCACCCCCTGCCCGTTAGTCACATACTAGTAGCCACCTTGGTTATCAGATCGAGTGTCATGGTACCTCAGTGCTCGTGTTCCAGTCACCCTTCTAGTACCTTAATGCTATGCCACGATGCCGACTTCACTCACCTCGTTTCATCTCATCAAGCGTTACATCATCTCACATCCTCACAAGAAGGGTGAGTACAGCACAATAAGATATTTTGAGAGATAGAAACCATATTCACGTAATTTTTATTACAGTACGTATATTGTTATAATTGTTCTATTTTATTATTAGTTATTGTTATATCTTACTCTACTTAATTTATAAATTGAACTTTATCATAGGTAACTATATACCAGGGGTGCCAAAAAAAACGTGTACAAGTGGACACTTGGGGCAACGTTGCTCAAGCAGTAGTTCACCGTCATCATAAGTGTCTGGATGCTGATGGTAACCACTCTGAGCACCTTTTGTAATTTCAGAAGTTATCGGTATATATTGAGTATTAGAATTTTAATACAGTTTTTTCCTTTCTTAAAATGTGTATACGTTTTTTGGGCACCCTCTATATATAGGAAAAAATATAGTATAAAGTTCCGTACCATGGCAGTTTCAGGCATCCACTGGGGGTCCTGGAACATATCCCCTGCAGACAACTGGGAACTATTATACGAAAAACATCTCATTAGTCCATCCCTTTTACCTTTGCCCTATGTCACCATCTCAGGACATCCCCTTACCATTTCTCACCTATTCACACCTGTCAAATTCATCCTTTACACCAGTGAGATTCCTAAAATGCAAATCTGCCTGCAACCCCTTTGTGGCTAATCCTTCAGTAAGTAAAGTGTGGAGTGCTTTCCCCACATCGTTTCTGGGCTCTGCACTCCCATTTCCTTAGTTCTGGACCCACTGAATTTTGTGAGGTAGTAATGTTCCATGGTCAGGAGAATGCTAACTCTGTCTCCAACACCAGGTATATGTGACTGAGAGCTCTGTCACAGTCTCCCTGGCCCCAGGGTCCTTCCTCATCAGTCACATCTTCAAATTCCTTTCAGCTCTTTGACTTGGCAGAACCAGTGAAGAATATTGGAGAGAGATTCAGGTCTGAGTCCTGGCTCTACTGATGAATAACTGTGTGGCTTTGTGCAAGTGATTAAACCTCTCTCTGTACCATTAGTTTCATCACAAATAATATGGTGGCATAGAAGCATATCATACAAAAAAATAGGGATATATAATGGAGTTCTGCAGGTATAGAATATGGAGATGTAACAATACTGAGTTCTTCCAAACTGAGTTCTTTAGAAGATGATATTAGTTGTGTGGCAATAATTATTTACACTCTGATTTCTCTTTTCAGTCAAACCTTGTGTGTTGTAAAATTGATTTTCTGCCTTGCAGATTGATTATCTGAGGAAATTCAGGGTTCTACATTCCTACCACACAATTAAGCATGAGTTACCAACAGAAATAATAAGTTAGTAACATAACGTGGGGAACATGAAGTGCTGTGAAAAAGTATATCCTTATTTTGATTCCCAAACCTGATAAAAATCATGTTTAATTTCCTCTTATTTTAGATTATGCATACCTTTATCTTTTTCTGTTGTTGTAAATAATTAAATGTTGTCCAGCTTGTCTAATCACCAAAGTTTCTATATTAGGAATCATTCATTGTTCAAGCATTTATTGTAGATGTCATGCCAGATTCTGGGCATATAAAATAAATAAGACACGCCCTGTCCTCAGAGAGCTCGCAGCAGGGGTGGCCAGTTAGTTCAGTTCGTTAGTGTGTGGTGCTAATAACACCAAAGTTGCCAGTTCGATCCCCACATGGGCCAGCGTGAGCTGCTCCCTCCTTAAAAAAAAAAAAAGTCAACAGAGAGCTCACAGCCAAGAATGTTAGTGGTGATGGCATGTAATTATGAAAAGCATATTTCTTTTCAAAGGCTTGAAAATAGTATTAAAAATTAACAGTCAATTTTCATATCTGAGAAAGATGCACAGGGCAGTTTAAACTACATGATATCAAGATCCCTTCGAACTTTAAATTCTCATTTTGTGATTCACCTAGCCTATCAAATACCAAAAAATAACCTCAAAATCTAGAGCAGAATAAACTGATCTTAAATGTCATTAACTGGCTGTGCTAAAAGCTGCTGCTGAAGAAATGCATTCGATTATCTCTTCTGAGAGAAAAATATATATGTACAACAAGCTTCTAAGCAGAAATGGCCTTCATTTGGAGTAATTCCATTGATTGACTGACATTTGAATGATTTAAGAGTATTTTGAAGGGTCCTTCAATACCTTTCTACTTGACCTCTTTTGTTAATCAGAAAATTCAGGGACTCCTTGAATGGCAAGCTGAATTATTCTTATCCCACAAGATTAAAACTCTAGAATGAGGCAGAGGTTTTTTTTTTTGGGGGGGGGAGGGGGAGGGGAGTCTGTAAATTTATCTTATTAATACCAATTAACAAAAACTAAATAAAGCTCATAAAGACTTATTCGTTTCATTATAGAATGTTATCCCTTAAGGAATTGAGGAATTAATTAGTCATTCTTCTAAGCAACAATATGCATGCACATGTATACATTCCTTGCTGTGATGATATGCTGTGATGATATCATAAGTTACTGATAAAAATTCTAATTTTATACATTCTGACTTGAATTTTATAAATGTTACTGAAAAATTCTAGCATCACTTGTAATTATCACCACTTTATAGATCGGAAAACTGAGGTCAGAAAGGGTAGAAAACTTGTCCAAAGTCACCATCATTTTTTTAAATATTTGTTTAAATTTTTCAATTACAGTTGACATACAATATTATATTAGTTTTAGGTGTACAATGTAGTGATTAGACATTTATACAACTTAGGAGGTAGTCACCCTGATAAACCTGATCCATACATAATTATTACAATATTATTGACTATATTTCTTATGCTGTACTTTACATCCCCATGACTATTCTGTAATTACAAATTTGTACTTCTTAATTCCTTCCCCCTTTTCACCCATACCTCCAAACTGCTCCCATCTGGCAATCCTCAAAATGTTCTCTGTATCTATGAGTTTGTTCTGTTTTGTTTGTTTGTTTATTTTGTTCTTCAGATTCCACATATAAGGGAAATCATATGACATTTGTTTTCTCTGATGGACTTACTCCCCTCAGCATAATACCCTCTACATTCACCCATGTTGTTGCAGATGGCAAGATTTCATTTCTTTTTGTGGCTGAGTCATATTCCATTGTATATATGTATCACCTTTTCTTTATTCATTCATGAACACCAGGATGCGTCCATATCGTCGCTGTTGTAAACGATGCTGCAATGAACCTATGGATGGATGCATATGTCACTTTGAAGTAATGTTTTGGGTTTCTTCAGGTAAATACCCAGAAGCGGTATTATTACTGGGTCCTCTTTGTCTCTTGTTATAGCCTTTGTTTTAAAGTCTATTTTTTTTGGTATAAGTATCCCTACCCCAGCCTTTTTTTTTTCTTCCATTTCCATTTTCATGAAATATTTTTTCCATCCTTTTACTTTCAATCTGTGTGTGTCTTTTGATCTGCAGTGGGTCTCTTGTAGGCAGCATATGTAAGGGTCTTGTTTTCTTATCTGTTCTGCCACCCTTTATCATTTGATTGGAGCATTTAATCCGTTTATATTTAAAGTAATTGTTCATAGATATATAGTTATTGCCCTTTTATTATTTATTTCTTTGATTTTTTTCTTTTTCTTTTTAAAGAAGTCCCTTTAACATTTCTTATAATACTGGTTTGATGGCTTTTTCTTGTCTGGGAAGCTCTTTATCTGTTCTTCGACTGTAAATAATAGCCTTGCTGGGTAATCTTCACTGTAGGTCCTTGCTTTTCATCATTTTGAATATATCCTGCCAATCCCTTCTGGCCTGCAAAGTTTGTGTTGAGAAATCAGCTGACAGTCACATAGGCGCTCCCTTGTAGGTAACTAACTGCTTTTCTCTTGCTGCGTTTAAGACTCTCTCTTTGTTATCCTGAACAGATTTGTAGTAGTCATTTTGCCTGTGATTTCCTCCTGTATTAGATAGGGTGGGCTAAACACTGTTTAAAAAAAGTTCTCATAGGCTTCACACAACAGAAGTTTATTTTTTAATTATACCAACTGTCTAAGGAGCTGGCTCTACTTGTGGCCTCCCACATGGGGTGTCAGGGACCAAGGGTCCCTTTGTTTTGTAGCTCTGCCTATTGTAGATGTACTGTCTCCAGAGTTGCTGCAGAAAGGGAGGGAGGGAGGGAGGGAGGGAGGGAGGGAGGGAGGGAGGGAGGGAGGGAGGGAGGGAGGGAGAGAGAGAGAGAGAAATATGGTGGTGTTTGTGGGCCTGGAAGTAAGTCATATTTTTGCATTTGCGTTCCTTTGGTCTGAATTCTGCCACATGGCTGCACCTAACTTCACAGGAGGCAGGGAAACGAAGTTCATCTGTGTGCTCAGGAATGAAAGGAGAACAGATGTTGGTGACCACTACCAATTTCTGCCTTCCCTCTTTTCTGATCTGTCCTGAACCCCACAGGCAGACAAATCTTCCCAAACCATGACTTTCATGTACAAGTGCTGTCTGACTTCCTCTTCCTTGAACACACTGGCACATTTTTGCCTCAAGGCCTTTGCTTTTTCTGTTCTCTCAGCCTGGAAAGTCCTTCCCCCAGAATCTACACAAGTTGCCCCCTCAACCTGCAAAGGAAGCTTCAGGTCTTTATTCAAACAATATCTTCTCAGCTGAGAATTTCCTGATTGCTGTATTTCACACTGTAAACCCTCCACCGTGAATCCTATCACCCTTCACTCCTTTGTCCTTTATCATAGCACCTTGCAACATACTACGTGTTCATTTTTATTATCGCTTCCCCTCTCTCCACTAGAATGCAAGCTCCACGAAGCAGGTGTTCTTGTCACTTTGTTTGCTGCTATTTTCCCAGAGCCTACAACAGATTGCGGCATATAATAGCCATGCTGTAAATATCTGTTGACTGAAGGAAGGAATTTCAATACACCAAGAGGTAGTTTTGCAATGGGTGATGTCACTGAAAAGCAGAAGTAGGGCTACGGAAAGAAGATGGACAAGAACCACTTGAGAAGGTCAGGATGTGAGGGAAGCCCAGTGAACTACTCCATGAATAAGGGAAGACTTCTGCAGAACCCTGGATAGAAGGAGAGCCAAGAGCTGGAACCAAGTCAAGCTTATATAGGGGCAGAACCTAGCTTTAACCAGAGGCTTACATCAAAACAACTGAACCTCACTAATAACCAAAGACAATTGAAATAATAATGTGATTTTTCACGGTAAAAACTGCTAGAAATTTATACTGACACTCTTCAGTGTAGTCAAGGTTATGGTGAAATTTTCATGCAACTTCATAAAATTTTGATAAAAGTAGGTACTATCTAGAGCCATGTTGACATTCATGTTCATTGTTCCAGTTAGTACACTGCTAGAAAGTTATGCCAAGCAAATCATCAGAGACATAGATAACAATTTATGACCATGGTCATTTATAATGTCGAAGTTTTGTAATATGCATAAACAACAACAAAAACAACTGTTTGGCAGAGCAATGCCGATTAAGTAAATTATGGGGTGGTATATCCATTCGGTAGGATAGCAAGCAGACATTAGTCACATTGTAATAGAAATATTTTCAGACATGGGAAAATGCTCACAACATAATAGTAAGTGAAAAAACAGGTTCATGATTCAGAATCTGGACTTTGGAACCAAACCGACATAGGTTTAAATCTCTATTCTACCACTCACACAGTCTCTAAGCCTCAGTTTCCCTCATCTGTAAACCTGGGATAATAATACTTGTTCTCAGGATTGTTTTAAACATAAAAATGATTATGATTGTAAAGCACTAAACACAGTGCTTGACACAAAGAAAGCACTTACTGAAGAGCACATATTATTATAAGAAAATATGACATTTTTCTGTACTACTTTGTACTTAATACTTTTAAGTGTTTCCCCAATTTTTTACATCTATGATCGTGTATTTTTTCATAATTATAAAAAACATTGTTTCAGAAGATAATAAATAGTTCAGAGCTATTATCAAGTTTATGGATGTAATAGAGACTTTGCTAAGACTCTGGGAGTGTCTTGCCAACTTTATTTTGCATGTTGTCTACCATCCTGGTCAAGTGGATTTCAGCTGTTTAACAGTCCTCGTCAAATCATAACCTAGAAAGAGTGACACTCCTCGGTTTGCTCCTATATGAAGCAAATTTTATATTATCAACAATCAATAAATAAGTGAGGCGAAATCACTGTCTTTAATATACCCAAGAAAGATTTACAAGAAATACTTGGATAACAAAAAAGACAAAAGTGAAGTTCAAAGCCCCTCACTTCATCTCATTCTTTTATAATCTCATGAGTCTTGAACAGAAGAAAAATGATGTAAATAGAAAATAATCACTTAATAGAAAATAACCCCTTAAACATATATCCTAAGAGGGGTGGAGGGCGGCGTCATAGCTGGATAATGATAAAATATTTTGTGATGATGACATCTGTGGTTGAGATAGAAAGAAAATTTCTCCCAGAGTTATCCCAGATTCTGTTATTCAGTCTTTCCAAGTTATGTGTGTAAGTATATTTAGAGCGAAAACTTTAACTCAGGTCAGAACAACTTTCTGCAGAGAATGGTAATAGATAGGCAATCCTCTCTTCCTTAACAGAAGCAGGTGTCCAGACATCCATAGGTATGTGCCAAGCAGTTGGAGGACCCAGCCGAGGTTGGAAACGAGGAAAGGCAAGTAGGACTCACAGCTCTGGAATCAGATGTGCCCAGTTAGAATGGACCTGAGGTAAAGAGCAATTGGACTTGACCAGCTTTAGCAAGGAGGTACACAGCTCTGAAAAATTCCAGCGGTAACTAGGAAATTGGATGTACCTTCACTGATGTGACAGCCGGTGACCGCCAGTCATGCTCCACCTGAGTTTAGAATGTGTATATTCCTTCAAGTTAGCTCCTTTACAACTATCATTCTTTGTTTGTACTTGAACAGAGGCCGGACACTGTCACAAGTACTTTGCATAGATGGTCAGAGAGCTTGATTTTCTCTTCACTTTAGAGATGGGTTGTTTCGGGTGATAGCACCAGGAGTTGTTTATCTAATACCTGTGAGGTGTTCCCGAACCATTCCAAAAGTTCATATGAGTTTTAAGGTAGGCTTAGTGGGGAAGGGGATCAAATTTAGTCAAGAATATGTGGACTTCCCTAGCCATTCCAAAGGGAAAGTTAGATCAGTTTCTTGAGCAGTTCTTGCTAAAATAGTTTATCATGTTACATTGACTTACAGGTTAAACACTCGTGGTTGGTAGTGAGCTTTACCCAGTGAGCTTTAGTTTCTGTTGCTAAAAGCTCTTTCAAAGCTCTTTTAATTCTAGCACTTAGGCTTGAATTAAATTTGTTTAAATAAAACCAAATAATATCAATGGATTTAAACCAATTTAATTTAAAGTGTGACCCAGAGAAATGAGTGCTCTCGTATTCCCTAAGTTCTGATACAAGATATGAATAGAAACCATTTCTAGAACATCCTTTCCTGTAAAGCAGCCACACTCAAAAACAGACACTACTAGCAGAAGTATTAAATATAATTCTTGTGGCATTCCTACAATATCTAAGGTAACTAGAGCCTAGTAAATATGTGGATCTACTTATCAATCAATTTATTCATTTGTACCTTGAACTGAATTGCCCCAAAATATAATGTCTCTTTTTAATTTTTTTTTATTGTGGAAAAAACATATAATGTAAAAATTACTATCTTAACCATTTTAAGTGTTCAGGAGTGTTCAATATATTCACATTGCTGTGCAATAGCTCTCTAGAACTTTTTCGTCTTGTATAACTAAAACTCTATTCACATTAAACAACTCCCCATTTCCCACCCCCTGGTAACCACCACTCTGCTTTGTGTTTCTTTGAGTTTGACTACATTAGATACCTCATATAATAAGTGGAATCATATAGTATTTGTCTTTTTGTAACTGGTTTATTTCAGTTAGCATAGCATCGTTAAGTTTCATCCATGGTGTAGCATGTCAGAATTTCCTTCTTTTTTAAGGCTGAGTAATAGTCAATTGTATGTATATACCACATTTTCTTTATCCATTCATTCTTTGATGGACATTTAGGTTGTTCTCCTATCTTGACTTGTGAATAGTGCTGCAATGAACAGGGGAAGTGCTTTCAATTCTTTTGGATAAATACTGACAGGTGGGATTGCTGGATTTTATGGTAGTTCTATTTTTAATCTTTTGAGAAAACTGTATATTGTCTTCCATAGGTTATAGGTTTTTTAATACACTTTTCTCCAATCATCCCTCTGAAAAACTTAGATCTATGATTTACTTTCCATTGCGTGAAAAAGAAAAACAACAGGAATTGGACCCAATGCTGAAAGGAAACATGGTAAGAGAACCAAAAAATTAGTATAAGACAGTGAACCTCAGATTCCTAGACCCACTTGCAGAGATTCTGATCATGATATTCATGACTTTGACTCAGACCCAGGTTTGGGAACCATATATCTAGGATATTACTAGGGCAGTTGCCACAGCAGACAATGTCACAACAGACATTGTCACAGCTACAACAGACACAGGTCACGTGAGGCAGTTTAGTCAAGGCCAGGTCAGGCATAGGTCAGACCAGCGGGACAGAATTTGGTTCTCACAGTAGGCATTGACTCCTTTTTGACACAATGGCAAGTGTTAGGGCAAACAGAGAAGCAAAACAATTACCTACCAGGGGTCAGATCTACATGGTCAAGCAAGTGCTGATAGAAGAGTCCAGCACCGTGGATAGCTCCCTGTTGGCAAAATTGATTCAAGCAAGCCTGACATCTTTTATTCTCAGAATAAAAGAGTTTATGAAATAGCCTCTACCTGGTAGAAGTGCCACACATATGCCAGATATAGTTCCTGTAGCATAAGAGAACTATGCGTATCCCAACACCATGTCTACTGCCCAAGCTTTTGATCTCTCACATAGGAAGGACTCGTAGGATTCCAGTGGGGAATCCTATGCCTCTGGGGATTTAATCCCCATGCCTCTGGGGATTAAACAGGTTGGATTGGGTGGCAGAGGACATGGGGAATTTATCGTCCCAGGGTTATATCTTTACTGGTTGGACTCTGGGTCCTGCCAGATTGTCACTCCAGTGACTTTTAACACTGTCAGTAATATTGAAAACAGCTGCTAACTGAAGAATCAATATAGATAAATTGATACCTGGACACTTTAACTGAGGATAATGACTGATCATGTCCAATAACACCTTCACTTCTAAGGCAGGCCTCCAACTAAATAAAAGAGACCATGGGATTGAAAAGACTCAATGAAATATAAAGACTATTTTCACTATCCTCTCACACACACACACACACACACACACACACACAGTTATTTTTAAAGGGGAATTGATACAGAAGTTCAAGAAGAAGTAATGGTTTTCTAAACAAATGTGTTACTTCAGAATACAAAGCTGTAAGTACAAGTGTATTAAAGAGCAGAGATATTCACAGTGACAATTCAAACATGACCTGGTATGTCATTTTTGTTCTTCTGATAGATTTTAACTCAACCTGCAACCAGCAGGCTGTGTGATACTAATTGGATGCTGAGTCTTGGAATAGGATTGTTAGTTCTAAGCACTGACAAACCTGGGAGCTTGGACGAAATCTCTCAAGCAATGATTGCTACATGGAGTATAGGTTAGAGACAGTGAATTGATCTCTTTAAGGGTGCTTAACTTAAATACTGTAGAGTGGTAGTTTTCCAGATAGTTACAAGGGGTAAAAAGACACAATAAAATGCATTTATGGCACCTCTAACAAAAAATGTAATGAAGAAACAGAGCAGTCAAAACCAGCTCATTCTCTTAAGTCGTACTCTTCATATTCTTCCCCTTCCACTGTCCCATGAAAACAAAAGCCCAAAAGATCCAATCTGCCTTGAGTTTTGCCCCAAGTTGAATACATTTAAATAAAGGGAGAAAAACATAATCTTTTGCCTCTGGATTTTTTCGTTTATATTGACTCAGAATAACCGTCACCCGGTGTGAAATTGAGTGATCATCCTGGAAGATGTATAAAACCATCCCCACCGTGTCTAAAACACACACTGACGTATCTGCCAAAAGTGACAGTTGAGACACTGAACTGATAGTTTTCAAGCAGAACTATGTATATGTCTACTGCCCATGCTGTTGAGAGGCAGGGGTGGAAAGGACTTGGGTTTTCTGTAAAGCAATAATTGGGGGAAATTAGTCTTTTGTCATCATAAGTGATTTATATATTCTATCATATAATATATATCAACACTCATTCCTTTACTAATTTGAAGAGCATCAGGCCCTTTAGTTTATTTACTGTTTTAGGTACAGCATTCAAACCCAATTTTATAAAATAACTTTTTCATTTATTTCCACATCTGAATTACTACTCAGTTATAAGAGGTCTATTTTTAAATTTTCTTTAGCGTTGCAAACCTGTTTCCAAGGTAGCTATGTTGAATTTGATCACCTTATCCAAACCGCTTCCATGGCTGCAGTTGTTAATATAGCGTTGGGCTGGTTCTATATAAAAACCATCATCTCACCAAAATGCTTCTCAAAGCATGGTCCTTGGACATCTGCATCAAAACAATCACTCAGGATGCTCGTTACACATGCAGATCTGGCCACCACTCCAAATATGAATTCAGTGTTTCTGAGAAAGGAACCTGGGAAGCTACATGTTTAGAAAGCTCCCCGGGTGATGGTATGTACAGTAATGTTTGAGAGATACAGACTGGAATCAACTGTGCCCCTGTTCATTTCACCACTTGACTCATTCAAAAGCGCTAACTAAAAAAAAGTCTTAGTTATGCTTGAAGTTATGGTTGCCTTGGCTCTTCCTTTATTTATTCAATAAATATTTCGTTGCAGAAACACTATGAACCAAGCACTTGTCTGGGCTTTGAAGAAACATCAGTGCATAAGACAGAAATATTCCCTAGAAATATGGAGCTAAGTCTAGCAGGGAAAACAACAAATAATTTCATAAGCAATTGCTCAATTACAATTTTGACAGGTGCTGTTAAGGAGAAATAAAAGATATTAATACAAAGGGGAGCTGACTCAATCTGAGGTCTCAGAGAGGTCGGCACTGGGAAGGGGTGCTCAAACAGAGATCTGAAACGGAGTGGGGAAGAGCATTCTAGAAAAAGCATTTCAAATGGAGGGAACCTGTGTCAAAGCTCCAAGGAAGAAAGTACTAAAGAAAAGAACTAAACCAGTAAGAAAGCAGCTGCAAGAGTAGGCAAGGGCCAGATCATTCCAGCCTTTTGAGTCCTGCTGAGGATTTTGGATTTTAATTTAAGAACAATGAGACTCCATTAGAGAATTGTAAATACTCCTACTTTCTCAGTGAGTTTCTGCAGCTGTGTAAATGAAGGAAGGAGAACAGGGGCAGGCAGAATATAGAGAAGGCTCAGGCAGGGTTTTGTCCAATGACCGCGAGGCAGAAATAGGAACTATGCCATAGAAATAAAGCTTACAAATGAAGATGTTCAAATTATGTCTGATGAGGGCAGGGCCCTGGAACATTTTAAGGACCTTAAAATCTTGACAACTTAACTTTACTAACTTTAAAATAGCTCTGGCAACATAAAATTGCTCTTTATAATCAGTGATAAGTCACTCATGAGAAAAAGGAACTAAAAACACCAATGAACAATCAAAATTGTTCATTCTGTCCCATGCCACCCAACTTACGCGGTTCATGGCTGCTGCCCTTTGCCTCTCAAAGAGAAGTTAGATTTGGTTGGGGCCCTCTCTCGGGCTGGGAGCGCAACCCCCGTTAACATGCAAACTGTAATCACAGGGAGTTGAGGAACACAGCGATCAAATCCTGGAGCCTATCATTCTACGAAGTTAAACACAGACTTAAGTTAAAAGGAATTGTGTTGTTTTAAAAGAATCATCAACCACCATTTTAGGAAAAACCCACGGTGAGATAGAGTAACTAGAAAGGAGCTTCAAAGGAAACACAGAAGGCAATCATTTTGGAACTTCTAATCTGTAATAAGTCAGTCTCTCTTTTTATCCTAGACTACAATAAACAACAAAGCCCTTTACTTCCTTTCTTCAGCACATTGATGTGATTTGAAACTTTGATATGGGTTATATGCTATAGGAGTTATATTTTGAAACCACAGCCAGCTATCATTGAGATTCTCTGCTGATAGAAACATATTCATAGCAACCAGACTTCAAAAACAAACTTCATTTATTTGAACACCACTAAGTCAAAATCTGTGCGATCCAAACCGATCTGAGGTTTACCTTTAATATGATTATAATCAAAAAGTGTACTAAGCAAATTTCTAACATGAACGAGATTGGAAGAAGAATGTATTAAAAATTCTAAAAATATAAAAGAGTTCAAGAGAAGTCACTGTAAAAACAATTACTATATTATTCATGAGTGTCATCTATTTAAGCACAACAGAGCCAGTGAGACCTGTAATAAAGTTCCTGAACACTTGAGAAAATATAGCAAATTTTTTCTTATACCCATAGTTAGATAACTATTCTGATTAATTAAATACATATTAGTTATATATTAAAATAGTAACATTACTATAAATGAATTAATTATATAAAATATGTTACTATATATTAATTATATATGACTATATAGGTTAATTATATATTACTATATAATTAATTTTATATTAATTAAACACGTCTATATAGACTTGCCATATAAACTACAAAAAAATTACCAGTTCTTAAAAAACTGGGCTAACCAAAAATATTATTTCCAGAAAACTATCTAAACACACTTGAACCTTCTTTGGTTTGTTTATTGACGTTTTAAATTTATACACAGTACAATTTTTTTCATACAGTACAATTTTTGATGTTCATTTTTATGAGCTATAACATATACAGATGTTTGTCACCATCACTACACACAGGATACAGAGCCACTCCAACACCCCAAAAAATTCCCTCATGTTGGCCCTTCATAGTCAGACACTCTCCCCACCCCTTAATTCTGGTGACCACCGATCTGTTCTATGCCTGTCGAATCTTGCTTTTTTTTCAGAATGTCATATAAATGTATTCATGCAGTATATAATCTTGTGAATCTGGCTTCTTTCACTTAGCACAATTCCTTCGTGATGCATCCGTGTTGGTGCATATGTCTTCTTTTGATGATTTCCTAAATAGTACTTTACAGCCCTCATGCCATTGACACAAACACCATTTATATACAAAGAAATAAACATATAGACAGTGTAGGAGATACGATATAGTTATGAGATACAACTTTAGTTGTTCTTTATGTGAATAAAGTTTCTATATCAGCTAGATTGTTTACCATTTGTTTATTTCTAAGAAAAGTGTCACATAGAATAACAATGACTGCATATCACTCCTCTGCTCAGTGATTTTCAAGGCTTCACCATTGCCTATCAACTTAAGTGCAAACTCCTCCACAACCAATGTTATCTCAGAGCATGTTTCAGCCTTATCTCCACCAACTCCCTCAAGTCATCTACTTTCCAGCCAATCTGGGCTATTCATTCATTCATCCCTAATACACTTCTCAGCTTTGCAACATTGGGCCTATTCATTCTTCAAGAACCAGTTCAAATGCCACCTTCTATATGCAGTCTTTCCTAATTCCTCCCTTTCTTTTCTCAAGGCTGCCTCAAAGAGGATTTAAACTCCAGTTCACATGGCATGTTTGAATACATCTCTATTTGCATCCTGCCTTGAGGTAAAGGCAGGATGTACCTGTTTTATCCCCTCCTGCTTCCTTCCCCTTCTCCTGCCCTCCCCACCCCCCACTGGATTGCAAGCTGCATGAGAGAAAGGTATGTCTTTCTCATCTTTGTAAAACAGAGCACCCAGCGTAATATCTTCGACTATTATTGAAGTGACACTAAAAGGTGATACTATAACAAATAAATGTCTGGCGCTGGAAGACATAAGAGAGAAAAGAGCAGACATCTGAAAATTGACTGAAAAAGAAAAATGCCTATAATGCCACTGGAAAAATACTTTAGAGTGTATTCCTGATATAATCATATGATGGCAATTTCTGGACAAAAAATTTAAACAGGTGAAAATTTGTCTGTAGACCACTGGTATTTTATCTTCTATTAAATAGGAGCCCTATATATTTAAGACTCCTAAATCTTCTTATAAGCCACATAAGCCATCTTAATGAGACAAAACAGTTTTCCTCATTGCAGTGACTCCTAGAAGCTGGTTCACCCGAGGATCAGAAAAAATGGGCTACACTTTAGTTTCAAAAGTATCACTTAAGAGTCGGTTACATCAAAAACTCATAGACACAGACAATAGTTTAGTGGTTACCAGAGGGTAAGGGGGGTGGGGGGTGGGAGATGAGGGTAAGAGGGATTAAATATATGGTGATGGAAGGAGAACTGACTCTGGGTGGTGAACACACAATGGGATTTATAGATGATGTGATACAGAATTGTACACCTGAAATCTATGTAATTTTAATAACAATTGTCACCCCAATAATTTTTTTAAAAAAATGTAAAATCACCTTTAAAAAAAAAAAAAAGAGTCGGTTACGTATAAGACAATGAGTCATCGCCCTCTCATGGTTACTCATGCTTGGTCTGCCTCCCTCAAGTGACTTATAAACACTGTATGTATAAGCAGGAATCAAATCTTGGGATATATATGTGTATTATTATACATATTGTATATATATATTATATAATATAACACATACTAGGGATGCCAATAAAATGTATACAAGTAGACACTTTGATCAACATTGCTCAAGCAGTAGTTCACTGTAATCAAAAGTGTCTGGACGCTGATGGTAACCACTTTGAACACCTCTTGTAATTGCAGAAGTCAGACGTGACTTGTATTCATCTTTTGTTATTGGTATATATTGAATATTACAATTTTAATAGTATTTTTTCCTTTCTTAAAATGTGTAGACATTTTTTTGGTTCTCTCTCTCTCTCTCTCTCTCCCACATATATAAAATGGCGTTCATTGAAACCTTCCCTGTCCCAACTTCCTCCTACCATGCCCATCATCCACACATACACATTTTCTAGGAGGGATAAACTGCATTTAAAAAGCACCCTGACTATTAAGACATCTGGGCATTTGAAGTACAACCCCAACCATTTCCCCATATCCTAAAGTTACATGCAGTCCTGCAAGGGTGCAGCATCCTTCCTTCAGCTTCTCTAACAGGTTTAAGTTCTTAGTGAATATCAAGTTGTCATCTGTGAAGGATGGCAACAGTCATCTCACAAAATCAACAATACCCAGAGAGACAAGGGAACAAGGTTCTGATTCCAGTTCTATCTCTACCTGTATATATGGCCTTATGGAATTCTCCAGACTGTCCTGGGCTTTGGTGATCTTGTCTGTAAACCAACAGGCGGTATTAAATGTATTAGATCTATGCTTCATTTTAGTTCTAATACCTTCTGGTCCTAACCTTGGGGCACTCTTATATGTCTAAGAGGCAGAGAGACGTCCATATTTGGCCTTGCTCTTCACCCCATCTAGTTTCCTCTCTAGACAAAGCTAAGTCCAAAGACTAGGCTCTGAACTCTCTTTTCCCTTCTCTGGCCTTTGCTTGAAATAGAATAGGAGCACTCTATTCTGATGGCCCCACAGAGCAATCTTTAAAGAATAAGATGAAAAAGTTATATTTCTTCTTCTACTATTTTTAATGATTTTCAAGTTGAAAATGATGATAGCATGAAATCTTCATCAATATTGCAAACACATAGCTTTTGGTAGCTTCAGATTTCAGCATTCACAGACCTTCAATATCTCAGCTGTTGATAGATAATAAAAATCACTAGATCTTGAATTTATTTTCAACAGTCCCTCTGATATATCTGGGCTCTACATAAATGATTATTCTCCCTGGTACTCAAGTCTTTCCCTGGAGGTGAATGAGCCTGTTGGAAAAGTTCATTAACTCCAGAAGGTGTCTCTGGGGAGCTGTTTAGCCAGTTGCTGTGCTCATGTCCCAGTGAGGAAGTCCAACATCCCTTTACTACCATCACTTTTGAGCAGGTAAGAGCTTCCAGCATCCTAGAAAGTGGTAGGGTCACAGGTATGTGACCCAGTCAAATGGCCATATATGACAAGATGCTTTTTACCTCACAAGTTCTCAAGCCCCACCCACCCAAAGAGTAGGCCTTACTTTTTTTCTTTTTTTGCATTTAATTTTTTTAATTAAAGTTTATTGGGGTGACAATTGTTAGTAAAATTGCATAGATTTCAGGTGTACAATTCTGTATTACATCATCTATAAATCCCACTGTGTGTTTACCACCCAGAGTCAGTTCTCCTTCCATCACCATATATTTGATCCCCCTTACCCTCATCTCCCACCCTCCACCCCCCTTCCTGAGCCCTTCTATTTCCCAAAGAACCCTCTCATATCTGCCGCCATATTTGAATACACATTTCTAAGTCGAAATCATGTCCCTTCCCAGTCCTAGTGCTGGACCTTGATCAACCACTGAAGTTGAAAGGCAAGCAAACTTGACCCTACATTAGTAACAGAAAGCATAGGGATCCGAAGGCACTATGATTTCCAGGCCTTAAAAACTCATATTCTGCACCTGGTTCATAAAAACTTGTGTAGGGACATGAGGAGACATTAGTAAAAATTAAGGGATGAGAAATGGGTCATTTATTTTTATACTCAGGAATGCCATTTCCTCATAAGTACTCTAATAAGAAAAATCAGCAGTATTTTCCAAGTACTTAAGGATCCCAGTTAGGAATAGGGTTGAGGATAGAGGTAAGGAGAAAATGCAGGTACAGAATAGACGATCATTAGCAAGAAGATTTTGACCTTCCTGTTTCCCCTGTAACTTATGGGCTACAGCCCCACCCTGAGCCAGAGAGATGATATTTAGATTTCTGCTTATAGGACAGGTTTGAATATGTACTCAAAACACACTCAGGCTTACTATAGTTATAGTAAGATGCAGGAATTTTTAAAAAATCATCAGCTTAGAACATTTTTGATGACTTCTTGTGGGGACAGACCAGGAGTGCAGTTTCCAGGCTCTCGGCCTCACGTGAAAAGGTGCTCACTAGGGTAGTAAATGGCTATCAACTGTGATTGGATGGCCATCAGCTGTGGTTAGCTGGCCGTCAGCTGTAACCAGTGAGCCATTGACCACTAATATAACTGCTGTGGCTACGCTAGCAGAAAATCAGGACTAGCAAGAAGATGGTGGACAGGGTAAGGGGTGGGGGGCAGGAGATGAGGGTAAGGGGGATCAAATATATGGTGATGGAAGGAGAACTGACTCTGGGTGGTAAACACACAGTGGGATTTATAGATGATGTATTACAGAATTGTACACCTGAAATCTATGTAATTTTACTAACAATTGTCACCCCAATAAATTAAAAAAAAAAAAAAAAAGAAGATGGTGGCTGAGCTAGCAAGAGTGGACTGCAGAGAGGTAGATGCCGCCAGCGAGAATATAGTGGCATGACTCCCCTATCTATGGCTCCGTGGGTGTTCCTTTTTGGCCTCACCATATCCTGCATTCTTATGTAGGGAGCGGGAGCAGAGACCCCCCGCAGGCCGCCCCGCATGACACTTCTCTTTAACATTCAATGATGCATGTTCTTTGTGATTCAGATAAATTTGTCTGTGTTCCCACATGGATTGACATCACATGGGTGAGTCAGCAGAAAACCAGCATCTTTACCACATTTCCTATTTACTGACAATCATCCATATTATAACTGCTCTTTTATAACCATAAAAGCTTTCCTCTCCCTTCTTAGGACAATACATTTCAGGGGAAGAAGAGAATCTTGGCACAATTCTGGTGCTCACAATACGGATAAGAATGTACAAGTGTGGCTCATTATAGGGAAAGAGGCATTTGCCCAGAGGCGCAATCACTTTACCCACAATCAGATTTGCCGATTGAGTAGGATTCCATTTAGACAGACTTACCCTAGAGAGGGATTCAAATCATGCTTCCCCTACTTAACAGCATACAAGTCACTCAACCTTTCTAAGCTTCAGTTTTCTCACGTCTATAATGAAAACAATAATAATTGCTACCTCGCAAGGTTGTGAGGAATTAATGAGCTAGTCTATGTGACATGTTTTGTACAGTGCCTGACCTATATTAGTACTCAATGAATGCCACTAGTGTTGTTATTGCTACTGGTCATTTGACTCCAAACAATGCACCTATGCGCCCTCTCACCAGCTTCTCAGTAGAAAAACATACATCTGCACTTGGATCAGGTCCCTTTCCACAATTCAACTGCCTTCTCAGGGTGACCAGGAGGATTAGCGGGGATAGCCACTGCATAACTGAATTCTTGGTATGTAAATAAGTCTATAATTAGATTTCAATATTCTTAAGAAACAAGTTCTCAAAAAAAGCCACAATTTGTACACTGCCTTAAAAAAAAATCTGATGATTTCCACAGATTTTTAAGTATTTAAAGTCTTATAATCATTGAAAGAAACAGTAAGTCTTAAAAGAAAAGCTATTTCCTTCCTGATGCTATTTATTAGGTGTCTAGAAAATAGATTGGTTTTGAAAGGGATTCTCATCTCTTGGTCACTTAGTTGCATACTTACAGTTTTTCACACTAGTTAAGTTAGATTTAAAGTTAGACTGTAAGGCAAAAACAATTCTCTGCCTTTAATAACACTGTTTAAAATGCAAATTACATTGTGGATAAAAAGAATCGGAATTTTTGTAGCTTAAAAATAAATGGAATTCCGGAGTCAATATCATATAAATAGGTGTCCATCTGGCCAACCTTAAGATTGCCAAATTTCTTCTCTTTCAATTGTTTCTTTATTATTTAACAGGAACTTAAACAGCTCCCTCTTGTGGCCCAAAGAGTCCTTGGCAATCCCGAGCTTGGTCAACTTCTTATCTGTCATTTTATTCACTGCACATTTACTTAATAAATTGTATATTGTGTATTTGCTGTGGTGGTAGAGAAGAAGGGCAGAAACAGGGGGCTGGGATGAATGCTGTTGCCTATAAATGTAGTTCGTATGGATGTAGTCAATTTTATCAAACGGGAACTTGGTGTAGTGTTTATGCTGCTTATAACTCAGGGGCTGTATTTCTCTAAAACGCAAGATCGAGCTCTGACCAGAGCAGCTTATTGACTGAATGGTTTCCTACATTGATTGCTTGAACTGCAAGGTGCTCAGAAATCCTGATATCCAATTCACCTATTTTCAGCTGAACAGCTTCAGATCCAAAACTTATATAAATCAAAAGTCCCTCAAATATATTTTCTGTGAAACTTCTCTAGAATCCCTGAAACTGCACTTTAACCAGTTGTTCATACCATAAATATTTTCGGGGCTGCCTTTATGTACCAGGCACTGGACTAGACACTGCAGATACAGCAGTGAATAACACAGACATGGCCCCTGAGTGCCCACAGCTTAGTGGGAAGACAAGCATTCAACAATCAAACTGTAACATGTTGGTTGTGGCACTCACTGTAAATGAAAATGACAGGGAGATTTAATGTAGATGGATATCTCAGAGAAGGCGGCCTCTCTGAGAAAGGACTGAGCAGAAATTTGCCAGATTAAGGGAGGGTGGGAAGCTAGTTCAAGCAGGAAAAATAACATATACCAAAGTTTAGAACAGGGTAGAACTTGGCTCTTCAGAGGAACTGGAAGCACTAACGGGCTGGAGGAGGTAGTAGGAGAGGTAGGGGAAGGTGTTAGGGAGAAGCCAGGTCATTCAAGGCCATTCCAACCACGTGTGGGCTTTGGGCATTATCCTGAATGCACTGGGAATCCAGGAAATGTTTCAAGTATGTGACTAACACAATAATGTGCTTTTGTTTAAAAGTCATGTTGGCTGCATGTGGAGACGGGATTGGAGGGAAGCAGGAATGGAAATGAGGACAGCCATCAAAAAACAATTGCACTCTGGGAAACAGAAGCCTAGTCTATGCTTTAACATTAAGGTGGACACAACTGACAGCCTGGAAATTTTGTGGAAGGTAAGGATTTGGAGGGTAGTTTTGAGTAGGGACAAAACAATAACTGGATAACACATATGGTTAGATTGGAAACCATGAACTTGTATTGACATCAACTACGTAACTTTTCTCAGTACCCTTATGCCTTATGAGAATAATGAATAATGTAGGTTGTTCAACTAAAGGAATAAAGTCTATTAAACGAAAAAAAAAAACTATTGCAGTATATAAATGTCTAATCACTATGTTATACACCTGAAATTACTATCATATTGTATATCAACTACGCTTTTAAAATAAATTTAAAAAACAAAAAGACTATTGCAGCATTCAAGCAAGAAGTACTGCTGGCTGGAACCTGGGTGGTGTTTGAGGAGATGGCAGGAAGGAGCAAGATTTTAGACAGATTTTAAGATTATATGGACAGGATTTGATGATGGATTAAAAGTAAGGTGTGAGGGAAAAGAGGGTTTAAAGATGACCCTCAACACAGCAAAGACACTGAATAATCTACAAATGTATGCAAAAACATATCTCTCACAAATACGAGCCTAACAAAAAAGCCAAGCACAGAATAGCTCCCTGCAGCTTCCACCACCTCCCCTCTCTGAAGCTGCTGGGTACCCATCAGGTCCTGTTCATGTCATCTACCTTCCAAAGTCATGCCAAAGAGAGCGGATATAGAAAAATCAAAGCTTAAAGTTGGAAATGTAGAAGACAACAAACCAATGAAGAAATTTACGTTAAACAACTTGGATGGTCAAGGAACTGCTTAAGCTCTGAGCAAGACCCAAATAGGACATGCCTTCTTAAGCTTTATGTTCAGTAATGGAACATAATCTGAACACTCTGGTCAACAAATTAAGGGAAGTAAAAAGCAAAGCATTCACATGCTATTCTGTAAAAATAAAAATGCTTAGTGTGACTACATGATGAAAGAACCCCTAGCCCACACCAAACTATATGCAATATCACTTTGAATTTTCTGCTTATTTTTATGCTAATTGTATCAAAAGTTGTCAACCACTGGTATGAAATCAAAAATAGATTTTTCTGGCCTCAAAGCAGAAAGCTGCTCCTAGTCAGGAAAAGAAACGCCAGCCTTTTCAATTGTCTGAGAGCTAGAATTAGTTTGAATAAGGAGCCCAATTCTTTCAGCTGAAGAATTTGAATTTGGGAGATTATCTGAGGACAGTATTTGAGAATTTCCAATAAAAGTATCAGACAAGAAGTGGAGAGAAAATAAAAATTTCCATTTTAAGCAGGAAACAAAGCATGATGACGAGAACAAGGAGTTGAATGTGTATTTTAGTGGCTTAATTCAGTGATGCCATTCAAAGGTGGATGAGAGGAAAGCATTTAAGCAAAATTGTTTTATTTGTGCTGACAGTTCCCACACTGTCAGAAATTTTCCCACCTCAGTCCCATGAAGGAGTAAAATTATCTTTATTAGGGCAGGAAAGAAACATTCTTTCATCTGCTTCAGATGGAATATCGAATTGAGTATTTTCAGACTTTGATACATTGGTCTCATTCTTCATATTGGTTTTCAGAAAAAAAATAAAATAAAAAGAAGGGCAGGACTATAAATCCTCGAAGAGAAGATAGGAAGATTTGACAAGTCAGAGAGGGAGTACCCATATCAGGACCCCGTTTTAGTTATCACGTTGAACATCACAAGCTTGGATCTGCAGTGCACTTGCTGGCTTTAGGCAGGAGGCCCGAAAAGCAGATTTGACACAGTGGACAGACACCACCATGAGCCACCAAAATCCCCCTTCAGACTCTGGCCCCCACTCCCCTGACTGCTGGGAGTGCTGGCCCCTTACAGCTCTCCTTTGAGCCCCTCTTGTAGAATCATTCTCAGCTGATAAAAGCCAGCTTACTCAAGGTCATGTTCTTTCTGGGATCAGCCTGCCTCCGTGACGGGTGAATGTGGGGTATAAATATCCAACCATCACCCCTGAAACTTGGGAAATTTCAAAAAGGCTTCAGTTTCAGTGTTCCCCCTGGGGTCAGCTGAGGCCTTTATCAAGATTTCGTTACAGCCCGATTTGTTCCTTTGCACACTTGCTTCCTTTCCTTTTCGTCCACAGAGGGAAATCCTGAGGCTACCCCGATGAACTCAGAGTCATCTTCCCAGGGAACATGACTGCGACACTGACATTACCAAACTGTTACTTTTCTTTCCTTGTTTTCCTGGATATAATGGTGAGGAATGGGGGGTTCTTAGGTCTGACTCCTAGTCATCTTTCATCTTTCTTTTCTTTGGGGAATTTGAAGGGATGGGATTACAAAAGATTCCATTTAGAAAAACATTCAGAATCAACTTCGTGTGATTACAAAGCAAGACAATACTCAGTCTATAATTAATCTCTATAAAAACAAGGAATCAAGGCATATAATACTGCCCTTCTTCCTGACATTCTCTCTTCCTCTGGTCACTTGGACATAAATATTCTGGTGCTCCTCCTATGTCTGTGACCAGTCGATCATGTGTGCCTTTTATTCTCATTTATTCATGAATAGCAAATTACTCAAAGATATGCAGAAATTGTGATGCAGAGCTATTAAAATGTCTCCTTCTTCAGCATTTCCACAGTGATAAAAAAAAGTAAAGCATTTCTCAGAATTAACAACTATACATTGAACACCTTCTATGTACCATCCTGTCCTTAAGAAGTTTAATATCTAGTGCAGATAGTTTCACCCTATCAAACCCAGCACCTCCTTTTAAAACAAATATTTTGTAATATCACCATTATGATCATGATATAAAATTCATAGGTAATTAATCTGTGAATTCAAAAAACCAATATAATGCCTAATTATAATGTAAATTGTAAAATATAATAAAATCGTGATATATTTTATAATTGTAAAGTCTAAACAAAAAGCAACCAAGTCGTAATTTTTAAAATGTTGTTTAATATGTAGCTGCTACAGAAATAATCATATGCTATGCCTTGCATAGTAGCACACTTCAGTCATTGTGACAACCAAAACCTTCCAGAAAATTTCTGAAATGCTACCAGGAGCTATTCTGCTTTCACTGAAAACCACTAATTTAATCATTTAAGACAAGAAAACTATTTGTGATATATTTGAAAGGTGGCATCTACTTCCAATATTTCACAATTATGCTTGGCACTTAATGTATCTTTCTTCTAATTAGAACAAGACAAGACAGAAACAACATTTTCAAATAACACCCTGTTGTGGGCTACATGTATCCCTTCAAAATGCATATGTTGAAGCTCTAACCCCTGTACTTCAGGATGGGACTGGATTTGGAGATAGTACCTTTAAAAAAGGAACTAAGTTAAAGTGAGGTCACAAAAGTGGGCCATAATCCAATATGGCTGGCGTCCTTATGCAAACAGATTAGGACACAGAAAACACAGGTAGAAGGGTGACCTTCTGAAGACACAGTGAGAAGGTGGCCATCTACAAGCCAAGGAGAGAAGCCACAGAAGAAAACAAACCTGTCGACAGCTTGATCTCAGACTTCTGTCCTCCAGAATTGAAAAAAGTGGAATTCTGTTGTTTAAGCGACTCAGCCTGTGATATTTTGTTATGGCAGCTTTGGAAAACTAATATACACTCCTAGATGGGAGTTTGGAGGTACCAACAGCCATAGATCTCCTGCCTAGGACTGATAAAAGCAAGAAAGAAAGAAAAAAAAAAAAGGACTAAGAAGAAGCCCTTGAGAGGAAGTAGCTGAGTAGGAGGGCTGAATGAATAGTTTTTGTGTTTAAGGAATTGCATTGCCTGCTCTTTAAATTTAACACTGTGTTCAATATTTTGGAAAAAGAAAGGCACAATCCTCATAGAGAAGTCTGTTAACAATTTCTGTGTCAAAGCAGTCAAAGAGAGCAACTGTGAGCAAAAATCCAATTCTCAATTGCATTTTCAAAATGCAATGTGTGTAAAAACACACAAGGGAAATTATGCAAGTAAATGTCTAATAATTGCATGGCTAGCAGAATTTTGCTCCAACAAAATGGGGACAAAATGAAATGCATTTATTGTATAAATTAATAAGGATTCATCTGTAGAGACTTGTTTTTCATTTCTGCATTCTGTTGTACCACACGTTCATTTCAATGCATTAGTCAAATGTTACACAGACCCACTCGATTGCCACTGCAGTTTGTGTATTTTCACCATCACTGCTGATTCACAATAGATCTGAGTTTAACAAATAAAAGATTAGCTTTCCTGTAAGTCCTCATTCCTTGTTTCAGTATTATTGACATGGAATCAGTATCTTCCCTAGTATGTCCATTCCAGCCACATTCCAAGGGAAGGTGTGGAGAAATAGGGCAGTAGATAGAACTAATCCCTTCTTACAGTTGAAATAGCATATGAGCAAGAAGAATGTAAATGCTACATGAACTGAAAGAAGAAAGTGTTTGCTCCATTGCACTAATTTTTTATAAGAGCAATTAAATATTCATTAAGCCTCTATTATGTTCTGGACTTTGATAAACACTGCAGAAATACCCATGAAGTGTAAAAGGACTCTCGACCCCAAGAAATGATCATCTATCTAGAAAGACAACACTAGCATGTATGAAGCAATTGTTTAGAGAGCAATTAAGTGCTAAACTGTAAAACACTGATCACAGGTCTACCCTGACGAGGCAGCAGAGGCGAAATCCATTCTCAAGTGCCAAGAGCCACCTCTTTCATTCGACAAGGAACACGTGACAGCAGCACACCAGGTCTCTTCGTGCTTACCTAGCATTGAGATTATACCTGCTAAATTACAGCAAGCACAGAGGCGTCAATCACTGTTCCATTTTTATCTTGGCTTTGCTAATGTTATCTGTATCAGCATTTCCAATAACTTTATCTTATTAATGAATAATATTGAATACGGAGGGCAAGGATGGAAGATTTGAGGCAACATCCACAAGAAAGAACCCCAAACCTTGCGGAAAGTCAATAAGGAAATATCTTCCCAGCCTGGTTTCTGGCTCCCATGGATGAGACCAATACTATGTTTAAAACTCAGACATTCAGGAAACAACCATGTGGTCTACGAAGGAGGTAAAGACAAGATAGCAAGAAGAGAAGTAAAAGAGTCTCCAAGAGACTCTTCCTGAGAGTCAGTTGATTTCACGACATCTTTGATTGGTGTAATGGGAGTTTCCCAAGGCCTTGCCAGCTTTTGCACACCTGGGTCATATCACATTATAGCTAGGGTTAAACTGATTCGTATCCCAGCACTTAGAATGCAGGTCTTTGGCTCTCTGAAAGGTCCCTTTTAAGTATTTCTAAGAGTTCTAGGGGATGGCTTCTATATGCACAAACAGGCCTCTCAAGTTCTTCCATTTCAGATGCTCTCGCCATCACTAGTTGCCAACAGCATTGGTGCTGGTCCCTCCAAGCAATCTGTACTGTTTTCTGATGTTCCCAAAAAGAGAAATCCTGGAGGTCTTGAAGCCAGGGGTTGTTGCTTCACCGAAGTCACGTCATGTTCCTCAAAATCGTAGGCAGATACTTCCTTTAACACTCTGTGGCTCACACTTTTCTCTTGGGAATAAACACAGTGCTGTCTGTGTTCCTGGGTCTCACAGAGTGTCTCCTGCATCCCCTCTCCTCACCTGGCTCAGAATGCAGTCTATCAAAAAGGGCTGGAAAGCAAAATAGTATTAATAGCTAGCACTTACAAAGCATCTACTACATGCCATGCACTGCTTGAAGTACTTTATACAAATTAACACAAAACACCCCTGCAAGGCATATTCCTACTAATATCCCTATTTTCAAATGGGATTAAACGCCTTGTCCAAGATTGTCACCAGCCATTAAGTAGTTGAACTGGGACCTGTCCCCAGGCCCTCTGGCTATAGAATCTGTACTCTGAAAGCCTACTGCTAGACAAACATTAAGCTGTCCTTGGCTTTTTTTTCCCTTCATGTTATAACATTTATTTTTTTTATTATTTTTTTATTTTTTTATTTTTAATTCATTTCAGGTGTACCAAAAAAACACAATAATTTGACATTTATACCCCTCACAAAGTGATAACCCCCCCAATCTACTACCCCTCTGACAGGGTATATAGCTGTTACAATACCATTGACTATATTCCCTATGCTGTACTTTACATCCCATGACTATTTAATTATAGTTGAAAATCAGTATTATTCTACTTCAGCTTCAGGTGTATAGCACAGTGGTCAGGCATCTACACAGTCTATGAGGTGATCCCCCTGATAAGTCCAGTGCTCATCTGGCACCTTACATAATCTTTACAACATTATTGATTATATTCCCCAGACTGTATTTCATGTCCCCATGACTATTTTGTGGCATTTTTATCTTCCCCCTCCAGGCACCACAGAAACCACTCTCCTGCAGCCAAATCCCCAACAAGAATAAATTCCTTAGTGTATTGGCTCAGGCTGGGACACATACACTAGCATCTTCCCAAATTCCTTTTTCCCATCACAATTTAAAAACAGTTCTCTCAAGCCCCAAATGCCCTACGTTCAGCAACTGACACTGATTGATAGCATGAGTTTGATTTGTATGTCATACTTTCTAGCTGTTTTCTTGGCATTGGTAAGCGATCTTAGAAGGACAGAAAAGGCTAGAATAGGGGCCACTACCCAGAAATTATAAACTCTGGCAGGGCTTTAAAGTGGGGCATAATGGGAAACGGGGGACTAGAGAGGCAATAATAAGGCACAGATGAAAAGAAGTTGGAGAGATGATAAAATAAACCCCTCAACTTAATTTCTACCTTTGGCCACGGAATCAGTGGTTGTATGATGCTATAGCCAAACCTGGCTTCATTATTACTCAAATCCCTGTGCATTAAAAGAAAAACAAATCTACCTAGTTCCTATTTTTGCCAGCTCTCAAAATGCATCTTTTCCTCAACAAGCTAATCCCAATGATTACTTAAGTAAGAGTTCACAATTTTGCACATAATAATTTGTGAGCGTTGGTCTCATATAGATCTCAGGTGCAGCTACTATAAATGATAATATCTCAAGGGCTTAACAGCTAGAGGTGCAACCTGTAAACAAACTGGTTATAATAGCAATTCATTCTGTGACAGACACTGCATGATAACAACTCTGAAAGCATCCCATAGAATAAAAGAGCTTCTGTTTGCACAGAATACCATGGCAACTGAGAATTACATCCCAATAGAAACATTAAAAAAAAAATCTAATAGAGATTTGGAAGGATCAGAACTTTCCTGAGATTTTAGTAAATTCAAATGCTTACTCCTGGCTCATACTGTGGGGCCCAAGAAGCAAAAGCTAGGCAGTAACTCAGAGTGGTAACTGCAGGAGAAGATGAGAGGGATCTCTTGACTTTAACCAAACAGACAGATGGATATTTCTCCAGTAAAATGGGTTTATTCAGGAACAAAAAAGAATTGTCGTTTGGGACATGTGACCTAATGGTCAACCCACATTAAGTCCAGAGAAACAAAGGCAAAGAATGCTCTTTTATAGACTTGGGAGGAGCTACTGTAAGTGAAGAGTCCATTGGCAGAAACTGAAACTTCCAAGTAAAGTGACTTTTCATTGGCTGAGCTGTTACTGGGCAAGAGGGTACCTCTTGAGGTAGTAAAGTAGTATCATTTCCTGTCTGAGATGCAAGGTTTATCATTTTCTGTTGGAGTCAGTAGTGTGAGAGTTTTCTCTTCTAGCCTCTTAACTCCATTTGAATGAGGCTTCTTGTATTAATTTTCACAAATCTAGCACTTGGTGGATAAAGGGGGGAGGGGCAGGAAGAAGTAAAAGATGAGGATTGATGTAACCCTCCCACAGCAACATTTCTTTCACTTTCTGAAAGGAGCAGGTCATCTTTTCTTGACCTCTGCTTCCCTTTGATGGCTTTTATTCGCCTCCCTGCAAACACTTCTTCCTTCAGTTGCTGTTCAACAGGCCAAGGTCAACAAGTCTCATGAAACCATTACATTAGCAGTGGGACTCCTGGGGTAAAATCAAAACACAACTTTGTTTTCCCACTTGTCCATTCAAATCCACTGTTTTGGGCAGGCTTACCTTGCATTTTGTTAAAAACTCTTCTAGTCATACTCAAATAACGAAAAGTCCTCCGGCAATGTCAAGTCATTAAAAATTAGTCTTGATTAAGTGATGTATATGTTCAGTCTGCAGCAATAAGTTAAAATTTCAATCTTCATTAAAAGTTAAAGTCTTTCCTCTCAGCTAAGGCCTGCCATTGGAAAGTAGAGCTGCTGCTTCTCTCTCCTTTCTGGCCTCCCATTCCCACACCTGGGTACCCACTCACTCAGGTGCCTCTGAGTTCCCAGGAGCTGAATGTTCCATAAATCCTCTTTACTCCTTCAGACACTTTTATGATTTCATGTGAGTAATAGATTAAGAGTTGCAGACTGGTTTTTGACCATTTAAATCATTGATTCACCCAACCTAATCATTAAACTATCCATTTGACTTTTTGATTTAATAATAATTTATGGGATGTCTGTTATATACAGAACACTGTGCTAGATACTGCATAAGACATACTCCCTGCCATCTATAAAATTTCACTCTAGTTCAGGTGAGAAAAGATGTACAGAAATAACTAGAACACAAGGCCGTGAATACTACGCCCTATGGTCATGAGAAGTAAGTACTACAAGAAATTAGCAAAGGAAATTATCCTTTTCAACACAGATTATCTGAGAAGACTTCATGAGGACGTGGGATGTGAGTTTGAAATTTGAAGGCTATGTAATGCTAATAGCTCAATATGGTATTTTATATGCATATTATTACTTAATCCCTTCAACAACCTTGTGAAGTGGGTACTATTATAATCTGCAATTACAGTCATTTGTCCAATTATATAGCTGGGAAGTGAAGGATCGGTATTTCAAATCAACATTATATATTCAGAACCTTGGGGATAAGTTTCCAAAATGGGAGGTGGAGGTGGAACATAACATGAAAAGGGGGAAAAGGGAAGGTAAAGGATCGTCAAAGTACAGGTTAAAAAGACATCCCATTTTGACTGAGGGAATAATCTCAGTAGGAGATACTGGAAGATTACATAAGACACATGGCAGTGAATTCCATTATCTCCATATCTGAATAGCCTTTAAGAAGAACCTCTAACAGAAGAGCATGTCTGGCAGTTACTTGTCCCACTGTGTTCTCCCACATCCCCTACTGCTAACCACACGGTTTTTCTCGTGCACAAGCCTGTGTTTATTTCACCTCTTTATTTCTTTATCATGGCAGCAGGATTTGATCTGACACCTCCTGCATGAGGAGGGTCTCTATCTGCACAGTCCTGTGCAGCCCTATCTGCACAGTCAAGTACTGTGGCTGCTCATCCTCACTACTCTTCTTTTCCACAACCCAGATAAATATACAAATGCCAATCAAAAGTCTCCAGTAGGGCAGACGGCTTTGGTTTAATCTTTTGGTGTGTTTAAAGGGTGTGAGGGGGTGAAGGGGGAGACATGTGAGAGAGGGAAAAGAATAGTCAATAGAATCATTCTAGGGATTAAAATGGTATGACCTGGAAGGGTCGATCTGTCAAAACTAAGAAAAAATGATTTATCTGCTCAGAGAAAGACAATCACTTATGATTTTCAGCGAGTTCTTAGGTAGTGTGATATAAACTGTCATTTAACCACAAAGATGCCATTTTTTTAAGTACCTACCATGTTTCCCCCAAAATAAGACTAGGTTTTATATTAATTTTTGCTCCAAAAGATGCATTAGGACTTGTGTTCAGGGGACATCATCCTGAAAAAAATCATGCTAGGACCTATTTTCCAGATAGGTCTTATTTTCGGGGAAACACAGCATTACCAATTGTTATGTTTGATAGTTTATAGAGCGATATCCTTGTAAAATGATGAGGACTTGGGAGTTTTCTTCAAAAATCAGCAGTTCAGGGCTGGCACGGTGGCTCAGGTGGTTAGAGCTCCATGCTCCTAACTCCGAAGGCTGCCGGTTCGATTCCCACATGGGCCAGTGGGCTCTCAACCACAAGGTTGCCAGTTCAATTTCTCGACTCCCACAAGGGATGGTGGGCTGTGCCCCCTGCAGCTAGCAATGGCAACTGGACCTGGAGCTGAGCTGCACCCTCCACAACTAAGATTGAAAGGACAACAACTTGACTTGGAAAAAAAAAAAAGTCCTGGAAGTACACACTGTTCCCCAATAAAGTCCTGTTCCCCTTCCCCCCGCCAAAAAAAAAAAAAAAAAATCAGCAGTTCAAAGTCCTGCTCCTTCATCTCTCCTACATGGCCATTGCTTGCCATTGAGCCAATGTCTAACCTCAGGGGTTTTTAAATCATTAAACATAGTCATATCCATCACGGAGATTTTGTATTTACTAGACTCCTGGCTATTACTTCCCCACTGCAACCCCAATTAAAAAGAAACAAATAAAATAGTAAGTGCAGTCATTGGCAGCTGCAGGAGAATGAGTTAGAACTTCAAACGTCTGGTGTCCAGATTGTTGCTGGGCCCGGCCCCATGTTGTAATTCCTATAGGAGTTACTGTGATTGTTCCTGTGAGTGAGGTACAAGAGGGCATTCCAAAAGCATCAGGCATAAAATAATTTCTAGTTTCCATGTGTTTTCCACCATTTCTCAGGATAGGTATGGCTTCAGATTTTAGATTCTCTTTTCAGGCACTTTTTTTTTTTTATAGTAACTTTTGCAAACTTGCTTTTCATCCCTTAAGAAGAGCCGCAAATGTGCATAAAATGACTCTCTAAGAGATTCGGAGAGAGGTGCTGACAGTAACTTCTGCAGTAAGGAATTGTGTTCAGTTTTGTTTCACTTGGAAGTCCTATACTTTTCTTCTTGTAATAGCTATTATCATCCTGTAGACACATGTTCAGAAGCACTGTTATACATGAAAATAAAGGCATGCAGCATCTGGCTCCTCAGACTGGATTATAATAAAAGTCTTTTTGCTTGACAGAGAGAAAAATAATGGATAATGCATAACTGCAAGTGTATTATTTCATGCGTTAGACACCCATAAATTGTATATCTTGAATATAAACTGTTGCTGTGAATTTTAAAATGCTTACAATAAAAATAAATCAGAGATTATCATTTCAAATCTCATTTTTATGCTATTTCCCACAGAAATATACTCTCGGTTTCTAGAAAATTCTGTGGAACTTTTTAATGAACATTCTAAATGTACCTGAGCTACATGCACTGGCTTGTGATGAGCCATTGAAAACTGCAGACATATAATTGCGTGCAAGGACAGAACTGCAGAATTTTTTTTTTCCAGAAACTGCAGTGGAGCCCTCCTGTGGCTAATTTAATCCAGCAAAATTTCCCTGATCTCAGCAGAAAAGCTTATAAAGAAACAGTTTTACTGCATCTGTAGCCATGACAATATGCTTTGAGTCTAAACAGCCCTATGAAAAAAACATGTTTCCTTAGAGAAAATAAAGCCTAAGGAGAGACAAAACAGAGTTTACCTCTTTGTTTTGCAGTCAGCATCTTAAAGCCATTCACATCAATACACGGTGGTGGTTTAGCAAAAAGAAAGGCCTGGAATTTAGAAGCTCTGTCAGTAATGAGAAAATATATATACCTAAAAAGAGGAAAACCACCTGTTTCCATGACTCAAATTTCCCAGATGTTAAATGAAAAAAGATTTCTCCATTTATCCAGAAATAATTTATCTGGCGGGCTCTATAGATTGGATATTTGTGCTTCCTTCTCCCCCCAACCAAGTCATACCTTGAAAACCTAATGCCCAGTAACATGGTATTAGTAGATGAAGTCTTTGGGAAGTAATTAGGAATTAATGTCCCTATAAAAGAGGCCCAAGAAAGTTCCCTGGCCTCTTGTGCCATGTGAGATTACAGTGAGAAGACACCACAATGACAAAGCAGAGCTGGAGCGACATGTCTAGAAGTTTGAAGCGTGATAATGACTTACATAATTTTTATACCTTTTTTGTGTGAATAACCGGAATACTGACTAGACTATATCTATGTGACTCTTCTGTAGACTGTGAGCCTCTGGAACATGGCAACTGCATCACCTTGGTCTCTCCAGTGCCTAACATAGTTCTCTTACAGAGCTGGCACTTGCTCATCAATCCATTTTTGACGAAAATTGCAAGGCAAACAAAAGCTTTCTTTGGGGGTCTTGTTAGGAATTACAAATCCAGGAGACACAGGTTGGTGTCCGTGTTCTGACGGAGAAAGAGACAGAGTTTATAAAGACAGAAAAAGGGGTTTTTCTAAAGGAGTTACACAAGGTGCTTTCAAAGAGCTGTGATTGGTGCTGGCAAGCAGACTTGCACTCTTGCTATACGTGAGTAATTGCTTATGTCTATTGCTAGGTGAAAATTTTATTTAATAGTGTTCAGTGATGCAGAACCAATCCAGGAACTGTATCAAGATGTAGCCGTTTGGTTTAGCCCAATTCAAAAGTTCAGTTTTGCATGGAAGCCATATATTAGTTCTGCTTCCTCCGGCTCCATTTTAGTGTGGCTCTCTTGACAATACCAACTCCATTTTGCTGTTTTTCTTTCACATAAAAATGTTTCTAATTATTAAATGACTGAGTGATGGAAGGAAGGGTGAGTATTTAATGATGGTGATTGCTATTCACTAATGAAGATCAGCCAATCAATTAATATTTATTATTTATTGCACACATTATGTGCCAGTTTGTATTTGGAGCTGGATTCCAAGAAATTGTAGTAGGAAAAAAGTGAATTAGTGAATCAACTGGAGTTTTCATCTGTGTAAATGTGAAGATGTGGGACCCTTCGAAGACTGTTTAAGATGTTTGTGAATCAGCCGTCTAGTGCTAACTGGAGGCTACATGGTCCCAGGGCTACTGATATGGATTAAGCATAGCTTGGTCACTGCTTAGTAGAGTAGTTTGCAAGGATCAAGTGGTCACAGACAGGATCGGCATGTGGGGTCAAAGGTTAATGCAATAGCTCATCTGCATCCCATCAGTATAACAAGCCCTGAGATCAGCTCTGCCTGAAGCTTCTGCTAACTTTTAATCTGACAATTTAGACAAAAATTGACCCTTCCTACCTTTCCATTTTCTCCAGATTTAACATAACCTCCTCATTAAATCCCTCATGAACAATAGTTCCTAAAAGGATAGACTGGGAATCTGAATGACCTAGTGGCTCTGGGTCTTTTCAATGCTGATGTCTTCTTCCAGGGGTGGGCAATGGTCTTAGCCAAGGAGACTCCTCTCATTCCTGATTGCTAGGATGAATAGTTTCCACCATTCAGATGCCCTTATGAACTGCCTTAGCTAAGGCTATAACTCCTTACTCATGTGCCACTTTATGTGGTTATCATGCCCTGAATACTGCTTCAATGCTAAGTCCGGCTGTACCCCAAGACCTGGAATCCTAAGTGGCATCCTGTTCTGTCTTTAATTTGCCACAACCCTCATAACAAATGCAGAAAGAAGTGTTTATTGAAGAAGTTAGATGTGACATCTCTGGTCTTGAAAGCATGCAAAAGATTAGAAATAAATACTCCTTTTAAAAATTTGTCTCTTTGATCAGTAGCTTCAAATTAGCTGACTACTGGAATCAGTCACTCTTTTAAAGAATACATAAGAATGCTTGCTTCCATTTTCTATGTCTTTTATTAATCTATTTTTCACTAACAGCCTACCACTTAATAGTAAAGCCAATAACCTTTAGCTCTAAAACATATCTACACACACACACACATATCTTTCAAAGATACAAATTTCAAGAGGATCATCTTATGTAAGACCAATTCATTAGATGAAAACAAAGGATTGGAAGGATAAGAAATTTGTAATTTCAAACCATTCCCTCTGAATTTTAAGAACTTCTTGGAAATCATGCGGTCGTGGGAAAAGCATCAACCAGCCCTAGCAGGCAAGAAGGTATTTTCCCAAAGTAATAACAAAGAAATCCCCAACCAACTTAAGGCAGCAGAAAATAATTAATTGTTGCATGTCATTTCCTCTTTTACTGATCTTTTGGAAAACAAGAAACCCAAAGCTCTGCCCACCGTCCTGATTAAAGGGAGCTTCAGAGGGTAAAATAAAAAAAAGATGCATCCTTTAGATTTGAATTTCCTAAGTTAATTCAAATAGTATTTAAAAAATGCAAGTGGCTCTCTGAACTATATACCTTATTCAGTGCAATTACATAGCTCTGTAAACTCCACTGATTGCTAGAAAGACAGTATCACATAGTGTTGAGAGTACTCTGGACTGTCAGACTATTTGGGGTTGAATCCCACCTCCTGTGCTTGCTGTGTGACCTTGAACAATTCAGTTAACTTCTCTGAGTCTTAGCCATCTTATCTGTAAAATGGGGATAAAAATAGTAATTCAACGATTGTTACAAGGATTAAACGTGTCAATACGTGTAAAGCACTAAGAACAGTACTGTTGCATAGTAAATACTATATTATTATATACAATACTGATATGCTAAATTTCACTAAATTGTCAAAAATTGCTATACCTGTGCCTATAACTAAAACACTTAATGATAAATGAAAACATTTATCAAGAATTGCTTTGTTTCAAGATGGTGGACCCTGATACCCTGAAGAAGTATAACAAATTTGGTGAAATTTATCAGTTTTTCCAAAATCACTGTGGAATATATAAACAGAATGTGACATTAAATGCCAAATGTTGAATTAAAATAGAAATTTCATTCACATTATCAAAAATGGTTAAAGTAAAGAAAAAAGAAGACACAGATTCATGAAATAGAGAATCCACTTCAGGAATGAGGGATAGGACAGTTCCAGGATGACAGTGAGGGAGATCCCAGGAAATCAGTTAAATGCAGTGTCTCTCAAACTTTGTTGTGAATAGGAATCCCTGGAGGATCTTGTTAAAATGCAGATTCTGATTCAGTAAGTCTGGTTAGGACCTAAGACTCAGGATTTTTAACAAACTTTCCACGGAATGCTGATGCTGCAGGTTCAGGGAATACACTTTATACAGCGGAAAAATTAGTATTAGGCAATAAAAGAGGAGGGAGAGGGGTGGAAGAGAGGGAAATATTCATCTTTTAAATAAATACAAATCAAGGAAACACACGGGCTGTGGTGAGGGCAGTGCCCCTAGTAAACACCTGGGGAGGAAGGCAGGACCACCTCAACAGAAACAAATTCTGGGGCCTGGGGTCTCAGGAGCATGCCTGGGAGATGCTTGGGTTGGGGGCATGGTTTGCCAGTGCAGACTAGGTAGAGAGAAGACGCCTGCTCCTCCCAGGCGGGAGTGGGCGGAGCCTCGGTCGCCCCTCCCCGCTCTGGGCCTAAAGGGGCGGGGCATGGGCGGAGCCTTTTTCCTAAATTGGCGCTCCGGCCTCGGCGCAAGGATTCGGATTGGTGGCTCTTGAACTCGGAAGCAGTCGGTGGCGCTCGGAAGCATCGGAGACGCGGGATTCTGCTGGCGCCGCAGCTGCAGAATGGTCGGCGGCGGTGGGAAACGCAGGCCCGGCGGGGAGGGGCAGCAGGTACTGCCGCAGATTGGGTCATAGCCAGGGTACCAAGGGGCAGCACGTCGCATTTATGCAGTAATCATAGAGGCTGCTGCGTGCCCGTGGGCGCGGGTTGCTCCGGGGACCCTGCCCAGGGCCGCTGTTTCCCAGAGCTCTGCTTTGGTTTGGACCCGAGAAGTTGCGCCTTTGCATCTAATGCCCTTCTCCCGGCGCGCTTCCTGGGGAAGCTGGTTTAGACAACCTACGGTTCATTCGTTCAACCAGCCAAATTGACTGGACACGAGTGCCAGCCAGGCGCTGTGCGGGACGCCGCGGATTCGGGATGAATCCTGCCGCCCCTGCCCCACTTAGGGCCCCCGTCCTAGGGAGGCGGCGCACAAGTGAACAAACGTTGCTGTAACTCTTTTGTTTGGCAGTGTAGCCAAACAGTGTAGTAAGTGCTTTGGAAACATTGGAGGATTGAACAAGTCCGTGGGGGCTGTTAAGTCTTTTAGGGCAACTCACGCTTGAAAGCGTTCTTGAAGGCAGAGAAGAGAAATAAGGGGGTAAGAAATGAGAGGTTAGTGTAGAGGACGTTTGGACACAGCGGAAAGTTGGGCCTGGCTGGAGTCTGGAAGATGGGAAAGTAAGGGGTACCTGATCTTAAAGGCAGTAATGACGGAGGGGGGCATGAAGTAGGTGCGTTTTCTCATACTTTTAAACGACCTCAGAAGTTCGGTAACTGCAGTAGCAGTAAGGAGCCAGGCAGGAAAGAAGTGTCCTTGTGATAAGTCAAGTTTTAGAAAACTCACTCTGGCTGCCTTACAACTGGATAGGGTGAGACAGTGTTAGAAGGTCTGATTAACTGTTAGAGGGCCATGGCTCTGGGCTTTCGTTGTATTGGGTCCTGCTTTCTAGGAACACAAGGATAAATGTAAGTGCAGCCTCTGAAGGGTACAGCTGCCCTAAATTCTAGTTATTGGGGATTTGGAGATGCTTAACCCCTGTGTGAGGTAAGGCAGAGCTGAAAACCTTTGGTGCAGTGAACTGCTTTGACAGAGGGATAGTCCTTAGAAACAAAAGATCAAAAATGAGATGAGTCTATAGAGACTATAGCTAACAATAGCCAGCATTTATATGTTATGTGCTAGGACTGTTCTGTGTATTTTTATAAATAATTTATTCCTTATAACTACACTATGATATGGAGTACTACATATGCCCTTTGTGTAGATGAGAAAACAAGGCACAGAGAGGTTAAATAACTTGCCCAAGGTAACACAGCTATGCAAAACTGGCTTTCAGCAAAGGTACATTAAGGCTTTTCTTTCTAACATCTTAAGTCTGAGCCAGTCTTTGAAAGCTTAGCCAAAGGCGGTTAGAAAAACAGAAGGGAGGACAGGTCAGAACTTAATATGGTCTAACTCAGGGGTGTCCAAACTGCGGCCCGCAATCCATTTTTAATTGGCCCGCAGCAAATTCCAAAAATATATTTAGTTTACTTAAATAAACCAGGTGAGGCAATACGTACTTCACCTTGAGTGAGTGGCCCGGCTGTTTGTGTATTTTACCGCATATGGCCCTTGGTGAAAAACGTTAAAAAAAGTTTGGACACCCCTGCTCTCACTGTTCCATACTTGTAGTTGGAGAAGCAGTGTAAAGTGGTTGAATCTGCTCAGGAGCCAGCCCACCTGGGTTTAAGTAAATCCCTGTTTTTTTCACTTTCTAAGTAGGACCCTAGGGGAAGTTCCTTTAGTTTCTCATCTAAAATGTGGATAATAGTATCCAGCTCATAAGATAGTTGTGAGGATAATCCATAGTTAAGGAGTTATTCCACAGAATGCTTAGAACAGTGACCTGGCACATAGTAAGTGCCTAATAAGTACTTTTTATTACATAGTGTTTTTACTATTATCTTTATTACTGTTATTGTATGCTATTATCAGAATCCATTTTTGGCTCCATATTTCAACAGCCTTTTTGTTAAATTTTTTATGATCTCAGACACATTATAATCCTTGGCATAATAAACTTACCATTGGCCAATGTGTGGTCCTCTTTTACCTTATTTATTAGTATAACAAACACCTGTGAACCTACTGCCCACCAGAGGACTGAAACACGATAACTCTACACATTCCTCACCTATCTATCTGCCTAACTTCCTGTCGCTTACATTCAATGTAGCTATCATCCTGAATTTTGTTTTCCCTTGCCTTCTTTCTGTAGCTTTGTCACCTATGAGTGTATGCCTAAACAAGAATTATTTGTTGTCTTAAACTTCATAAAAAGGCTATCAGGCTTCAAGTAATCTTCAAGGACTTTTTTCTTCATTCAACATTCTAGTATGAAGACTGGTCCATATTGTTGTGTATAACTGTATTTCCTTTTCGTTAAGTGTAATATTCCATTGTTTGAAAGTCCTGTAACTATCCGTTCTCTGTCACTCGGTATTTGTTTTCATTTATTCTGTTTTCTGCCCTTAGCAACAGTGCTATCAAGAACATTCTTGTATGTCATCTGATTAATAAATACATTTTATAGGCTTTGAGTACTACTTAAAATGACATCAATAAATTTGAGCCTAATGGGAAAAGGAACATGATGACTGAGAAACATCTAGGTTCGAATTTTTTAATCTCAGCACTGTGGACTTTTGGGGCCAGATTAGTGTGTCCTAAGGGGTCCTATCCTCTGCATTATAGGATATTTAGCAGCCTCTTCCCCACTAAATGCCCGTAGCACCCTCCCTCCCCAAACTCACGACAACCAAAAAGCTCTCCAGACATTACTAAATGTGTTCCCTGGGGGGCAGAATTGATCCTGGTTGAGAAGCACTAATTTAGGTGGAGAGGAAGAATAAGAAGGAACTCAATCCAAAGAAAAGAATCTAGGTTTCTAGAAAGAAAAGCAGATTGCTACTTAAAATAAAGGTAAGTAACCTCCAACCAAGCATTTTGTCTTTATAGACACTTATCAAATATCTAATATGCATGATAAAACCTGGCATACTTACATAATGAACCTATATTGCAGAGATGTTGGATAAGTGTTATAACTTAGTCCTGGCATTAAAGGGCCTTTTGTGAAATAATTGTTTTAACTGGTTAAGTCTCCTTGTAACCAGTTACTTCTGACAATTTGCATCTGGTGTATTCACTGAAACTAAACAAAAGGCATAATGACATCCTATTTACCAAAAAGCAAAACTGCCTTTTCCTTATTCCTCTCTTCCTGCTCTTCACCTTTTCTTTTTACTTTGTGTTTTTGTGTTTTTTGTGTTTCCATTATCGTAGAGAAAAATAAAGACTTGCTGTGTGGGTCCCTTTTGACCACTATATATTATAAACTGTCCTTTTTTTCTTTGCCCAAGAGAATCCACAGATTTTACTCAGAAATACTATCAAGTTTAAAAAAACAAAAACAAAACAACACATGTATCTCAGAGTTGGGTGAACAAAACGGAGCAATTTTGTTATGTAAGGAGAGTTACTGAAATTCCTTTTTGGAGAAATACTTTGTCTGCCAATTGTCAGGGTGAAAGAACAGTTGATGTGAAGAAGAGTAAATCCTGTGAAGCTGATGTCTCCAGTGACCTTCGGAAAGAAGTAGAAAATCATTACAAGCTTTCTCTGCCTGAAGACTTCTATCACTTCTGGAAGTTCTGTGAAGAACTTGATCCTGAAAAGCCAGCAGGTAAGTTGCTCCAGAATCACTCTCCTGCTTCTATGAGTGGAAAAGACGATAGGACACTGGACCAAAGATCTACACAGTTCATAGAAAGGGAACCTTTTCAGACATGTTTCTAATAAGAGAAATATAAAATAACTATAATAATGTCACTGTCACCTATTATCCTGGCAAAGGTAAATAATTTCACCATGTGCTTTGGTGAGGGTTTGAAGGAAAACGAGTCCTTTATGTTACAGGAGTGTTAGGTTGACTGATTAGTTCTACTTCTAGGAACTTGTCTTATGGATTCGGAGAACTGAAAATTATGTTCAACGATATTAACTGAAACTAAAAAGGAGAAATCGCTAACATGCCCGTCAGTAACACATCTATTCAGCGATTATTCATAGTTTTAAAAGCAGGAGTCAGATTTTTAGGCAATGATAAAGTATCATGCCTGAAAAGATTTTAACTAAAATAGAAAAGAGTATATAGGGTAAGCTCCCATTAGTATTAAAAAAAAAAAAAAAAAAATGTAAAGGATACACACACATCCCTATATACTTACTATGTGCTTATACTGTCTCTGAGAGAATACACAAAAAACTGATAATGGTTGTTACAGAGTTACTTTTCACTGTTAACCATTTTGTATGGTTTAAATGTTATAGCATGGGGGTGGGGGAGAGAAGCAATCTCTTATGCTATTTGATGGAAATGTACTTGTATATTTGTAGGTAACAAGTTTGGCAGTACATCAAAATACTTAAACTGTAGCAACTTCTCTAACAAATCTATGACTGTGTACCAACATTAAGGGTTAGCAAAGATGTTCACTAAAACATTGTTTAGAAGAGTAAAAAAAAAAAGCAGTAAATGTTTATCTATAGTAGAATATGTATCTATAATGGAATATTATGCAGGTATTAAAAATTATGTAAAAGAACACTTAATAGCATGGGAAAATATTGTGAAAATTTAAGTGAGAACAGTATGGAGAGCAAAAAAAATATTACAAAGCAGCATGGTCTCCCTTTAAAATATCTATGTTTGTATCTGTGCATAGAAGGGGAAAATGCTACTGTATACCTGACTATGAACCTTCTTTTCAGTGGCTAGTGAGATGGGAGGTTTTAGTTTTTATATTTAACAATTAGTGTGTGCTATCCTAAGCTCCAGCTAAGCTGAACAGTTTTCCCCCTCCAGAGAAACTGCTTTTATTCGTGTTGTTACTTCTTCCAAGAATTTGCTTCCTCTCTCGGTCCCCACCTCCTACATATCCAGATCCTGCCTGGAGCGCTAACCTCCCTCTCAGCGAAGCAGTGAGGACCCTCAGATGTAAACGTGTACATCTGAACAGACTTCATGACTGGTTTTATTTACTACTCTCCCTCTGTGATCTGTGAATGGAGAAAGAAGAAGGCATCATCCAGCATTAGGGTTGGCCAAATAGATTGTCAAGGAGGCAAAGGAACCCCACAGTGATAATTAGCAGAAGTAGAGGGAAGAGGAAAGAAATGTTTACATTAAATATATTTTTTAATTAAGTAATTTACTTTCCTTAGTGCATACTCATTTGTTATATATCTTTTCTCTCCCTTAATCCGGGTGTGCTACAAGTATTTTAGGCTCACAAAAACATAGTGATGAGACAAGGTAAGTGTAGCTCTAATGTGCCCATAGGAATACAAAACAGTCTTGCTTTGGCCAAAATAAGAAACAGCAGGAGAGTCTGAAATGTAATCAGTGGTCAATTTAATCCTAAATGTAAGTGCCCCATTTTCATTGCTCTGATTTCTTTTCCATTGAGTGTTTATAACATCTTATAACATGTAACTAAAGACTTTATTTTACTTTACAAAGTTTTTAACGACAAATCGCTTAGAAATAGTTTACTGATGGAAGGCATTATGTCCTGTCTCCAGAAAGTTATTGTCTAAATAAACTTATTTAATTTATAGATTCACTTTCCGCAAGCCTTGGACTTCGATTAGTGGGTCCTTATGATATCCTTGCCGGAAAACATAAAACGAAAAAAAAATCAGCAAGCCTGAATTTTAACCTTCACTGGAGATTTTACTATGATCCTCCTGAGTTCCAGACAATTATTATTGGAGATAATAAAACTCAATTCCACATGGGGTATTTCAGGTAAAAGATTTTTTTTCCTCTCCTCTAAAATACAGCTACCATGCTTCTAATGAGTATAAACAGACGTTCACTGGTCTCACCCAAGGTGAAGGGCGTATTTCCCCCATACTGCTCATACGTGGGCCATCTGTCGTTCTGTCGTTGACATTTTAACCTACTCTAGGATGGGTGAACTCTAGGTTTAATGAACCTCACTGGTTTTTCCTGTGTGGCTATAAACTTTTTTTTTTTTCTCTTTTGGGTTCAGGGGAGCTCTTTTAGCCCAAGGAAGATAATTTAGAATAGCTGCTGTGACTTAAAATAGCCATCTGCTTCCAGGGTCAATAGAGTCAGCCGGTAGCTAAGAATGTGCTCTGGATTCAGATAGACCAGCCCTACTGTTTATTACGCAGGTGATGCTGTGCCAGTCATTCGTGGCTGTGAATTTCTGTGACTCAAATTCACTCTCTTGTGAATAATTGTACATACTAATGGGAATATTAAGGGGATTGCATGGATTTGTGCAAAATGCGGAGAATGTTAAAGAAGTAGAAGTAGATTGAGGGGGGAAATACCTTGTGCGCTTGTACTGGCAGAAATGCTGTCATTTAAAGTCAAGATTAACTGAAAGATAACAGAATAGAGGAAGCAGAGGGAACGGGCCCAGGGAGAAGAGTTGTGATACAGTAGTGTGCACACAGAGCTGGGAATTGGGTGACATGGATTCCGCTTCTGGCTTTGCCATTAAACTACGGGGACCTTGGATGAGTCACACTTCATCTCTCTGTCAGTTCCTTCAATTGTAAAATAAAAGAATTGTAAAATTACAAAAAAGACATACTTTTTTACTTTAGATCCTTTAACCTCCAGTGTTTCATAATCCTATCTGTCCTGGTTCTTTGTCTTTTCCACCTTTTTAATTTTTTTCAGACTAAAACTGGGATTGAGAAGATGGTGTATAATCATCCCTATTTCTTTTGATAGGCCTAGTCCCCCTTTCTTTGTATTTAGGTATAAAAGGAACTAGGTCCTAAGAATCTTAATTTTAGGTTTTGTTATGTAAATAAGATTTGTAGATATTCCTAAGAAACTTAGAGCTTAAACCCAGCAGATTCCAATTAAAAAAAAAAAAGTAGACACAAATTATTCATAGACCTAAAATTCTGCTTGCCTAATAACAAATTATGAGTGGCTAAATTCTTAATGCCTTTTGGTTAAACAGGGATTCTCCTGATGAGCTTCCTGTATACGTTGGTACCAATGAAGCAAAGAAAAATTGTATCATTGTTCAAAATGGAGATAATGTGTTTGCTGCAGTCAGGTAAGAAAATATCTTATTTCAATCCCTCTCCTATTTATAATATTTGTTTATTAATTTTTATGCTTTAAGGGGAATTGAGGTAACCTAAAAATTCTGATTTCTAGAAATCATTTCTGACTTTTGCAAGTAGTCTTATCCATATTTCTATTCTTCTACTTTTAACCAAATATATATATGTATATAAAATTCTTATTTAACTATTTTATTGAATGAAAATATTACTTAATCTTAACCTCACTTGTCCCATGGCAAAATCATAAGATTTTTTTAGATATTTTAAACATTATTAAGAATTCATTGTAAGAATCCACTATAGGTCAAACAGAAAGCTTTTATACAGTACAGGAGGTGCTCATAGAATCCTTGGAAGGGCCATGGAGCGTCCCAAGCCTCTGAGAGCGACATTTGCGGCAGAACTGGCTCACCAGTGGAGTTACATCTGCCACCACCAGGCGACTGGAAAATCAAGAACTGCTGTTACAGCGAGTGGCTTCTGGACCACACTGTCTTTGACATAACCCATGCCAGTAAAATGGTGCCCTGCCCTTTTCCTCTCCACCTCCATGAAGCTAAGGACCAGATGCTGAGATCGCAGCTGCGGCGGCCACGGAACAGTCGGATGCCTCTACAGCTCACTGGGGGACACAGTAGAAGCTCAGCCTCTACTTGGTACCTCTCCGACCTTTCAGATTTCAAAGTTGCATCTGCCTGAGAGAAGGTATTCCCCATGTGAGTCTGAGCTGAAGAATAGTATGTAAAATAATTCCATTTTCATATTGCCTAAAGCGCATAGAAAAAAAATCTAGATATACTCAGTTTTAATTTATCTTTAGACAACAAAATTAGGAGTGAATTCCCCCCCCTTTTTTTCCCTCTCATAATTTTAGTAATACTTTTGACCTCACTGACCTAAAAAGATCTCAGGACACCCCAAGAGTCCACAGACTATTCTTAGATGACTGCTATTTAGTTACTGGTGTAAAACATGACTTCATGTTAGAACTTCCTGGGTTATTGGTTAAAAGTACTTAACCTTGAGTTCCACAATTCCTACTCCTGGAGATCCCACTTCAGTACATCTAGAACAGGACTCAGGAATATTTTTTTAAAATACACATTCCAGGTATGCCTAAATGTAGCAAAATTATACTTCTCTAATTTTGATACTTAAGTTTCAAAAATTCATTCACATTTAATGAATGCTTACTTTGTGCAGGGCCCAAGAACTATTTAAGCAGATCTGGTACTCCTTAAAAGAACTAATGTATTTTGTCCTATCTAACATAGCAGATCTTAGATGAACCCGTTAAGTAATCTTTTTCCTCTTGTCTGCTGCCCCAACTTTCTCTGCCACCCTAACTTGCTGTACTGGGAAATGTGCAATTATTGCCATAGGCAGTGATTTTTCAATCACTAGCCCAAGGTAACCTGGGAGTTTCTGATATGCAGTCAGATTTGAAACCACTAGCTAAGCACCACTTATAAGAATGGTGTGTGGACCCTTAGGGATCCCTGACACCTTTTAAGGTGGCCTGTGAGGTCAAAACTATTCCTTATAATGATGTCATTTTTGCACCAATGGCACAAAGGTAATGCATGGTGGGTAATACTGTTGGTACCTTGACAGGAATCAGGCATTGGCACCAAATGAGCATCCAGTGTATAATTCATGGCAGTAATACAATGCCAGCATCATTTAAGACTGGCAGCGATGAAGCAGTAAAAATGTATTAGAGCTCTACCACTGAGTACACTTCTTTTTAACATTCTATGTGATGAAATGGGACATACGTAGACAGTACTTCTGCATACTCAGGTGTCGGTTTGTCTCAAGGAAAAAGCTCCTGTGTGATAAGAGTTGTCAGCTAAATTTTTTCCCACTTTTACTTGAGTGATTAACAAACTAGTTATTCAGACATGGGTGGTATTTGGCAAACATTTTCTCAAATGAACCAAAAAAAAAATCAAACAAACTCCCCCCCCAAAAAAAACCCAAAAAAAAACACCTGACTGTATTTGTTGCCAGTGATTAAAATTCAAGGTTTCAGAAATAAAATTAGAATTGGGAAAACTTATAACCACCATTGTGAGCTTGACAGCTTCTCACTACCTGAAGACTTTTCTATTGAGACTTGTGGTAATATTAAGGTGATTTTTTTTCATATTGTGATATATTAGAGTGAATACGATGAAAAGTTTCAATATTTGGAAGATCTGCATAACTTAGAGAAGCAGTATTTTCCAAGTGACCATCACAGGAGTCATTCAAAGTTCAAGGTATTCCAATGGATTTTACTGTAAGAGTACAAAACGTTTATAGTATTATTTCAGTTTGTACTTGCCAATTTTAAGCATCAGAAAGCAAATTAGTAAGTTTGAGGCTGAGATACAAAAGCTTAGTACACTGGTATCAAGGTAGTCATAATGTGATAAGTGGAAGTCAGCTATTAAGTGCCTGAAATAGCCTTCATAGACATTTTATCTAGGCCTTGTGTCATGCGGGGTGTCTGGTCCTGCTCCCTGCACAAGAACGCAGGACATGGTGAGGCCAAACGGGAACACCCACGGAGCCATGGATGGGGGTTCATACCACTATATTCTCACTGGCCGCTGGTGGAGACACAGGAAGCAGGCTCCACACGATGCACAACCTGCCATCCGCTTCTCTGCTGACCAACCAACCCCGCTTGCAAACTGCAGTCCGCTCTTGCTAGCTCAGCCACAGCAGTTACATCAGTGGCCAATGGCTAACCGGTAACAGCTGATGGCCATCTCATAACCGAGCCAGCACCTTTCCACGTGAGGCCGAGAGCCTGGAAACTGCTCTCTGGGACTCTGTCCCCCACTCTCCACCCCTACAGGGTCTCGCCTCACAGGCCCTCCCTTCTGTGGTCTCTCATTCAGGATTCTCAAGATGTCCCACAGATGCGAGGCCCAGTCACGCATCGTGGGAGGGTGTTAAAGTCCGTTGTCACGTTCAGTGATGCCAGCTGCTTGTGGATTGTACAGTGTATGAAACAACCATTGCACGTCCATCCTGGCAGCCCAGCGCTGCACTTCTTGCCCCATAAAATTGGTACTCATCATTCAATGACTTGGGGGCACCCACAGAGGGCGCACAGTGTGTAAGGGCGACCACTGTATGCCGCTGATCCGCAGCCGGACAGGGCCAAGCAAACATGAACCCCGTAGCAGTGTCCACTGCTATGAACGCATACATAGCATTGCGGGCCTTAGGCAGGGGTCCAATGTAATCCACTTGCCAGCGAGTGAGGGGCACCCTCCCTCGCGTAATCTGCTGTGTCTCCCAGGGGAGCCTCCGCCTTTGGGGGCTGTCCTAGGCACAGATGGCACAGTCATAGTAGGCATTTGCTATCTTCTGCCATTTCAAAGGCAGACACCAGCGTCTGCTCACCTGCCACATGGTTCAGCTTCCAGCGTGCTGCAATTTCCTATGTAGCCAATGGGCCACATCAGTGGCAGGAGCCCGTTCTAGCCATCGTACCTGTGCTAGGGCATCTGTTTGCTTCATCATTACCTGGGGACACTAAGGGGGAGTGATCTGTGACATGCATTAGGGTCACCTCCTTTCTCTGCCCTAGGTCCCAGAGGTCCTGCCACATGGCTTGATCCCACAGTGGACGGTGTCCTACCAACCAGTTTTGGTTTTTCTAGGTAGGGAGCCACAACATTAGGCCCTGGAACGCCGCCCAGCTGTCAGTACAAATAACTAGGGGCCCGGGCTTGTGGCTCATTATCATCCACACAGCCCGTAGCTCAGCCCACTGGCTACTCTGTCCCGTCCCAGTATTAAACCAAATGGTATCTGTTTTGGGCTGCACACCAATGCCGTCCAAACGGCTGTAGCTCCCTGGCTAGAAACCTCAGTATACCAGGCATCTACAGGTCGTGGGAACCATGAAAGAATGGGAAGCTGGAGGCCCTCTCCGCGCTGGCCGGAGAGCCATCCATGTCCTCCCACCCCTCCTCGGGGGTCCAACTCCTGAGAACAGTGGCCACCAGGTACCACACACTGGGGGGGCCACATGTCCTCCTGCCCAGGGTCAGACACCATTCCTACCTGGCCGGAATCCTGCTCTCCATGCCAGGTGTCCAATTAGGTAGAGGCCTCTGTAAAATGTCCACAACTCAGGGAGCCCACGGCAGCAGCAGACCACCAAAAGGAAGATGACGCTTGCTTCGGCCAATAGGGTGGCATGGCATCCGGAGGCTTGAGAGGACCACCAATTCACCGAGGGGTCATGTTTCTCCCAGGAAGGTAGCGTTTCCTGCTCCCAGCGCCACTACCCACGGGCTTTCCAAGACTGAGTGTTCATATGCACAAACTGCTCCACCATCCTTCAGAGAGCTTTGGCCGACACTGTACCCTGTTCGCGAAACTGAGCTTTCATACGTATAAACTGCTCCATTACCCCTTTGGAGATTCTGTCCAGCACCACACTGCTCACTGCACCATGTGTCATGCGGGGTCTCAGCTCCTGCTCCCCACACAAGAACGCAGGATAAGGTGAGGCCAAAAAGGAACACCCACGGAGCCATGGATGGGGGGTTCATACCACTATAATCTCACTGGCGGCTGGGTTGGAGACACAGGAAGCAGGAGCCACACGATTCGCAATCCGCCGTCTGCTTCTCTGCCTCCCCACTTCCTAGCTGCAGCCCGCACTTGCTAGCTCAGCCACAGCAGTTATATCAGTAGCCAATGGCTAACCAGTAACAGCTGATGGCCATCTAATAACCGAGCCAGCACCTTTCCACATGAGGCCGAGAGCCTGGAAACTACTCTCTGGGACTCTGTCCCCACACCTTGATAAATGCATAAGAACTTCTAGAAGGAATGGGAAGGAGGGAGTTCTAGGCAATGGAACGGTATATGAAAACAAGTGGCACAGGGCACTTGGAGGCCTATATGCCATGTCTGAGAGGTTGAGGACTATCAAGATTGATTCACCTACACCTGACCTTAATTTGCTTTTTATGGTTCATGTAAATATATTCTTGATACACAGCTGGATCTGACTAAATGTAACATTTAGTGTAAGTATGTGTGCTGTAATCAGAAAACAATGATTTGCTGGTCTTGGTTTCTGTGGCACTTGAATCCACCCTTCCTTGCTCTATGATCTTGGGTAAATTGATTCTTCTCTGTTTCCTGATATGTAAAATGGGGATAAGACTGGCACCCACTGGAAATGTTCTAAGCTCTTTACAGTGCCCAGCTATAGCAAACTGTCAAACGTTAGCAGTGAGTGAAGTGCTTTTCCTCCTGGGAATCTGGTAGTGGCTCCAGAGGAGGGGGGCGTAGGGGGTTTACTGGTGTTCCCAACTGAGTGCGGTTTCCAGCTCTTCACTGTACTCTGGACCTTCTGCTCTGCTGGTGAAAATCTTAACCTGCTTATGATAAAATGATTATTTCTGTACCTGGCATTAGTATACTGTACTATTCATATGCCTTCAAAAATTGTTTTGGATTATGCTTTTGTATAAGTTTATAACGTAGCTTTGCTTTATTTTTCATTTTCTAAATTAAAACACATTTCAAGGTAACATTTTTAAAGATCTGCTGATCTAGGTATTATAACAGTGTCCCCTGTCTCTTTAAAAATAAAAAATCCTTTTTGGTGTCTACATACTGGTTTTTTTCTGTTATGCCAGGCTTCTCCAAAGCAGTATATCAAGTGATGCAATTTAAAACTCGGCTTAATCTCAGCTTTTTAAATATCCCTTCATATGTTTATTGTTGACATTAGAAATAATATAAATTCGAATCATGTTTGCTGTTTCTGTGGCTGAAAGCTTTTTTATTAATATTTCCTTTCCCTCTTTTGAAAAAACCTATTAGAGATTATGAGGAAACCGTTGGTAATTATTCTGCAGTCTTTCTCTTGTATGAAATTTGATGTTTCATAACTTAGCTCCCTTAACTTCCCAAGGCCTGTGTACTTAGTACAGTGGCCTGTAATGTAATGAGGGTTTTTACTTCTTTTTCAGATTATTTTTGCTGAAAAAACTCAAAGAAGTAACAGATAAAAAGAAAACTAGTCTCTTGAAAAGCATAGATGAAAAACTCACAGAAGCAGCCAGAGAACTGGGATACTCAGTGGAACAAAGAACCATGAAGATGAAACAGAGAGATAAGAAAGTATGATTTAAGTCTGGTAGTCACTATTTTCATATGTTTTTTTTCCCCTCTTGACTCTGTCCCATCTGCCCCATCCTAAGAAGAGTGGATGTCACCCCTCAAGCTCCCTTTAGGGCTGTCTGGTACCCGGGGTGCCAGAAGAATGGAACTGGCGCTGGGCTTGGGTGGCCTTGTAGGTTGTTAGACAGGCTGAGTCCTGTATCACCACTATGGTTGCATAACCCATGCCAATATTCCCCACTCTTTCATTAATCTTGTTTTCCTAGTTACTCTTTTCATAGAACTGAGGGAAAGCAGCTTTATACGTAATATTTACTTAAATTTCTTTTTTTAATGGATAAGGTCTGTTGATTTATCAAGGGGTTTTTCTGGGGGGTGGTTTTGTAAAGCTACACCTTACAATACTTTAGTTAATGGTCTCAATGGGGATTCCTTTTGAGAGACAATATGTATTATGGGTTAATTTCCTCCAGTAAATGTAGGTCTAAGCAGTCCTCTCTTCTTTTCCAACATTTCCTTTTGCATCTCTCCTAATGCCTGCAGTGTAGGGAGTGTTTTATAAATGTCAAATACTTTTGGGTTTTGGATCCTTTTGGTTTTTCACATATAAATTTCAGAGTAAGTTCACAGACTAGCTAGAACAATGCTTTGGGGTAAATGAGAATGCTGTAAGAGTTTGTTCTTATAACCTCTGGGGAGGAAGGACTATTTGTCACTGTGGGATGAGGGCACCCCAGTCTCCTCCAGCGTCTCACCATTGTCTGCTGTGGCTGATTCATCTCAACATTCTAGGCCAAATGAAGTACTAGTTATTCCTGGATAAACTAGTACTGGTAACTGAGTGCTTTAGGGCACTTATTGAAAATCCTACTTCAGTTCTTTTTCTGATCTTGACTCAACTGCAGGTAGATGTTCTGATAAATTACAGTCACGGAATTAGTGTTAGCAGTTAGTTTTCTTCAGTCCTAAAATCCAGAAAGTTTCGGTAAGTGCACATTTGAATGAACTCATTGCGATATGGCATTTTTAAATTACTTTAAGATTTTATGTTGCCATTTTACCTTCTGGTTTTCATAGGGAGCCTCTCCCACTGCATGAGTAGAAGGGAGGGTAGTATTTTTCACTTACTATGTATTCCCAATGTGTCTTGACTTAAGACTGAGCTTCTGTATACAAATGTTAGCAAATTCTTTCATCAGAGCCTTGTTTTATTTTTCTGCTGTCAACTATCATTTCAGATGAGAGTTCCTTAATTATCCCCCAAAACTATAAATAAGCCATGATTTGGGTTTAAACTTCATAGGTATGTTTGTCCTGGCCCCATCCCCTGTGAGTTTTGGGGAGGAGTTTTTTTGTTTTTTTTTTACTATTTTTTACAAAAACAGCTGGTAAAAACAAATACAAAGAAAAAACAGCTTATAAGACAACCATGATTTTATTCTCCATGCTGATTGTTATGCTTTTAGATCCTTTTATATGTATAAGTTTATCCTTTATTGTTATTGTGAGATCTTCATTTAATTCACGTTTCTAGTCCTGAAAAACTCAGTTCTACTAGTATAGGTGAGTCAGTGACTTGGTCCTTCTGTATGAGAGGAATATCCATTGTAGTATAATACAGCATTATATACTAGAAATCAACGTTTTTATACTGGCAGTATCTTGTAGTGCTTTGAAATGCAGAGTCCTTATATGTTACCTCATTTGACCCTTACAAAAAAACCTGCAAAGTAGGAAGTATCATCTTATTTTATAGATAAGTCAGTTGAGGTTTACAGAGGTGTTTGTTCCTTGTCCAAAATTGTGAGACAGATCTGAAACCTAAATTCACATCTTTAATATTGAGCATTCTTTCACCCCATCTTTTTACTAATTGGCTGTATGCCACTTTACTTTTTATATACCTAGATTTAATGATTAAAAATGAACTTTGATTTAATAGTATTGTAAAATGAGGGTATATCATTCCATCAACCCGATTCTAATGCCTTAGAATATCTCTACCCTTGTACAGAGTTTTCCTGAATTTGTAATCCTATTCTTCATAATAAAATTAGGATTCTGATGCTTTGCTAATAATTGTTACCTCTTTATAAACAACTAGTACAGTTAATCATCTGAAAATACATACCATGGTTTTTGTTGTGTGTCAGCCTAAGTGAAGCAAAATAAGTATATATATCACTGTTTTCTTTTTCTTTCATTATCAGTACTGATTTATCACCTGTTTTTTATACTTAATGCATTACGGTTATCACTTCACAGTGCTAAGTTTAACATCTACCTCATAATTTTGAGTGGCTGCAGAGTTTTGTGCTTATGCTCAAAGTTTAGGTTGCTTAACATTTTTCACTGACAACCCTGAGGTAAATATCCTTTTATACCTTTATTTGCATATTGATCTGCTTATTTCCTTAGAAGAAATTCCTAGACATAGTATTGCCAGGTCTGAAGTGGTTTAAGGTGATTGTGTGAGTGTATTTGTGTTTTGTTTTGCTTGTTTTTAATTTTGTGGGGGTTTTGTTTGCAAAACTACCCTTTACAAGAATTATATAGTCCTACCAGCAATGTGTGAGTGCCTGTTTTCCTCATATCTTTGCCAGTACTGGGTATTCTCAGTCCTTTTAATTAGCTTTAATTAGCTTAATTCTTTTATTATAAAGGGCATTAAATATTTTTCACTGATCTGTTGGTCACTTATATTTCTTTTGTGAACTGGCTGAACTTTGCCCATTTTTCTATCAGAGTTAGAATTAGTCTTTTTTTTTTTTTTTGGAAGGAGAGCAGGACTTTATTGGGGAACAGTGTGTACTTCCAGGACTTTTTTCCAAGTCAAGTTGTTGTCCTTTCAATCTTAGTTATGGAGGGTACTATTCAGCTTCAAGTTGTTGTCCTTTCAATCTTAGTTGTGGAGGGTGCAGCTCAGCTCCAGGTCCAGTTGCCATTGCTAGTTGCAGGGGGCGCAGCCCACCATCCCTTGCGGGAGTCGAACCGGCAACCTTGTGGTTGAGAGGATGCGCTTCAACCAACTGAGCCATCTGGGAGCTCAGTGGCAGCTCAGCTCAAGGTGCCATGTTCAATCTTTAGTTGCAGGGGGCGCTGCCCACCATCCCTTGCGGGATTCGAGGAATTGAACTGGCAGGCAACCTTGTGGTCGAGAGCCCACTGGGGAATCGAACCAGCAGCCTTCGGAGTTAGGAGCACGGAGCTCCAACCGCTTGAGCCACCGGGCCGGCCCAGAATTAGTCTTTTTTTTAACCTGTTTTAATTTGAGAGTTATTCTTTTCCTTTATTTTTAAGACTTCCTTATAGTTTGAAGACGTTAGTTTTATTAAGTTTATTGTGTATATATATATTTAGCATATATTTTTTATCAATTAATTTTTCTTTGTTCTTGATTTATTCTTGATAGATTTCTTGTGTAGTTGAACCCATAAGCCTTTTCTTTGTCTAATCCAAAATTATTTTTTAAATTTGCCTTTCTATTCTTGTAGTAATTTTAAGGTTTTATTTTTACATTTAATCCTGAAATCCAACAGCAAGTTTTTTTGGCATAGAGAGTAGGATATAACTATGACTTCATTTGTTTTTTTCCCAAATGATGAGTGAGCAATTGTCTGCAAACTTATTTTGAATAATGTCTCTTCTGGTGGCTTAATAAAAAATAATGAAAGCAAACAGTGGGGACATTATAGTACAATAAGATACAGAAACTTGGGTGGAGAGGACTTGAATCAAGTTGATTTTGGGGGTTGTGTCCTCTCTCAGGAATTTTCACTGGACCACACAAAGAAGGGGAATATTTGAAGCAGATGTTTTGTTAAGACCTAAGAATAAATGTCACTAGTGTGAATACAAAGAATACAGCCTGGAAAAAGGTTATGATGGTGGTTGTGGTTGGGTCTGTTTTGTCTTTGAAGATTACTACTTGAAAGCTCACTGGTTATGTTCTTTAACCCACAAAGGGCACCACAAAACTAGAAACTGCCCTGCTTTGGGGAAGTTTACACAGAAGCTTGCATTTTCCAGGTAAAAATAGTGGGCCTGACTTTGGCAAGATGGATGAAAGGAATTGTCCTACCACATCTCTCTGCTAACAAAAACTATTCCATCTAGGCCCAGTTCATTACGCTTTCTACCTAAAAGATATTTTGACCTTAGAGGAAACTGATATTCTGGCCTTCCTCCTGTAATAGGGTGCATTGGCATTCTGTTCTCAGTCACGATGCGGACTTGTAAATGACTGACACAATAAAAGCCAATTATTTCATTGTTTTATAGTTACTTGAAGAGCTTAACTTTTAGCTATTAAACTTTGCCCTGGCATCCCGATTTACTGAAATAAAATGTCATTGAATATTATATTTTGACAAATGTTGAGGGTTTGTATGTTTTCTTGTTTTGGTTTGGCTGTGTTGTGTGTGTGTGTGTGTCTATTTACCATGATTAAATTTTATAATTTTCTTTAACTTAGGTTGTGACAAAGACCTTTAATGGTGCAGGCTTGGTTGTCCCAGTAGATAAAAATGATGTTGGGTACAGAGAGCTCCCTGAAACAGATGGTAATGTATTTCTTATATAAACACGTACATATGTGAATGTCTATGTTAATACATGGTGTGGAGGAAGGTTTTCCATATATTGAAAAGTAGGTAAATGCATATGCTTTTCATGGGACAGTCACTAGACCTTCATGATGAAGAGCAAGCTCAGGTTTTTGTGTCAGCCGGGTCTGAATTAAAATTGGGTTTGTAGCTTTGTAACCTTAAGCAAATGATTTAACCTCACTAAACCATATCTGTTTTTATCTGTAGAACGGTTAATGATGGTGGATACCATTTATAGGGATATTTGGAGTATAAAAGAGTATGTCAGGTGCTTAGCACAGTGCTTGCCTTACAGTGCTTAAAATACGGTATTTATAAGAGTTTAAGGAATTTTAACCTATTGCCTAGGTACCTTTTCCGAACTATTTCAGAACCTTTGACATTAGGCAACAATATAAAATAGTAATTATTAAAATAGTATGTTTCTGTATCATCTGTATGTAAAACAACTTAGTCTTCAGAGGCCCAAGATCCTGAACTACTTCATCTGTAAGTATAAAAACACTTTGAAAATGGGCTATTCATACACAAAATCTAATTACCGTGATTCCCCAAAAAGAACACCTAACTGGAAAATAAGCCCTAGCATGATTTTTCAGGATGACACCCCCTGGACATAAGCCCTAATGCGACATTTGGAGCAAAAATTAATAGAAGACCCGGTCTTATTTTCGGGGGAACATAGTATTTCTATGTTTATGTTGCGAGAAGAAAATCACAACTCTTTCCCCTCCTGTTTCCCCCCTTCCTTTGAACATCCCTGTTGGCATTCCCTTATTTATCGTCCTGTTCAGGGAAGATAAAACTTAGAGGGAAATCAAATTTAGCACTTCCTTAAGGAAGAACCCAGTATCCCTGCGTATGTTCAAGCATGTGTAATATTTTGGCCATCCATTTTTTAGAACAGAACCAAACAACCTTGGGTATTAGCCTCTGGGATTGGAACCTGGAAATCTGCATTTTTAACCACTTCTCTAAAGCAACTGTTCTCAAACTTTTGTGCAGTCTCTAACCAGTACATTGAGATGTCTTATATCACATTTACTCATTTTTGCTGGATTCATGTTAGAGGAATTCCATGGGGAAAACGAATATAGCTGAGGTATATTATGGCTATTGAGCACTTCAAATGCAGCTAGTATAATTGAGATAAATTTGTAATTTTCATTTAAATTCAAAACGTGAAAGTATGTAAATTTTTTTTATATTACATGTTGAAATGATACTATTTCGGAAAGCTGGATTAAATATGTTAAAATTAGTTTTACATATCTTGTACTATGGCTATGAGAAAAAGTTGTTACCTGTAATGTGTTGCCTGAATATGTATAATATAATGTTGGCCTAATGTTGTCCCACATCTCCTCCCCGAAGCCAGAGGTAACCAGTCTGTGATGGGGGAGGCAGCAGGGAGGCCCGAGTAACTTACTGTTCCGTCTTCTGCTTCCACTCTTCTATCTCCCTCTGTGCACTAGTCTACTGGAAGCTTTAACACGCAGAATTACTGTCTTGTTTGGGGAAGGTTGAGAACACTGGTTGCAGAAACAGCCATCTCTAAAACTTCAGGGATGGGGGGGTTTTCAATTGTAGCGCCCTGGAATAGACCGTTACGCCATGCTGGTTGTGGTTCTGGGGTTTTATGTCCAAGATAATTTTTATTTATCTTTCCTTTTTTCTAATATCCTACATAGTAGATCCCTCTGCAGTTTAGTTATTTTTGAATGAGAAGTGCTAGCCACACAAAGGGCCTAACATCACCTTGCCCCTGCCTAGAGCTGTTTGCCAGGAGGCATAATTGGTGGTTTGTTTGGCAAATCACAACTAATATGATACTCGTATTCCGAAGTAAAAAGCCCTAGTATATCTTTACCACCCTTGATAATCCTCATACCTTATATTTGAAGTCACTATCAAGAGTATTGTACCTCATACATGTAAGTTAAAATCACGTATCATTCTTAGGTGTGATTATTAAGGTTAAACCAGTCCTTGTCCCCCCAGTATTGTAGCTACTTTGTTTAAAGATGTGTTTTGTTGGTTTGAGTAATATCCATTCTTTTCACTACTGGCATAGCCTCAAGGAGGGATGATTGTCAAAAAGGAAGCCTAGTTAGATACCTTCATTCTCATACACATCCTGAGATCTGACACACATGGGCATCTAGAAAGTAGTGAAATGTCTAAAGCCAATATAGAAACGTGAGACCACTGTTCTTTTCATTTAGATAAACGTTAGAATGTTTCTTTGTGTTCTTACTTCAAATTCATGGCCACACTTCCCCCACTTTGGTAAAGGTTTAATTTTGCAATGATTTCTTATGTTACATTGTTGTTGGTTTTTTTCAATAAGGTAGGACAGGACGAAAAAGTAAACTTTGTCTATTTGGATTGAAAAAAAAAATCTAACTCCTAATATGGACTTGGTTAGGGGTGGGCTACATATGATCTGTTGCCGTATTGTTTTGTTTTTTTCCAACTATTTACAATTGGAAAAATATTCTTAGCTTGAGAGCAGTTCAAAACAGGAGGTGGGCCAGGTTTGACCACTGTTTGCCAATCCCTGGACTAGCCCACAGGACATGGTTGAAAACTTAGTAAAATCATGACTGCAGCTAGAGCCATTTTGAAACAGTCACACTTCGCTAATACAAGAAATCACTTTGGTAAGCCATTTTTATGCTTGAATCTTAAGTAGAAAAATTGTAAAATTGCTAAATTACAGAGCCACCCAAGGTTACATCAGTTGTATTGAAAAGTCCTATGAGGAAACACCCCAGCTTTTAGTGTCTTTCAATCTTTGAAGACAGTTATAGATCATCTTTTAATGATCATTGATTTCTTTCAGCCAACCTCAAGAGAATTTGCAAGACAATTGTTGAGGCACCGAGTGACGAGGAGAGACTGAAAGCTTTTGCTCCCATCCAGGAAATGATGACTTTTGTGCAGTTCGCCAATGATGAATGTGATTATGGCATGGGGCTCGAGCTGGGAATGGACCTCTTCTGTTACGGCTCACATGTGAGTAACAAACCCACCAGACCTCACTCCTCTCCCCCATACTCACGCAGGCACGTGAGAGCCCCAGGTTCTAGCACGGGTGGGACATGGATTTCCAAAGGAACTTTTGAAGTGACTTTTAAGCAGATGTTCTAAAAATATTTATTTCAAATTTATCTTGTATTCTGGCAAAGGGGATTCAACCAAGCTATTTGCCTTCAGGTGTAAAGCGAATTTACTTACTAGTATTCCCGGGTTGTGCGTGCGTATGGGTACGCACACACCTTTCCTGAGGCTCCATTTCATTTTCTGTTGTGGTGCTAGGGGGTGGGTATTTGTTTGAATTCCTAGATGAAGAACAACTTCTATTTTAAAACAGGCTTTACACTATATTATTTAAAATATGAGATGCTATTATTTGCTATTTGCTCATTAAATAGGAAAACCTACCTTACAGTTAAATCAGTGCTTATTCAACTGTAGTTCCTGCAAAGTCAAAGAGGCAGTAAGGTGTAGTGGGTACAATGTGTTTTTAGGGCTAAACTGTTTGGTTTTACATCACGTTTTCCCCACAAAAAACATTGGGCACTTTTCCAACACCAGTGTAGTCTCCTTACCTACTAAGTGTCTGCATACTTGGCACACAGACCATTTAATTCTCCTTTAACCTACGGTGTCACCTGCGAAGCACAGAGAGGTAAAGCATCTTGCTCAGGTTCACACAGGCAGCCTGGTTCTACAGTCAGCGTCTAACTCAGTAACTCCCAAACTGTAAAGTGCATAGGACTCACTCGGAGATATTGTTAAAATGAACACTGTTTCAGAGGACCTGGAGTGAGGCCTGAGATGCTGCATTTCTATACAGGCTCCCAGGGGATGGTAGTGCTGCTCGCAAGACTAACCCAGCAGCTCTCTAACTTTAGCACACGTCAGAGGCACACAGAGAGCATTCAAACACAGATGGGTTCACCCATCCCAAGTCTGCCTGACTTCTCGGGTGCGTCCTAAGAATTTGCATTTCTGAAGAAACCCAGTCAGGCTGATAGCGCGGGTCAGGGGAGTCTAATTTGAGAACTGGGCTCTAAACCACATGACTGCCTTTCTCATGTGGTTATCAGTAAACATAAAAAATGTTTACCAGCCAGAATGATAGTCCTTGACCAACCAGAATAGTGCTTGGCTTGCCAGAAAATATGAACCAGCTTAATAGAAAACAGGATTGTTGTGAGAATTAAATGAGAGTATATGAAAAGGTTTATTAGCACAGTATTTAGCATATAGTAAGTGCTTATAAATGTTTATCATCATCAAAAGCATTGCGAGTTTTTCTTCTACTGTATGTGCAATAGCAGTAGTGTAAGTCACTGATAAACCTAAGGCAGTGACTTAAGGGATGGAAGGATGCAGGGTGGGGGGTGGGGAGAAGGAATTTTAAGATAAAGAGGAGTAAGTGTTTTGAAAACTCATTCAGAACCTATTACAGTATCGACTAAGGAAAATAACGATTAAAATCTTAACTGGTGGGGTATACACTGAAAAGAAAAAAGCATTTGGGTATTAGTTTGGAGCAAAAAAATGGTGGATAGACCTAATCTAAGGGAATGGGGAAGCCTACATTTTTAACTTGGTTTTCTTCTGAATTTTCTTCGAGACATGCTATCAGCCGTAGAGCTACCAGATTGCCTGCCCTTGGACAGAATGCCAGGTGTCTGTCTCAAAATTCACTGTCCTCATCAATTGAGAAAGTAGCTGAAATGATTTGGAGTACGCTTTGTTAAACAAGTCCTTTTTTTCATGTGTTCTGTTACTTACTAGTGCATCTGCTATATTCTCTGCTTAACATTATTTTTATTTTTCAGTATTTTCATAAAGTTGCTGGCCAGCTTTTACCTCTTGCATATAATCTGTTGAAGAGGAATCTCTTTGCAGAAATTATTGAAGATCATTTGGCAAACAGAAGTAAAGAGAACATAGACCAACTTGCAGCCTGAGGGAGAGTTGGCTTTCTTTGGTGTACAGTATTTTAAAGCATTAGTATTAAGCTTGTGATTTCTTTTCTTTTTTAATGAATACATAAAATAAATGGATGGAAACACTTACTAAAACTTTCCTCTCTTCTGGCCTGGTTTTTTCCTGTGCAAATAAGTGGCAGTCCAGTTATCTACATGGTGCAGCCCTGGTCACATCTGAAAGAAAGTCATCCTCTAATGTGTCGCAGGAAGTCTCTGCCTGATGCCTGGGGTAACTAGACTCGCCTCTCCTCCCCGGGAGTCCTCTTTCAGTATTTAACATGGGCAACTAAGAATTTATTTCTGAGATGTGAGTTAATAACAGCTGCAGCTCTAAGGATGAGATTTATGGGGGTGGGGAAGGCAACTCATGGCACTGTAACCTGCACTCTCCCAGAATGCCTCATCCCGGACCTAACAACTGCATTGTAACAATATCTCCAGCTGACTCATAGGTATTCTTCCCACAAGTAGTCCAGTTGTCCCATTAGGAATATTCTTTAACCAAACAGTTCTTTGACTCAGTATTTACTAATTAATATTGCATAGTATATTGATATATAGTATAACATAGGAATCAATATACCATTCATTTAAAGTTTCCATTGCAAATTACTTCATGGGATTTCCACTGTATCTGTGGATACGTGTGTTGTACCAGATTCAGATCCTCCTTACACATGACCAAATGTCCTTTACCTTAAAAACAGAGCAAGCCACGAAACGCAAAATAATAAACTTTGTAGATTATGCTAAAGAGCCTATAAGCTTTCCCCCTTTCATATGAAGTGCAAGGTAGCAAAACCCTCTGGTCATCGAGTTTAGCCCCCACATTTTGTAGAAGACTGACTTGACGTACCCAAGAACTTTTGTTGAATAGTCAGTCTCCAACGTTACTGTCAGCTGTGCCTTCAAGCAGATTTGAGATACTTAATCTTTTTGATAAAAGGTTCCTTTTAATAGATTATTAAAAGGAAACACTTCCGGTGAGAACTTGTGAGTGGCATGCCTCATCTCCACAGTTGCACTGTAAGCTTTTAAGAACCTATGTTTTATGAGTATATGTTGCCCTCAGTAACACAAACCATTGAATATATATAGGTGGTTGGAGAAAAATACAACCAAGGAAGACTGGTCTCATTTTAACCTCAAGTTGGTCGTGCTGCTGCCCATCAACCCTACTTTTACATTTTTCCTCAAACATGGCAATACTTCCCCCTGCATCCTCAGTTAATTTCAGTGAGAAGAGCAATCAAAATAACTTCCACAAGATCTCACCGCTCTACTACGTGCGCATTCCTGTTCCTACGAATGTTGCTTACTGTCCCACTCAGTGCCCGAGATGTGCCATCCTGATAGCTAGTCAAGGACCTCTCTGTCTCTCTCGGATCATCAGTCTTCCCTCTCAAACATTCCCATCAACAAAAGCTATCATATCCTGCACCGTAAAACAAAATACCCTTTATCACACATCCCTTTTCTGAAAAACAGGAAGAACTATAATAGCTGCCTCCATCTGAAACTCCCCAAGTTACCAGTTATCTCCACACTGGACCATTTTCAGTCCTTCGTCTGTCTATCAGCGACACCTGACAGTTGCTCCTTCAAACTATTCCTCACTTGGCTGAGGGCAATACTCCTCTCTTAATGGCACACCGCTCCCCACCCTGCCTCACTGGCTGCTCCCTCTTTTGCGTGCTCATCTCAAATCTAAGCATACTGAGCATCAATTTTCAGTCCTTTTCCGTCCACTTAATCTCTCGGTGCTCTCATCCTGTCCCAGCGTGATACCTCCCCCAGTTTTCACATCTCTCAGGCTGGGCTCTGCGAGTTTCTCCTGAATGCGAGTCTCATGTACAGCTGCCTCCTTGCCATCCCTCCTGACTGGGAAGTCTAAAAAGCATTTACAACGTCCTGTTTAAAAGCAAAATTCCTCTGTACACATCCCCAAATCTATTCTTCCTGAAGTCTTTTCCAATTCAATCTGTGGCCATTCCTTTGTTCTGTAGTCAGGCCAAAAACCTTGGAGGCATCCTTTTTCCTCTCTTATTCAATCCATGAGGAAATCCTGTCTGCTCCACCTTCAAAACGTCTCGAGTCCAACCACTTCAACCACCTCCACCAGTTACGTCAGATGCAAACTTCTATCATATCTTACCTTGATTGTTCCAAGAGCCTTCTAACTGGTCTTCCCGTTTCCACCCCTGCCCCCTTGTAGTCTATTCCCGACAAAGCTGCCCGAGAGATCATGCTAAGTCAGGTCGTCACTTTCTGCCTCACTGGCTTCCTCTTTTATTCGGAATACAAGCCAAATTCTTACATCCCCAACCTCTTTCCTCATTTTATGCCCTTTCCCCTGCAGCCACAGTGACCTAATTGGTGTTCCTGTACCTGTCAGGTGTATCCTACACCTGTATTATTATGTTTGCCTATATTATTTCCTCTTCCTGGAACATTCTGCTCTCAGGGAACTGCATGATTCCCTCACTTTCCTTAGGTTTCTGCTCCAATGTCACCTCGTCTCTGAAGCTTTCCTTGATCACCGTCTATAAAAATAGCATCCTCCCCAATACTTTTCTCGCTAAGAATTTTTGTATGATTTATGTATACCTCTAACAATGTGCGGCACATAGGAATCACTTTTTAAAATTTGCTGAACTAATTAATTTGTGATATTTATCACCATCTGACATATTATGTATCTGTCTCTTTCCCTACTGGCATGTAAGCTTCAAGAATATAGAATAATGCCCAGCATACAGTAAGTGCTCAATAAATACTTAGTAAATGATCAAATGAAATGAATGAGAAAAGATCTATCCTGGTATTTCTAGTAAAGTGTTTTCACTAAAAATTTAATATTAGAAGATTACTGAAAAATCTTTCAGCAATTCAAATGTTACCACCCACCTCCTTTTAGGCAGTTCTGTTAGCAAATTTCCAAGGTAAAATTAAAAAAAACAAAAAACAAAAAACGTGATTGTTCACGTGTTTTCTCTTCATGCAAATAACATGTTTCTTTAAAAAAAAAAAAAAGTTTTTGGAAGCAAACCTGCATTCTTCACTGACAAGTGGAGACTCTATACTATGGCTAGTTGTATGTATATCCTGCTGTTTAATCCAACATCAAGTCTTCTGTTGTTCCTTGCTTGCAAAGTACAGAAATGGCTTTGTCACCTGAGAGAAGCTTTATATATATATATATATTATCACCCTGAGGCTGCATGTACCGGGGGTATTGGCCTACCCTGCACAGAGCAGCAGTAAAAGTGGGAAGACTGTTACAGATATAATTAAAGGCCAAACCATGCATTGTCATATAGATTTTAATAGATATTCTGATTAACTCATCACAGTAATCATTTTTACTGTAATGATATGCAGCTTTACTACACTAGTATAAATAAAAACAGATAAATACAGCTCTAGGCAACATCACAGATTAACAAACTAAGCATTCTTCATGAATCAAAACTGAAAAAAACAATTATTGATAAGAGATGCTGACACCCTTGCCCATTCCCATCATGCCTTCTCAAAAAGAGTACTCAAGTAAGGTGCTCCACTTATTATATTGGTAAATTAATTTTCCAGTTCGCCAGGCACATATGTTTCATGGTCTCCACTATTTCACAGTTTGGTTAGGAAGCAGACACACCTCAACGTATCAAAAAGAAAAGTGGAACAGATAATAATACCAAAGAAAACCACTGAGTGCATAAAAATACGGCACTTTTCCTGTTATTTCAGCAGTAAGACACATCAGGGATAGAAATACACCAAGAAGAAAATTAATATCCACCTTGAATATCCACCCTGAAATGTCTGTCTCTGGGGCAGGATGGGCAATGAAAGGAGGACCTGAAATCGAAAAGGAAACATGAAAAATGAGATCAATGTGAAGTTTAATATTATGAATCTATCTGCAAAGAAACCCGTTTCTCTTTGAAGGCTTGTAACTGAGGACAAGCGATTTATTCATTAGCCAGTGCTGAGGAATTCATACTCTAGCAGTGTATTTGTACAACTGAAATATACTTAACACAAGCTGGAGATAAGATATACAGAACCATTATTTAGAAATGATTTCACTGAGTGGCCAAATAAACTTTGAAGGGGCCATTAAGAAAATGTGAAATCTGCAAAAGGGGGAAAGTAACTAGGACAAAATACTAATTTTAGGCAGATAGCAAAACTTAGGATGTTTCATCGTGAAATTCCTAAAATTTTGCTCAACTATCAATTGTCATTCTAATATGGCTTCATGATCTTATAAATCTTTAAGATCCTACAGATCTGTGTGATCTTACAGATCTTACAGACATATTAATAACTATGAAGTGAAGAAACACTTCCAAAACGTAAAAACGGCTCATTGCCAGCTGTGTTTCAGAAAATGTCTGCAAAAATTCATTTTTCTACCAAAAATACATAATCATTGAACACTGAGGCCAGTCCTTCAAGGTAACTGCCTTTGCTAGAATGAAGACCATGATTAAGACAGACATTTCCAAAAACAAAAATCCCAAACCAACCCCAGTACATTTTAAACTTATCCTAAAAAAATGTGTACTATGAAGAGTCAAAATATCATTGAGCACTTAAGGATATGACACACCCAAAGATTTCAAAGGTTAGGTTCAGATTAAAATTTTACCTGCTACCTTTGCAATTTTACTGTTTTCATTTGATTTTTAAAAAAAGGTTAACACTGTTTAACTTTTGTTTTTAATCTGCAAAGTGATTTGTAGTGTTTCAACTTTCCGGTTAATGAGTCAAAATGGACAGGTCAGAAGACATAATCCAGGGGATGGCAGTGAAAGATCAGAAACAGGTTTATGGACACATTGGATTAGAGAAATAACCACGACCTCCTTGTTCCTACTGTAAACTTTGTTCGTATCTCCATTATTTTTAAGTCTGAATTAGTCTATAAAAATCACATTAAAAAGGTAAAATTATTTAAGTGAGATATTAACTGATCTGTATTTTATAAACTTTAATCCATAAAAATATAAATAAGAATGGTAGATTTTTAAGAAAAGAAGTATACATTTAGTGCAAGTTATGAATTACATTTCTTCTTCAGTGTCAGCAGTAAAATATACTGGGGAAAAAAACAAAATGACTGATATAATTTCAGGGGAAAGAATTCCAGTGTTTAAACATGCAATTAATACCAGGTACAGCTAAACAGAATACTTCCTTCTCTTGACTGTCAAAGCATCAGCATTGTGTTTCCTTATGCTGAACAGTACTTGTATATCATAGTAGTTTTAGAAATAGAAAATATGCATAAGACAAGGTAACATTATCCATAAAGTCTGAGAGGAAAAAAAGAAACAAAAAGAAAACTCTGTTTATCCTTATGAGTCAAGTTTCATTGTTGAGTCTGATGCACAGAGCACACACACTTCATTCGAGACTTTACCTGTTTGCTCAGCCTGTGTGCTGCTCACAGCGTTTAGTGATGGTACAAACTACATGGTTAATGGCACAAGAAACACTCCCTTCTTGTAATGAAACCTCAGTAAAATCACAGTACATCTCAATATGAGAAAGGACTGCTTCAACAGGGTACACCAATTTAAAGAGGCTTTGTTACAGAGAGAGAGAGGGAGAGAGAAAAAAAAGCTCTTCTGGAATGTAGAAAGGTAATGTTTAACTATACAATTCATGAATTAAACAGAACAGTTTTGATTTAAAAAAGGGCAAGACTTGCAGTCTTAGAGATGGCTCAATTCAAAGTAATCCCTCCAGAAACAGGGACCGATAACGCGTCTTGGCGATGCTGGAGCCGCAGGCCAGGTGCTCCGGGCCCTCTCCTCTGAGGCTCAGGCCTGCACTATCACGCGCGTCCATCCATCCGTCTGTCCATCTGCATCTGTCTGTCGGCGGCTGAACACATCCAGTGCAGAACAGCAGGAGCTGACTGGCTGCTCTCAGTCAGAGGAGGAAAGAGCGCCCTCATCTTCTTCTCTCTCCGTTCCCCCCTCCAACAACTCCGTTCCACCAGCATTATTTGCAAACCATGTTGCAAAAACCTGGCTTTTGTATTTTTTTCTTTTTCTTTTTTTTTTTTTAAAGGAGAAAAATAAGTAGACGACTCCCTCGGGTTACAGAGTTGTGCTATTCAACAAACGAACTTCCTCTTCTGCCTCCTCTCTCTCCTCATCTACGGGACTCAGTTGAACATTACGGAAGCGGGGTCTTGGTTTGCCGTCTGGGCCATATGACGGAGGATATCTTTTTTTGTTATAATGCCAAGGAGGCGCCTAAAAGGCATAAACAGAAGACTGCTATTAAAATAAAAGGGAAAAGAAAAAGCAAAGCTAAATTTATAGCTAAATCCTTTTTGTTGACAGGAATAGAGCAAAGCAAGCTGCCTGATTTTGAATTTTCAAAAAATACTTTATTGGTAAAGATAATTAAATTATCCAGCAACCATCTTTTGATATAAAAAGTATTGTGGTCACTAATAGTACGATGCCCTTTCCACTGAGACTCTCACTGAAGTAGAGCTATTTTAATTAATGTATGCCAACAAAAAAGTAACACAAAAGTGGGAGCATGTATGAACAAGAAATGATACAGATCCCATTTGAGAACGAAAATTCATTCCCATCACATCAAGAAAGCAGTAAAAGGTCTGATGACGAAATCCCATAAATATTCCACTTTTTTTAAAACCAAAATTAAATTAAAAAAAAATAATTTAGGGATTGCCCAGTTGTATGCAGAATCTTCATGAAAGCACATACAATTGAGATAAAACGGTCAACACAGAGCTTCAATCCCCAACTACAGAACCCCAAGAATAAACTGTAAGACAGCCCAAGTTTCTAATATACTCATCAATGTTTTCCTTTTTTGATTTTAGCCAAAAAAGTTAAGATACAGTGCTTTTATGAAAGTCTTAGTTGTTAATGCTTACATTAAAAGACAGATGGAAAATCAAGCAGCAGTCCTAAAAGGACTATTACAGGTGAAGCACAAAGCAGAATGGATGAGTAGCTCCTTAGTATTCTGGTTAGTAGTTTGTTTGTTTTTTTTAAAAAGGATGCATGAAACACTTGTGAAATATTAGCATACAACAGGAATACATAATCAGTTGTGTACCAAACAAACGGGACATATTTTATATAGGTATGACAACTGCAGGGCAAAATGATTTCAGGCATTAATTGCTAGAGCCAGACGATTTTTAGGTTATAAGGTAAGATCATTCAAAATGTATCTTTAGTCATGAAACCGCTAGGACATAAAGCCAGTTAAAACAAATGCATCTGATCCTAAAAGCTGCTTACAGCATTCTACAAGCATCATACAAAAGGGGCAGACACATATTCTAGGTACAATTCACTAATGAAATGGCAGGACACACATTTATGGACTTTGAAAGTATGCAGGGTATAGCAGAAAAAGAACTAATGCTATGATCACATATATATGTACACATTATGCTCTAGTGTGCCCACAAAAAAAATCCATTGAACTGTTAGCAAGTCTAACATTGGTAAGCTCAGTTAAAATCATTGATGAGCTTAGATTTACCACATGATTAGGAAACATTAAAAAAAAGGGCGAGTTTGGGGTGACAGGGTAGACATTTTTTAACCAGCCAGATGTCTTCTGAGACCGGTGTAATCACTAAAGTAGACAGATTCATTGCGTTTACTTCAAAAATGTCCAATATTTACTCATTCAACTACCAAACCCTTCACAGTTCTTACACTGCAACTAATGATTCTGATGAGAAATGTTAACTTCTGCTTGCTTCCTATGAATGCTGATTTACACGCGTCTAAATTTCTCTTACAGGCATATTATGAGATATAAACGTTATTGGCAGCATGTAGGATTTTGTTGTTTAGCAGGTTATCTGGGAAAGTGAGAACTGAACAGTTCACAAGTTTCATGCTTCCTGACTGCTAAGATATCTAAGGAGGAGATCTGATATATCTAATCACCAAGGGTTCGACGTGCTGCTTTAGTTGCTCGAGATGCTCTAATATGTTCTTCTTTGTGATGATCCCCAAGACAATCCTGAAACAGATCATGTTATGCTAATAACTGTGAGAACTTAAATTAAAAGAGGTTCCAATAATAACAAAGAATGAGAGAAAAAAAATAAAGTAAAAACATGAACTGTAAGAATGCTTTCAACAAACTTCTGAAAAATCAAAACAAAAAAGATTCGAAATCCCAGGTCCCATTTGGATAAATTCTATTGACTTTCAAAAGTAATACTATTTTAAAACATTGGTGGGTTGTTTTCCTTTTTAAATTAAAAGTCAAAATTAAAAAAAGTTCGCAATGAAGATGACTACAAAAGAACCAAAAAAAATGTTAATACACAACTATACAATTCTGAAATTCAGTTTCATTTTCACTGTTCCTTCCTTTGAGAAAAATATTTTTCTACTATCTGAAGTGTCACAAACGCAGCAGCGATTATTTGGATCTGCCTCAGCAGTGAAAAGGTCGGAGAATGCTTAGCCTGCATTGCCTATGAAAAGATTTAAGAAATCCCTTGGATTTTACTATTATTTGGAATTAAAATTAAAGGCAACGTGCACTAAATAAAAATGCCAACCAACACAATCACCCCCTAATTTTCAGGACCTGCCGAATGCTACTTCTTCAAATAATCTAATGAGATGTAGTTATGATTAGGGATCGACATGACTTTCACTTTATGCATGTGTTTCTAAATAATGATTGCTTCTCAGTTAACATATTATTATAACATCAAGCAAAATAATGGACATAAATTCTCAGAAGGGTAACTGAAAATAATTAAACTTTTAATTATTAAAAGAAAATTATGGTTACTGGTTTTATAATGGAAGCCAATGAATTTAACTACAATATATGGCAACACAGACAGTGAATGTCAAAAACCTTAAAAAACTTGCATCTTTAGAAATGATGGAAGCCCATCCAGAATGCCCTTCTGGGTCAGAACATTTCCCTGGTGATCAAGTAAAGTCAGCTTTCCTGTTAAACTGCCTTTGAACATTTTGACTTCTTTGAAGAAGAATGTCACCGGGGACTTCACTTAGTCATAGTCTGGTCCTACAGATACCAGTATGTCAGTTATAAAACAGTTCCTTAGGGTGATGCCTGGGTGAGAGGTGGGTAAGCAGGGAGGGTAGGGAATGGGAAACACATAAACAAGTTCCCTGCTAATGTTTCTCATTCTTTTTTGAAAGTAATGTACTGATCATTAAGAACAAAGATAAACTGAAAAGTTCTCAGAGCATGGGAGCAAGTGCCCCCTCCAAAAGTCTCCAACACAGCACTATATACTGTTGTTTCCCCAAAAATAAGACCTAACCGGAAAATAAGCTCTAGCATGATTTTTCAGGATGACATCCCCTGAACATAAGCCCTAATAAGTCTTTTGGAGAAAACCTTAATATAAGACCTGGTCTTATTTTGGGGGAAACACGGTAAAATAAGCACTCGATCACTCAATAAGTGTTCTCTGACTAAATGTTTGAGGTCAGATCAACAGCAACAACAAACTCATCAATTCACACTTGAATTTATAGTTGGAGTCAGGAAATGTCAAAATCTTGGCAATTAAAATAATTCCAGTCTAATTCTTACTCATTCTCTTCTATCCAATTATACACAATGATTAATTTCAGTTAATATATTACTAAGCTCTGCCAAATCACAAGGTACACAATGAGAAGTTATAATTTTTTTAAGGACCAAAGGGCAAATATAGTGATTTGCAAGCTAATGTTTATATGTACAAAGTGATAGCCCTAAAAAAGAGGAAATAAATATATTTCCTCTCTTTAGTTAACAGAGAAGAATGATTTGAGAATAGTAAGGCCAGGTTCAGTGCTGCTTTGTTAATTTCAGGAAGTGCAAGGAAAATCAATACGAAATGTGACTGATGTAAATAATAATTTACTGTTTCCTTGTGGGCTAACAAACAATGATGTAAGAGTTAACAGAGCATAACCCAACATTTCCCCAAATCTATGTTCCAAGAAACACCAGTCCTAAGAATACTGACTGACCCTTTCTTCCATCAAAAAAAAAAGGCTCCTGAGAATCAAATAATATCAACATTTTATAAGTTCTGAGAAGTTCCACAGTAAAGAAACCTCAACTGCATTTAATCCCATACTTTCCTAATTTATATGATCACAAAACTCTTTTTGAGCAATGCCTATTAACATCCTGCTAGTCCCATCAAGACTAAAACATTCTGATAAATTCTGCTAATTAAAATAATGTGGGACATCTATAACTGACATCTTTAAAACTTCATCTAATAATTGTCACCCCAATAAACTTTAATTAAAAATAAAAACTTATAGACACACTTCCCCCTCATCTTTCTGTTCTCATTTTCTCCTTGCATCCAAGGTAATACTAAATTTGTTATATCTCTTCCCCCAAATAGTTATTTTCCACCTCCAAGGACCCAGCATAAACTAAAATATTAGCAATTGTCCAGAACTTCATACTCTACACTAAAAACTTGAAGATATGATTTCTTTTCTGGGCTTAAATCATTTAACTGTAAGTGACAATAAAACACTCTACTTCCTTACACAGTTCAAAGAAAATGTTGTAATAGCCACCACCCCAATTGATCTGTTCTCTTTCTATATCTACCTATTTTCCTTATAGGACAGAAATAAGGAAAATATAATCAAGGCAATCAAACATGTTGCTATAGAAAACACCACCCCCTACTCCAAGTTTTCTTATAAATAGGCAGCATCAGGTAAGATTTTAATTAACTATCCTCCCTCTCCTGCCCCACACTTCATTATTTTTAATTTCTCTTAAATGTTTTTCTTTCCACTATCTGTGCTGCAGAAAACCTGGGAATTAATCAGCAAAGTGAAATATGGTCATTAACCCATATAGCTTTGTGATCATAGTTAATTATGACTAGAATGACATTTATATTTGGTAGTACATGAAAGGATAAACCATGCCAGGCACAGAGAACAACTCAAAGCAAGTAAAAGTTTATAACAACTCAGCTGCTTAGCTTCCAGCTGGGCCATTTATAATTAAAAGGGCCCAAGAACCAGTATAAAGCTTTATGATAAGTTACTCCATTTAACATGGACTTACTAAGTTTTTAAATAGTGAAGTGTGGTACACCATTATTTTTTCAATTAAACAGTAAACTAAAGAAAATCGTTATTTCACTACATAATCTCCAATCAATATCTGTGATATTTAATAACTCCAAACTTTCTGACCTTAATTGAGAGCTTTATCACTTAAATTATTTATTTCATATTACCTAGAGTTATGTAACTGGTTAGCACAGTGAAAGCAGTAAACGTAGGTCTAATTCTCTAGCTTTATATGTCTATTCCTAACCCAATACAGTCTAAATATGTTGTCTAAGAAAACAGTAGTAGTTTAGGAAATCACAAAGAAAGACATACTTGTATTCTATTAGTCAATTACAGGTAAAACAGTAGCAAGATGTTGGGTTTTAAAGTTGGAAATGTATTTGATTCCCTGATCTGTGACTTGCTAACCTCGTTAACTAGGCAAATTACTAAACCTCTTTGAGCTCAATTACTACATCTGTAAAGTCTGGATACTGCCACCTACCCTGCAGGGCTGAGAAACTGAATGAGAAATGTGAAGGTGTTCAACAAACACATTTCCTGCCTTTTTGTTCTTTCTTCCTCCTTTCTCACGAGGGGGTCATGTGTTTTGTACAAAATGTTGTTTTTAAAAAACCTGCTGATGCTCTTAAGTATTTAGTGTTTCAACCAGCTTCACACTGTGCTTGCAGTTTATTCATAATCCAAGAACACCCTCTGTTTCTCATTTCTAGCCTTTCTGTGATCAGCCTTTAGGTAAAACAACATTCTTTAGTATTTCAACTAGGAACAGTAACATAATGGAAAAAAGGAGACGAGAGAGAGAAAACGGGTGAGGAGACAGATCCCAGGTCCAGGAACAGAGCGGAGCAGACAATGGAGGAGGATGTTTGCCAAAGCATACTGTGTATCGTGTCCCCACAGAACCTGTGACAGCCAAACAAAACTTCCCTATATTCCTATCCTGGGGAAACACTGGCGGTTTATGTGTAAAGGGCAGACTAATCAATTAATCAATTTATACATGTTAAATACAAGGGTATTCATTTGTCATTAGCAGTTTATGTAAAAGACTTGTGGCTGGAGAAAATAGAAAAGAGGAAACAAAGCATTTGCTAAAGGAGGTTTTTAGCTAATTTACCAATTTAATTATATGTTATTGCCCTCGTTACATGATAAATCGATTAATGGCTGAAATAGTAATAGCAAAATATCTGGATGTACGAGAAAGACATATTCTAAAAATGAATGACTTACAAAAAGAAAAGTTTTTGCAGTATCCGCACAGCTTACGTCTACTGCTCTTCTAAGAGAGGACGTACTCCAAGTGCTGAGTGGATGTGGGAGATGATGCAGCACTTCTTGCCAACTCTGAAGTGTTCCTGACAAATGTGTCTGAATTTTGGCAAAGATCTGGGAGGTGACACCTTTGTCCCTCTTTGGTAAGTGTGACGCCGAGGGCCGGAATGTGTATTTATTATAACCATATGAAAGGCTGACTTTCCCTCCTGAGAGCGGATTATTACACTCTCCCCTAATAACTGCCTACGAGTTCCACTAAATAGGATAAAACGTTCTGGTAAGTGAACTGTGTTCTTTGAGCAGACTTACCCATTGTGAGTGACGAGGCACTGCCTCAGGCCCAGCTTCCGGAAAATATCCACCACGATCTCCATCGGGGTGTGATCGGTCACTGTGAAAGGGCTCATGTCAAGAATACTCCGCAGCTTCAAGGGCCGAGGGCTTTCTGCGGGAAGAGACGGGGTGTGCTGTGCAAAACACACACGGGAACTGCCCACGATCCCTTCTTGCTTTTTTCTGGCACTTTCTGCAAAGAGAGAGAGGAGACCAAAAATTAAAAACGGATAGCTTTTGTTTTCAAGGCAACCTTCCTATTCGGAGACTAAAAAAATAAATAAATGTAGCCCATGACTTGCAGTCCATTCATTCCCCCCGCCTCATCTTCTTAATCAAGAAAGGAATCGACTGGAAAGTCATTTAATAAGTTCTTCTATTTGGCAGCATTAGAATCCACTGGCAACAAATGATTTCATGTAAATACATTATTTTTGGTCTAATTACATCACAGAACAATTTACTGAGGCTGACGTTGTTTTCTAACTTTGAGCGATAAGGAAGCATGTCTGGAAATGGGATTTTCAAACCTGCACACATGGAATCCATCATCGTATAACTCCTGCCTGTCCTGTGACTTATCCTGCTTTAGAGGAGGGACTAAGAAGAGTTTTACCCTCCGACTATGCTCTACGTTGTATACTCCACCCCTGTGAATCAGCTACCTCTTGCTCTGTTCTAATATTAAAGTTTAATTTTCTAGTTGAGTCATAAGCACTAATAGGTGGGTTGCAAGTACAATTACACCCAAAATGGACACAGACTGACTTTTGAGGTTTTCTTTGTAAATGCTGTGTGTGCTTTCCACTGAGCTCTGCCGCCCATGCTCTGCCCTGCCTCCTATCTCCACTCCCACAGTTGAAAGTGCTAGGTAAGAAGTGACAAAGATGCAGAAAACGGCAGGGGAAGAATAGAGACCACAGAAACAAGAAGGAAACCCATTAGATGGAGAAAATACAAAAACAAAATAAAATAGTCAGCTTTGTTTCTATTTTTAGTATGTATTCAAAACTGTGTGTACAAATATGGAATTTGTTATATTGAGCATATTTTGAACATGAATTTTGCTATCAAAATATTTAGGCCAAAATAATAAGCTTCAGTCCTAAGCTAAGAAGCAGATAAACATACAGCTCATAAACACATATTGCAATGCTTTTTAACTCCTGACCACTAAAGCCTTATTTAACTGTGTTGTAACACATTCAAGTAGGAAGGCACGAAGTGAAGTTCTAATGTTAGAACTTACTAAAACACCTTAAAAGCATGACAAAAGCACAGGAAAAAAGGAAGTCCACTAGCAAATAACATATATGATATTTGAAAAATGCTTGCTAGGTTGCTTTTAGCCCATAGAAGCATCTAGCTAATGAATGGTGGCGTGTAAGTACTGTTAGCATGTATAACAGATGTTCTGAGTTAAAACTAACTCCGATCATCAATCTTAAACACCTTAAAATACACGTCATAGCATCAATGAAAACATGCTGAGACTTTAAGCACTTACTAATAAAACAACTTCAGAAAAGTTCAGAAAAATGTTAATAAACCTAATTTATTATTTATTAGAACGTTCACTTGTTATACACCCAGCTTCTCTGACTTAAATTTGTCATTTTAAGACGATCACCTTTATATGAATACATAACTATTTTAACAAGCATCATTTATTAAGTGCAAGAAGGACATCTGGTAGGTTTTGTGTTTGTTTTTTTGTGAAAAAAATTTTTGAATGTCATTCAAAGGCCTTTGAAGCAGAAAACATCATCATAGTTTTCATTTTCTGATTAAGATTTTTTTTTTTTAAAGTGAACATGCAGACACAAGAGTTACACTTTCAGAGAATGGTTCTTTTCTAACATAAAATTTCCTAAAGTAAATATGAATTTTACCTCAGATCCTTAATATGATATCATCTGTCTTTTTTTCCCTCCTAAATTTTTATGTTTTATCTTTCCTGTTTGCGTTAATATACTCTCAAGGGCTTAACTTCTCAAAACTCATCACAAAAGGTACAAAAGGTGTCCTCTTCATTTTTGACTGTGTGGAAGAAACCTGGTGGTGACAGATTCCAAAAACATTCCCCAGGGATCTAGAACACTTTCACTTGTATTAATTTTACATTATTTTGTACACCTGAAACTAAAAAAAAATCCTAGTCTTCATGTACTTCTGATGATAGGTTAGTAAAACGGTACTTTACTCATATAATTAGACAAAATGGGTTTCATGAAATTCATACCTCTGTAAATATAAGTACATTTAATTTTTTGATCTTAAGCATGCTTCCAAAGACTTGTATAAATAAAATTTACATAAATTTAAAAGTCTCCCTGTAAAACTCACAGCTTCTATTACATAAATAGAAATGAACAGGTGTACTTTTACACCTTAAGGTGGAAAATAAAAAAGAAGATTCAATTCACACTATAAATATAATAGGAAATACGCCTGATTTTAAGCAAATCTATAAAACACTCAGCCTCACTTTTTTACATCCTGACACAAAAAATGCAGGATGAAATGTCTTTCCATTTAGACTACACCTTAACATAGTAAACTGTGATTCACTGCTGGTGGGAATATAAGGCACAACCACCACTTAGTGCAATTTGACGATATCTTACAAAATTATAAGTGTGCCTACTTTCCGATCCAACGATTCTACTTCTTGTAATTTTCGTACATTTTTCCATTAGCAAAACATCAAATATACAAGGTTATCAAATAAATGAGGCAACAGTTTTTATAATAGCAAAAGATTGGAAACATCTTAAATGTCCATTAATGGAAATTGATTTAAAAAAAATCATTATGTATCCCATAGTATATCTACTTGATGGGATACTATGTAGCTGTGAAAATATAGAATGAGGAAACTACACACTGATTTGGGAAGATACCCAAGTAGAAAACAAAAAAAGTGGAGAGCATGACACTATTTGTTTAAAAAGAGGCAACCACACACATACATACTATCAGCATAGAGTATCTATAAAATACATAAGAAACCAAGAAGACGGCTACCTACAGAGAGTTAAACTGCTGTCTATGGGGTTGGTCATAGGTGAGAGAGATTTTTCATTGTATACTTCTTAATCTTCTTGAATTTGAATTACGTGAATGCACTGCAGAATTTATAAATTAACTGGGGGGAAGCTGTTCGTTTAAAATCTTGAGTTTTTCCCATCCCTGGATACAGCATATAGCTCATCACTTATGCAAGCATTCTTTTGTCCTTTAATATTGTATATATTATACATATACAGAAAACCTAGTACACAGGTCTATTTTTCCCATTTAAAAACTTACACTTAACAAAAACACGTAGGTAAATATTTCAGGTATGTTCAAAAAGCCATCATGTGACTAACATTACTGATGACATAACTTGCTATCTCACACATCTAAAGTATCCCTGTTCCCTTATATCTGTATTGACATTATCTGCTGACCCAATATTTAATTCTTAACTTTACCATTTCCTTCATCTTTTAAAAACCTGGTCTTCTTCCTTTAAATTTCTCTGTAAATTCTAAAATTCTGATCGTTTTCTTTTCTTCACCTGGCTACCATTAAAACCTAAAGAATGGTATGGAAACAACAGCCTTAAATGACACATTGGACCACTTGGATTTAATCGGTATTTTCAGAGCATTTCACCCCAAAGCTGCAGAATACATGTTCTTCTCAAGCGCACATGGAACATTTTCCAAGATAGAGCATATGTTAGGCCACAAAACAAGTCTTCATAAATTTAAGAAAACTGAAATCATACCAATTGTCTTCTCTGACGACAGTGCTATGAAATTAGAAATGAACTACAGGAAAAAAACTGGAAGACACACCAATTCATGGAGGCTGAATAACATGTTACTAAATAATGAATGGGTCAACCAGGAGATCAAGGAAGAAATCAAAAGATATCTCAAGACAAACGAAAATGAAAACACGATGACCCAAAATCTATGGGATGCCGCGAAAGCATTCCTAAGAGGGAAATTCATAACATTGCAAGCCTGCCTAAAGAAACTAGAAACATCACTAATCAACAGTTTATCTTCACACTTAAGGGATGTGGAAAAAGAACAGCAAAATAAGCCCAAAGGGAGTACAGGGAAGGAGATAATAAAGATCAGAGCAGAAATAAATGAAATAGAAACCAGAAAAACAATACAAAAGATCAATGAATCCAAGAGTTAGTTCTTAGAGAAGACAAACAAAATTGACAAACCTTTAGCCAGACTCATTAAAAAAAAGAGAGGACCCAAATTAATAAAATCAGAAATGAAAGAGAAGTGACAACAGACACCGCAGAAATATAAAAAATTTTAAGACATTACTATGAGCATATGCCAACAAATTTGACAATCTGGAAGAAATGGACAATTTTCTAGAGGCGTGCAACCTTCCAACGCTAACTCAAGAAGAAACAGAAAACCTGAATAGACTGATCACCACCAGGGAAATTGAATCAGTAATCAACAATCTCCCAACAAACAAAAGCCCTGGACCAGATGGCTTTACAGGTGAATTTTACAAAACGTTCAAAAAAGAATTATCACCTATTATCCTCAAGCTCTTCCAAAAAAATCCAGAAAGATGAAGGCTCCCAAACACTCTTTACGAAGTCACTATCACCCTGATCCCAAAATCAGACAAAGACACCACAAAAAAAGAAAACTACAGGCCGATATCTCTAATGAATATAGATGCAAAAATCCTCAACAAAATATTAGCGAACAGAATTCAGCAATACATTAAAAAGATCATACACCATGATCAAGTGGGATTCATCACTGGTATGCAAGGTGGTTCAACATCCGCAAATCAATTAATGTGACACACCACATTAACAAAATGAAAAATAAAAATCACACAATCATATCAATAGATGCAGAAAAAGCATTTGATAAAATCCAGCAGCCATTTATGATAAAAACCCTTAAGAAAGTGGGAATAGAGGGATCATATCTCAACATAATAAAGGCCATATATGATAAACCCACAGCTAACATCATACTCAATGGGGAAAAGGTAAAACCATTCCCCTTAAGATCAGGAACAAGGCAAGGTTGCCCACTTTCTCCACTTCTATTCAACATAGTGCTGGAAGTTCTAGCCACAGCAATCAGACAAGAAAAAGAAATAAAAGGCATCCAGTAAGGAGGAAGTAAAACTGTCATTATATGCAGACGACATGATACTATATATGGAGAACCCTAAAGACTCCACCAAGAAACTATTAGAGCTGATAGATGAATTTAGTAAAGTAGCAGGATACAAAATTAATATTCAGAAATCAGTTGCATTTGTATATACCAATAATAAAACATCAGAAGGAGAAATTAAAAAACAATCCCATTTACAATTGCTCCAAAAACTATAAAATACCTGGGAATAAACTTAACCAAAGAAGTAAAAGATCTGTACTCAGAAAATTATAAGACACTGAAGAAGGAAATGAAAGAAGATACAAATAGATGGAAACACATACCATGTTCATGGATAGGGAGAATTAATATAGTTAAAATGTCCATACTGCCTAAGGCAATATAACATATTCAACGCAATTCCTATCAAACTACCAACGACGTTTTTCACAGAAATTGAACATATAATCATAAAATTTATATGGGACCATAAAAGACCCCGGATAGCCTCAGCAATCTTGAGAAATAAGAACAAAGTGGGAGGTATAACAATACCTGACATCAAATTATACTACAAGGCTACAGTAATCAAAACAGCATGGTACTGGCATAAAAACAGACACATCGATCAATGGAACAGAATAGAGAGTCCAGAAATAAATCCATGCCTATATGGCCATTTAATCTACGACAATGGAAGCAAGAATGTACGGTGGGGTAAAGACAGTCTACTCAATAAATGGGGCTGGAAAACCTGTACAGACACAGGAAAAAAAATGAAGCTGGACCACCGCCTTACACTATACAAAAATAAATTCAAAATGGCTTAAAGACTTAAATGTAAGATCTGAAACCATAAAATTCCTAGAAGAAAATATAGGAAGAAACTTCACAGACATTATGCAGAGTGAGATTTTTACTGATATATCCCCTCGCGCGAGGGAAGAGAAAAAATAAACGTGGGATTACATCAAACTACAAAGTGTTTTCACAGCAAAGGAAACCATCAATAAAACAAAAAGGGATCCTACTGAATGGAAAAAGATATTTGCCAATGATATATCTGATAAGGGGTTAATATCACAAATTTATAAAAAACTCACTCAACTCAACTCCAAAAAAAGAAACAACCCAATTAAAAAATGGGCAGAGGACATTAAGAGACATTTTTCTAAAAAGGACATACAGATGGCAAACAGACATATGAAGAAATGCTCAACTTCACCAACCATCAGAGAAATGCAAATAAAAACCACAATGAGATACCACCTCACCCCAGTCAAAATGGCTATCAATAAATCAACAAACAACAAGTGCTGGCGCGGATGTGGAGCAAAGGGAACACTTGTGCACTGTTGGTGGAATTGCAGATTGGTGCAGCCACTACGGAAAACAGTATGGAGGTATCTCAAAAATCTGAAAATGGAACTACCTTATGATCCAGCAATCCACTCCTAGGTATCTATCTGGAGAAATCCAAAACTCTAATTCAAAAATCTTTATGCACTCCTATGTTTATTGCAGCACTATACACAATAGCCAAGACATGGAAACAACCAAAATGTCCATTGGTAGATGACTAGATTAAGAAACTGTGGTACATTTATACAATGGAGTATTACGCAGCCATAAAGAAGAAAGAAATCTTACCATTTGCACAACTTGGATGGACCTAGAGAACATTATGTTAAGTGAAATAAGTCATATAGAGAAAGAAAAATACCGTATGATCCCACTTATATGTGGAATCTAAAGAAAAGAATAAGTGAATGAACTAATCAGAAACAGTTTTGGAGACATAGAGGAAAAACAGGGTTGTTAGATGGGCGGGGGGGTGGGGATAAGGGGGAAGGTGAAGGGATTAGAAAACAGTCAGTAACCACAAGATGGCCAAGGGGTTTTGAAAATTAATTTGGGGAATGTAATCAATAATGTTGTAAAGGTTTTGTAGGGTATCCGATGGACACGTGTCCCATTTGGGAGACCACCTCAGGGATGACGTAGATGCCTGATCACTGCACTGTACACCTGAAGCTGAACAACAATAAATGCCAACTATAATTTTATATGTATACGTATATATGTATGTATATACTTACAAGAAGCGGAGTACAGCATTAGGAATAGAGACAGTGGAAATGTAATGGCTCTGTGCGATGTCAGAGGGATAGTGGATGGGGGGGGGTTCATACAGTGTGAGGGATATAAATGATAAACGTCTAAGTATTACTTTGTCTTGTGTACCTGAAACTAATAAAAAAACAAAACAAAAAAACCCCTAAAGGATGGGAATCCAAACAATGAAATTCTTCTCTGACTATAGGTGCAGCTATGGTAATTTAGGCTTTGAAGCTACAACACCTGAACAGACCACATACTCTGCCCACTCTGGCAACTACTGTTCTGTTACCTAAAGCAAAACTTGGAATGGTGGGATTGCTAGTCTCTGAAAAAGTCTTCCAGAGCTGTGGCCTTTTCCTAAACGGAACAGGATATTCTCTGTAGGCACTTTTCTTCTTCTCTCTCTCACTGTCATTCTGTTGTTTTTTTGTTTTGTTTTTTCTGCTTTAATAGGTTTTGTAAACTGCGAGTTTCCGGTTTGATTTGGGAAATGCTCCCCATCTCTACTGTCTAATCTTCCCTCTTTAAATGGCACAAGAATTGAAATATTTTACAATCCTTTTGCAATGGCCACAGAGATAAGCAGAAAGGGAGATGACAGGTCACAGGAGTGACCTTTGGAGACAGGCCAAATGCTTGACGTTTTTCAGCTCAAAGAAATGGCTTGATAACAATATCCTCTATCACCTCTGGGGCTGGGGGGAGAGGAATCAGACTGAGCAGAAAAGGATTAGATGCCTCACTGGCATCTTCATCAATACTGGAGGACTATAACATAACGGGAAACATTAATTTTGTAGGAACATAATTGCTTCCTCCTCAGAAAAAGTTTATCTCCAAGAAATAACACAGTATGGCCAATGTCTTTAAACAGTATTTTCAGGAATGTCAGCACAAAATACAACAGGACTTACACACTTTTTCAACCTGACATTTGATCAAAATAAAATCTCAATGATTTTTTCACTTTAAACTAGACACTGCAAGTTAATATTGTAAACCTAAATCCAAAAACTAAAAAAGCAAAATCTTATGAATTTGATATGAAACAGACCGATAAAGATGGGATTTTTCAATCATTTACATTCAAATAAGCCAACTTTATTAAATACAAGAGTATATTTAGCTGGATGCCCCGGCAGTTGCTAAGGCCTTATGTTATATGTTATTAGGAATAGTACCAACTTAACAAGGCTGATCTGAGTGGGAAAAGAAGAATCTGACCCCAATCTCTGATAACAATGCCAAATGAAAAGATACAACTATATTTAGCAGAACAATCCACAGAAGCATAAACTCCTTTCCTAGAAAACATAAGACTTTAAGGGACATAAAATACATGCCTTGACCGCACGAACACAACCAATTAGATGTTATTGCTTTCCTTTCTTCCAGAAATCTATTATACGAAAAGTCGGACAATTAAGTTCGCAAACTTTCCATCGTACACTTACATGGTGCAAAGTCCACAAACTTAATCGTCCAACTGGTATATACCTGTGTCTGTCTCCCTAGATATATAGACACTGATAGATATAGAGATGTTTGCTTGTGTGTGTATTTTTTAAAAAGGTACCTATTGCAATTGTCAGGTCTCTTCTGAGAGCAAATCCCACCAATCTCTGAGATTCTTTTGACATTATAACAGGAAAGCCATTGTAGCTGGTTTCATTAATCATGTTTTCTATATCATCCACCGTCATATTGTCCTGTGTCAGGACAGCTAAGGGAGGATCATTCCTTCGAGGTCTCATGACATCAGCAGCCAGGGTGGTATGAGTGAATTCTTCTTTTGCATCCAAGAAAGGGTATCCATTTAACCGGATGTGCGCCTCATAAATGCCTTCCCTTCCAAAGGCATCTCCCACCCATTTACTGGTCATCACTGCAGCCATAAGGGGAACGATATATTCCAGGCCTCCAGTAAGCTCAAAAACAATAACCACCAGGGAGACAGTCATCCTTGTCACGCCACCTGAAAAAAGGAAGCATCACCAGTCAGGATCCTCAGCAATACATGCTAGTTGAATTTTTGCACTGGGCAGTTGAAAACAACTTGTAAATAGAACTTAGTGAAAACGATTGTCATCAAAAACTAATCTTTGGACAATTATCACTATTTTAATAAGATCTAGAAAAATACCAATCGCCTTTGTTTATGACATACCGTGTTTCCCTGAAAATAAGACCAACTCCTATATTAAGGTTTGCTCCAAAAGACGCATCAGGGCTTATGTTCAGGGGATGTCATCCTGAAAAATCACGCCAGGGCTTATTTTCCGGTTAGGTCTTATTTTCGGGGAAACATGGTGGAAGACCTGTTGCTTCATATAAAAAAAAAAAAAAATCACAGCTGACCAACTAAAACAAGTTTGCCATTTTGATTTACTGCAATAGCAGACATAATTTCACCCTTCTAAACGCTTACGATTAATTATTAGGGAATTTTGGTAAAGCACATCATAGCTATCTTGTTTACTACCAATTTACATATTAAATTCATATGTGGGTAGACTATTAATTTAATACACTTCTCTCTTCTAAATCTTCTCAAGATAAGTAAAATATTTTGCTGTCTTATGACTTAGGTTAGCGGTGTAATATTCCCCAACTTAGAAAACTCATCTACGCATTGACCCGAACCATCATTCTGAACTATCGTCTCTAGGCTGATGCCTCCCCCACATCGTTCCATCTATGGTTGCATTTGTCCCATGACTCCAACCATGCAAGCCTTATCTCATCGTTGTGCTTGTCTCACTGTCCTGTAGAAAGACGTCAGATGATCACTGTCACAGAAAACGCCACACACCTACAACCAAACTGCTCTTCTTCCCCAAAGAGCTCCCCATTCCAGCTTCCCTGACCCCAACACTGGGCACCTCATTCTTCCTGACAACCCAGTTTGTCATCATTCTCAGTTCACCCCTTTACTTTATTCTAACATCTAGACTCTCACCCCGTCCTACTTGATTTGCTCTACAAAATATCTATCCATGGGTCCCGTCCCATGGGGTCCCATGGGAATAGTGAGAGTAAGTGAACTTATTCTCACTATTATCAACTTAGTCCAGACCCTCAAGACTTTGTTCCTTAATTTTAATACCATTTTATCTCACCTCCTTGACTCCAGGCCCCATGACCTTTAATACGTTTTCTAAGCCTCACCACCAGGTTAATCTTTCCTAAGTTAATACTTTCACCATGTTGCTCCTTTGCTCAAAAACCTACCAGGACTCGCCAGTTCATACTATATTAAGCTTAAAACCAACCTCTTTGTTTTTTAACTTAAAAAAACCTACTATGTGTTCCTTGTATACACTATGCCAGACATGTTCTCGTCAGCTTACAAAGGCCTTTTTAAAATTACTTTTTAACTAAGCACTTCTTATTTTATCAGGCATGATGCTAACAGCTTATATACATGTTATTTTATATGATCCCAAAATAAGTGTAGGAGATAAGTAGTTATTATTTCCATTTCAAAGATCAAAAGAAAAAATAAATAAAAGTCAAGGAACTCTTCCAGTCATTTAGCTAAAAATTGTGAAGCCACAACTGTCACAGATCTGACCAATTCCAAATACAAATTCACCCTAACATCCTTCTCCTAATCTGGCTCTCTCACCAATCCAACTTTGTTTCTTAAATTATCCAAAATCCACTCTCTACTTCAACATGGTCAGTTTCTTCAACATCCCATGAATGCTAAACCTATTCATATCCTGATTTCTTTGTCTTGACTTCAGCGAAGTCCTCTCCTTTAAATTCTCTTAATCTTGTAAAGTAAAGCTCATGTTCTACCCTACCTGAACTGTTTCAGATTTTTTTCCCCTCTAGATTCCCACAATTTTCAGACTCTGTCAGTACTGTAGATAATCATTAGCTGTTGCTCACTACTGTTTTCTCAGCATAGCTCTTGTCTCCCCAATTTGATTGTCGGTCCACATTTTATACTTACTTTTATAATTATTTTTGTATCATTGACTGCACCTCGCACAGCGCTGAACGTAATATAAATACTTGCGACCTAAGTGAAAATGATCCTGTACTTCACTTTCATTGATATGACACTTGTACACAAGTGTACTGTACACAATTTTGCTGTACTGAACAAAAATGAGTCCAAATACCAAGTATTATTAAATATTATAAGCAAATTTTAGCTGACATTTTCAATATAAAAAGAAATAACTATTTTTTCATGCCCAAGAGGACAATAGAGTTGTAAGTATTTAATGCAGATACTTTGCTTTTCTTTACATTAAAACAGTAGTTACCTTTCTCATTTTGCTATAATTGCACCTTAGATGGAAGGACGGAGGCTGGTAAAGAATTCTTCTACTGAAGCTAAAAATAAATCACTGCAGAACCCCAAGTAAAGCTATTCTGCAGCTTTGCTAGAATACTAATCTTTGGGATCATGCTATAGTGGTATAGTTAAATCAAGTCCTTCACAATGAAAAAAACAAAACTCTCCTTGGGCAGGAATCAAATTAAGCCCATATTGTACTGAGATGTTTTCTGTCATAAAGTATTACATGATATTAAAAAGATGCTAACAATAAATTTTTGCATTAACAAATGTTCAGAGACAGGTACAATGAAAACCAGTACCATATAATAGTGGTTTTGTTTCATTTCTGTTCAAATGATCTCTTTCTGTGTCCTGTACCCTCCTCCTCCCCCTACCAATGAAGCATGAGCACTCTCTCACCCACTCTTTTTCTCCCAGGTTCTCCAGCATGCAGACACAGCGGCATTACCTAAGCATGCAGCAGCACCGACCATGGCATAGAGGCCGGGGGTAATGCAGTCAGCCCCAACCTCACACCACTCCTTAAAGATAAACCAGTCGTGGTGGTAATACGCAAGCTGCTCCACCGCAATCCCCACAATCCTTCCTGCAATCGCTCCAATGGCCATGCTGGGGATGAACAAGCCCGAGGGAACCTGTAACAAAAACAGAATGTCTAATGAGGCAGAGACCCTCGACTTACATGCTTTAAACCTACCTTCTATGGATTTCTTTCTAACGTTTTTCTTTTCACATTTACAAAGCAAAATCCTAGTACAAATAAAACGAGCAAAATCTTGTTATAACAGCATCCTAACAATTTCATTAATCCACTTACAAAGTAACAAACCACATTCTCTAGGCCAAAGAGAAAACAACCCAAGGGTTATTTATCCTTTAGCTCAGGGGTGCCTTAATGACAGTCCTTAACAAAATTTTCCTCAGTCCATGTGGAAATGTGGGGAGTAAAAGGACAGTGCAAAGCATTTCTCATAACTTTGAATCAATTCAGCTTGAAGTACTGTCTGGTATTCTAAGATTATCTCCTTCCTACATATTTGTTGTTTATCAAATGATAGAAATAGCACATACCATTCCTCTTCAAAGAGGAATGTAAAGTGGGCAATCTCAAAAGGTTCCCCCCGATGTTTTTTAGGTGGTTTTATTTATATATATATTAATTCATATGAATTAAATTTATATATATACATATTTAGTTTATATATATATTTATATATGTATTTATATATACATAATATAAATATGTGTATTATATAAATATGTGTATTTATATATATAAAACACTAAATATATATATATAAATTTAATTTATATGAATTAAAAGGAAAAAAATATTTATCAATCAAATTTAATGAGGGTGACAGGAATAGTAAGCACCTTATAGAAGATCATTTACAAACTATTAAAAGACCAACAGCTCTAAACTGTTCTGGAAATGAAACAAGCCAAGCACAGTGATGGCATACTGAAGAGTGTATCAGGATCATTAAATGGATATCCAAATAGAAGTGATCAAAGTATGTTTCATGCTCTCCTGCCTGTCAGGATCCTTCAGCCCGAGTGCAGGGTGATGGGGACTTAAAAAAGGCCTGCTAATTCTCTCCCGCTTCCTGTATCAACTGAGGGTGAGACAGTTGGGATTTATAGACAATCAGCTTACTCTAGAAATGGGAGCTTTAACAACTCCTTTAACTTCATTCTCTAAGGAAAAAAAAAAAAAGTAAAATTTCAAGGTTTTTCTATTATTTAACTCTGATACTCAGTGGACTAAACATGGAGGACAACAGAAGAGACCATATTTCAAAACCACTCCAATTTTGTTGAAATTGTTATTCCACATAATATATACATTCATGAATGCACACTATCACTAGGGAACGTTAAATATTATATGAACTATATGTGCAATATTTTAAAGAACAATGATTAGCTGACATCTGATTGCCCAGATACATCGCTGACAGTCATATAACAGAACTATATTTACTGGCAAATCGCCAATTAATGAATGTTATTGTTACTTTTGTAAGTTCAAAGGAAGCAACACAGCCTTAAATCCCTGATGGAAAAAGGCATCGTGTTCATGGGCCGAGCAATTTAATTCTTGAGTCTGCAGTGCTCTTTCAAGCTAACACCCTGTAGGGATACGGTAAGGCAGAATAATGGCTCCCCAAAGATATGGATATCCTATTCCTGTGAATTCGTAATGTTACATGGCAAGGGGGAATTAAGATTGTTAACCAACTGACCTTCAAACAGGAAATTATCCTGGGTTACATCTGGTTGGGCTGAAAGTAATTAATAATAAAAGTGTTTTAAATGTGGAAGAAGGATTTGGAAGAGTTACTGTCGGAATGATGAGATAAAAGAAAGACTTGACAAGCCATTGCTGGCTTTAAAGATGGAAGAAGGGTGCCCGTGAGCCAAGGCATGTGGGCAGCCTCTAGCAGGCTGGAAAAGGCCCAAAAGAAAGGACTTACCCTTAGAACCTCCATAGATCCTTGTGAAAACCTTCATGTCAGCTCAGTGAGACCCATTTTGGACTTCTGATGTCCACAATTATAATAAATTTGAGTGATTTTAAACCACTATGTTTGTGGCAATTTATTCTAGCCGCAATAGGAAACTAATATAAATGGTTTTGAAGCATGCACCCCACTAAGAGGTGAGTGTATGTCCCTCCCCCAGGCCTTAGTGACTGCGTAGCCAAAGAGAATGCGACAGAAGGCATACTGGCTGACTTCTGTGGCTAGATTACGAACAGGCCTCTTGGGACACTTGCAGTTGGAATCCTGAGCTACCATGGAAGAAATCTAACTATCCTGAGGCCATCATGCTGGGAAAAAAAAACATCTAGAGAGAGGCAGATGTTCCAAGAGCCCAGATATTCCAGCTCCAGTTGTCTGGATCTTCTCAGCCCAGGTGCCAGACAAATGTCATCATGTCTGATGACAACTGTGTGAAAGACCACAAACTAAACAAGCCCAGCTAAGTACTTCCCCAACCACTGACCAATATCAAGAGCAAAATCAGTTATGTTAAGATGTGACGTTTTGGAGTAATTTGCTACACAGTAACAGATACCACACTCAACAATATGCCCTAAGGAATTGTTTTTTTCATTACTGAAAATTAAACCCAAAACATAAAAACTTTTCAGCCTACGTTTACGAAACCACCTTTAGATAAAAACTTCACGTCTCATTCTACATACAAGTTTGAAACATGCCAAGATTACATAAATGTCATCCCACATTAGCACTTACCTTGATACCAAAAGTGAATACTGTCATTATGATTTTAAATATGAGTGCTAAGCATAACTGCCAGATAGCTGAATACACTCCAAGGCCTGCTGGACGATCAGGAATATCATCGACAATCTTACTGGCATTCATGTCATTTCTGTAGTCACAGAGAGAAGAGGATTCCAGGGGCCCACAGTCTGTAAAAAGCTCTTTAATCAGTTCACTGGTGTTGAGCCTAGTATAGGGATTAGGGAAGGCGATCACAGCGGTAATGGCTGCAACAATGATGACTTCCAGAACGGGATACTTTCCAAATTTGGTGGATTTGCGTCGACGACACCAGGCAATATTTGCCCTAATGAAAAAGGCTCCCCAAAGCCCTCCAAATACCCCGAGGAGAATAAAAGGGAATAGTTCGAAAAGGTACCATGGTGTATGATACTCCACGTAAAAAAGGACCAGACGGCTATTACCAAATGGATTAATGGATCTCAAAACAAACGCAGCCACTAACGCAGCAAAAAATGATCTCCATAAAGTTTTAAGAGGAAAATAATAGCTAACCTAAGAAAAAAAAGGAAAAGAAAGAAAATTAATGCTACAATTTTACAAGATGTTTCTGATATGTTATAATAGTTATAAGTTGAATGGTAAATAACATAGCTCTAAATTTTGCTGCAGCTAGAATTTACATATAACGGATTTTACTGTGGTAAGAAAAATAATTGATGCTTTATTAACTTTGATTATCACATCATTTTACATTCACAATATCAACTGGTCATAAATGTCTAATAATTATTTAAAATACCTAGCATTGTTTTATTTTCAAAATGATTTCCCCCTCCAATTCAATCATAGAATAAATGTACTGCCATCATCTCATGTTAGCTCATATTTAATTTACTTCTTCTATATTAGAAAATAGAAAAAACAAGCATAGAACACAAACAACAGGAAAAGAAAAGTTAATTTTAAAATATTCCTAGTCATATTTTTGTGTAAATGTATAAAAATTCTTAAGGACCAAAATGAAGACAAAAACAACATATTTCACTGAAGCAACTAAAATTATCTCCTTAAACATTAAGTGGAACAGAAATAATCAAATAAGAAAAACTTACAAAGACCATCTAGGAATGAAAAATTTTTAAATATTACATATATCAGTTCTGGATTTTTTTGAATGGTTACCATTAAGTTTATGATTTCACTGATATGTGGTATATAAAACTGAAAACAAATGAACAAGACAAACAAATGAAGAAACAAAAACTCATAGACACAGACAATAGTTTAGTGGTTACCAGCAGGTAAGGAGGGAGGGGGGTGGTAGATGAGGGTAAAGGGGATCAAATATATGGTGATGGAAGGAGAACTGACTCTGGGTGATGAACACACTGTGTGATATCTAGATCATGATTTACAGAATTGTTAACCTGAAACCTATGTAACTTTACTATCAATTGTCACCCCAATAAACTGTAATTAAAAAAAAAGCATAGGCTATATTTCAGTTAATAGGGATACATTGTTTTAAACATTTTCTATTAAGTCAAATTCCTATCTGCTTACTTTTAAATAACTCAAAGTTAAATTTTAAATAATCACTAATGTTTATACATGAATAATATTTTTAAAAATATTTTCTCAAGGTTAAGAACATATATAGTATACTATAGTATAGTACACTCTTATAGTATAAGAGTAAAAAATAACTATGAAAGTAAATTTGAAAATTTAAAGACAAAATCTACATATATTAATATTACAATAGCTATAAAACTGGAAAGTATGCCAAAATAGATTTGCAATTACACATTTTAATTACTGTACTTTTTTCCTTTTTTTAACCTACCTCTTCCAGGCTAAAAAGAACTCCTCCGATCGGTGCACCAAAAGCTACAGAAACACCTGCAGCCGAGGCAGCTGATAGTACCTAAAAAGAGGATATAGCTTATTTCGTATGTTCTTATAAATTCACAAATATACTAAATAAAAATTGCACACTACTCTAAATTTTCAAAATGCCTCTTCTGAATTTAACTCACATGTCCTTCTCCTCCCCAAGGGCAAATATTTATTTCTTCAAAAATTTTATTTTTCTCTTTTGCTTCAATTGAAAGGTCATTCATATATTCAGTATTTAGTCAAAAACATCCGTGCGAGATATACTAATGTAAATGGGATGTAAAGAAGGCGAGGAAATGAATACTGCCAATTTTCAAGCTGTTTATTTGTGAAGACCATTGGAGAGAGCACTGACTGGGATGTGAGGGGAGAGTTGTTTGCTTATTTTTAAATTAGATATTATTTCTTCAGATTTTAGAGCTAACTGCATCATCATTAATAACTACTCTATTCCAAATCCTAGTAAAATATCCAGGAAACTTAAAACCTATTGAGTTTCCCTGTATGTTCACCCTAAGTCCTCCAAAAATACTGGCACTGCCAATATGGGGAGCCTCAAGTGCCAAAAGGCTCCCCCTTATGATGCAGTCTCTCCAACCAGAATCCTGAACAATCAAGTTCAAGGAAGAGAACAATCCACCAACACATATAGTAACGGATCCTCTTTCCAACTCCCTAGTCTGTCACTGGGATATTGCCCACTTCCCGCCAGTGTGAAGCCAACTACACATATAAGTTCACTGGGCATTTATTTGTACTTTTCTAAGAGTCTTTATTCCTTTCACAATTTTACTCCAATAAATGTCTGAGGCTATGAAAACATTTCCTCAAATGTTCAATTTTTACATTTCTGAAAGAGAAATTAGAAATCAAAATTAAATTATAAGTGGTTAAGAGCACAAACTACATAGTAAGACTGCCATTTGGTAAACTAAAAATAAACAAATATTTATTTTAATTAAATAGTATCTGGCTTTCAGAATGCAGACTGCCTATTTGGGGGCAGTCTAACTTATTATTTTGTTTTGTTTTCCACTACTAGGATTGTAGACAACACGTTTAACAGAATTATCTGATTCTACATTTAACAGAATTTTACAATCAAGCTAACACCCATGTACCTATAACTCACACACATTTTAATCTGTTTTCTAAGTATCTAAGAATCAATTTTTAAAATGTCAAGGAAGTGGGCATAGGAAGAAAGCCAAACTATGACGCATTAATGCTTTCGACTAACAAGTAAAGTCTAGACATTTATATACTAAGGTGACAGAATAAAATTAATGTCATAAACCTTACTAATCATCATAGTGTGTTCATTAAAATTTAGGTAAATTTAATTTCAATAACATATTCTAATAATTTATATTTTTTCACTTACAATGAATAAATAAGAATCTTATCCCCAAAATGTCAAGGTACAATAGCAAGTAAAGAAATTGAACTAAGGAGACAATTGCTATTTTTCCATCTTAGCCACTAACTTGCCATTTTAGGTTTTGTTTTAACACACAAAAAGACAATCCACACAATCACAGTCATAATAGTATAGTAGTTCAGAGTATCGACCTTCGAGTTAAAGAAAAATTTTAATCCACACTCTGACAGTCTGCTATGCAATCTTAAGCAAGTCTGCCACTTTAAGCTCTACTTTCCTCTTTAAATGAGGATTATATTGCAAACTTAAAATAAGATTTTTGTGGAATTAAATTTTAAAATGCAAGTAAAGTTCTTGCCACAGAACCAGATACATATTAAGTTATCAATAAGGTTAGTTATTTTTGTTATATATAGGGTTGTACTGGCATCACAATTATCATTCAGAGATAAAACAATGATACTCTGGAGTGTTCCACTTTTGAAATGACAGTGCTTTGGTGCTAACATTAAGAAAAATTAGAATTATTTCAATCAAGGAATTAAATAGTTTGATAAAAAAAAAAATTCTACTTTTTCATTGTATTGTAAAAAAACAACAGGATGAAAGGTCCCATCTTAGGACCAGGGACCCCTGAATTCTCAATAGTTAATGTGATATAAAAATATACCTTAAAAATTCAAAGAGCTGTGTACCATCTAAGGCTGAAGATTAGATTGGGAAAACAGGAGGGGATTATTGGGCCTCCAAAGTCTAGAGCTAACACAGAAGATCTCAAGAGCTTACTTGCCTTCTAAAAAAAATATCCCAAGCAATCTAGAAACATCCGGGAAACTATAATATATAAAGTTAAAAGATCTCCTAGACGATCTTAGGCTGGACTGAAATAAATGGTAAAAGAAACTGCCCTAAAGAGCTGAATAAAGAGGAATTCCTAGATCCCCTTTAATGTGAATCTCTGATTTAAACCTCAGGCGGTCTTGGAGACCCTCAGAACTTCTCTGGGGTGCCCGATCCCTCTCTGCAGATGACACACCACTCCCACTGGCATTAGACATGGTGATGGAAGGAGAACTGACTCTGCATGGTTCCTTCCTCCAGAGGAAAACACAGCTGTTAAGATTTCCCAACCCTGGTGAAATATTGATGGTGAGAATAAAAGTAAAAATAATGTTGTATTTGGGAAACACTTTAGAGGAGGGGAGGTGTAAGGCAAAAACAAACGGAAAGACCTCTGTGGAATTCAACTGAAACCAATGATCACCAGGTAGTCTACCTAAAACTTCTCTGACATATACAAGTAACTGAGCAGCACTGAGGATGGATTCTAGAAAGGCATTAGTAATTATTCAGAAAAAGGAAAAGCAGCACAATTTTCACATTAAATTTTTCATCTGAATAAAGAATTTATCCAAAAAGTAGAGTAAAATGTTATCTTTACACTAGGAAATTCTTCACTGATACGTCTATGTAACAGATACGTATATGTCAAATTACAAAAGACACTTACCTCTCTTTTTTTAGCTTCGTTTGTGCTATACTTTGGAAAGAGGTAGGAAAAGATATTTCCACAGCAACAGGCAACATGTACCAGGGGACCTTCCTTTCCTAAACTCAAACCTGATGCCACAGCCAGTACTAATGTGATGGTTTTAATCATTAAAGTCCATTTTCCCAAGTAGCCTCTGATGATGAATCCACTCAAAATAGTTTTAATCTATAAAGGAAAGATTAAGGAAGTTTAAAATTTCCTTTAACAAATATGAGAACTTAACTAACTGAAATTATCCTCTTGTTTTACACAACAAAACTTGTAAATTTCGGTGGACTATGGAACAATTCACAATTAATTTTTCAAAAGCTTTAACTCATATGCTACGTATAACAAACCTATTAGCATATTCTAATTCTTGTCCCAAGCAAAGGATAGAAAGCAACCCTATCTCACAAACAAAACTAAAATATCTGGCCACGTTAAAGGGAATATAAACTTAATACAAGGGTTATAATTATACAATCACATAAAGGTGAATTTAAATATTTCTGTTGTAGAAATATAATATCGTTAGATACATTTCAGACATGCTGTATCAGAAACAGAGATATGCCTTCTCAGAATACTGCAATTATATGTAATATTTTCCTATGTATCAAGAAGGATGAGTGGCAACTGCTAAATACTGCATGATATTGCTCCTTATTAAAGTAGTCTTAATTAATACAGCTATAAAAATCACTACAATTTAGATTTGAAAAGAAATGCACTAGGAAAAGCTGGTAACTTACTTAAAACAAAAAGAAAAAGGGTCAAGCAACGAGTTAACATCACATTCAATTCTAAGTATATTCTCCTTTATTATTTGTAAACATTAAAACCCAAAAGTGCACACTATTGACCCACTCTGAATCAAATGTTTATCTTAAAGTATAAAACAGTTATACGTATTATCTTCCAAAGTCAAGATTTATTAACTTATCTAATTAAAAGATAGGTACAGAACGAGAATGAACGTATTCAAATCAGTCTCACAACTGTAAAACATCAACTAATCCATCAAAGAACTTTAGGTCTCAAGATATTTTGCCAGGTTCTTGAGGTTTAACTAACTCTTCTAATACTTGTTTAGTAATGTGCTAAATTAGTGGTGAGGAAAAAAAAACAAAAAAATCAATCTCCACAGCAGATAATGAAATGACTACAGGGAAGAATTTCTTTCAAGGATGTTTACAATAAGTTTACATATTTTAACTTTTCCTTTGCATCTTACAAATAAACCATTTCTCCAAAAAAACAACCACTTTCTTCCCCCAAGGCAAAACGATAAGCACCATAACAATTACTGAATGTTTAATGATACTAAATGTTGTAAGGCTTACCTCCGGAATTCCAGAGCCACAGGCGTATGGAGCAAACACCTTTACCAGGGAAACGGCAAGAAAGGCAAAACTCAACGCCCAGAAGATGTACAATATATAATTCATGATGTAAGAACCAGGACCCTAAAAGCAAATTGTTCAATAGTATGAATTTAACTTACCTCTAATGCAAGTGTTTGCCTCATAAGAAACTTTGGTAAAACTTGTTAAAGCTCTTGGTTTACTGCAATAATAAAAGCTTTACATGAACAAACTAAGTAGAATCCAAAGACACATTTGTATACATACCAAGGAGCCTTAATCTATTTAATGTTTTTTCTAATTTTTTCCTGATCCCTAAAGTCTTGTTTTCCAGAATCTCAGTTACATATACTTCAATCTCTAAAATTCAGCTATTACAAAATTTTGAACATGTATCCACAAATGATCAGGTAATTTATATAATATTCTGATATTGTATTATACATATTCTATATATTATATAATGTTCCATATATTATATAATAATTCTAATTTCTAAAATGTTCATTATAGATCAAGAATAGTAAAATAAACATTTCAATACCGTAATTCCATGAAGAAAAAAAAAATCTCTGGATAACTCCAGTAAGAAGGCTTATTTTACTCAATTTTTTGATTAATTCATACTTCCTGTTTATTCGCAATGTAGTACGTTAAACAGTTTTAATAACTTGACTTCATAATAACCTTCTGTGGTTTCACAGATCCTATTGTACTTCTTTTCTACAATAAGAATTACATTTTATGTCACCATCCATGAGACTTGGATGTGACTATCTAATTAATACAAAAGCATCTTGAAACAATACGTATATTTTACTTGCTGCAAGGGATTCTCACATTATCCATTCTATCCTATTACATTTATTTTTTCCTTTAATTAAGGTTGCAATTATCTAATATGCCATTAATTCTATCATTAAATAATCTGGAGACTCATTTCACCATATCAATCATTAATTCCTCTTGAGACAAAGCAAGACTTACCTCTGCTTGACCTATGATTAATTCTGCCCATGTTTTCCACTGTGGACATTTATCCCTCTCTTCAAATGTAGTTTCATCAGACCCCCAGCAGCACTGCTCATGGTTGTACCACAGAGCACTAAGGCAAATGCCTTCCTTCAGGTCAGTCATCCAATCGGCAGCGATGTCTATTAACCCAGCTAACGCCCCTATAAAAACATGGTGGAGGTGGTAAAAAATTAAGTCCATTTTGGGGAAGAACTATCAAGTTAAAAGAGCCAAGAAAAGCAGGGGACTTCCTATAAATAAAGGGTCACATAGGGAATACATAAGAATTTAAGATTTTCAAATCTTAGTTATCAATGAATTTATATTACTTTTTAAAAACTGTAAATAGAATTTTCTTTAAAATGAAACTGTCATTCTTTGTTTGAAATTAAAACTAGTTACATCGTTCAAATTAATTGTGAATTTAAAAAAAGGTGTCTAAAAGATACTAAAACATCTTCAAAAGACAGCTACTTGGCAGGAGGTTCACAAATCTGGTTATTGAAGTCAGAGTTTTTACTAGTGCACTTCAACCCAAGACTTAATTATCAAATTTACAAAGGATCTCCATCTCATTAAAATTTAATGCCATTAGAAATAATTAGTAAAACTCATAGCGTTAATGAATTACTGTGATAGATTTTCATTTTTTTCCTTAAGTAACAAAAAATCAAATATATCAAGATCATTTTACTGACAGAATACAAAAAATAACGAACTTTATGGTCAAAACCTAGGTCCTTCTCATCATATAAAAAGATCAATGAGTCACAAACACAGTGGCCACTAAGTTCTCGTACATGCCCATTAGAGTATTTCCCTCTATTCTCCATAAAAAATTTTAATTTTCCTCATGTTCTTCTGGACATAATATCCCATGGTGGAAGCTGAAAGTCATTAAAATAGTCCTTAATGTCTGTTTTCAGATCTTCAGTGTTATTTCTTAAAATCTCACACATAGGGACTTTGTGGGCACTCTCCATCACAGTGGTTAAAAGTGTAGGCTCTTGAGCTAAACTGCCTGAACTGACATGTTTGCTTGGCCACTTCCTAGCTGTGTGACATTAGCCAAGTGGCTTAACCTCTCTGTGCTCCAGTCCCCTCATCTGTAAAATGGTGATAACAGCACATATACTACAGGACCGCCATGTGGTTTATATACACGTAAAACTTTTAGAACAGTCCATGACACACAGGGAGCGCTCAATATATATTAGCTATTTATTATGATGTTAACATTAAAAGATACTTATTGATCATCTGGTCCAAACCATGTACTTTACAGATATAGAAACTGAGCCCAGAAAGTTTGTAGATGACTGGATTAAGAAACTGTGGTACATTTATACAATGGAGTATTACGCAGCCATAAAGAAGAAAGAAATCTTACCATTTGCAACAACATGGATGGACCTAGAGAACAATATGTTAAGTGAAATAAGTCAGAAAGAGAAAGACAAATACCATATGATCTCACTTATATGCGGAATCTAAAGAAAAGAATAAGTGAATGAACTAATCAGAGACAGTTTTGGAGACATAGAGGAAAAACTGAGGGTTGCTAGAGGGGCGGGGGGGTGGGGATAAGGGGAAGGTGAGAGGTTTTTGAAAAATAGTCGGTAACCACAAGATGGTCATGGGGGTTTGAAAATTAATTTGGGGAATGTACAGAGGGATAGTGGATTGGGGGAGGGGGGTTCACACAGTGTGAGGGATGTAAATGATAAACGTCTAAGTTTTGCTTTGTCTTGTGCACCTGAAACTAATTAAAAATAAATAAATTTATTTAAAAAATTTAAAAACAAGTAAGATGGAAATAATAAATCAAATACATCACTAATTACAGTAAAAAAAAAAAAAAATGGATAGACACTTAAAGTGACAGAGCCAAGACTACATTCGGAGGTCTCCTGCCTTCTAGTCTTATATTTAAAAAGTTTTTGAAGAAACAAGAAAAATGCTTTCAAAAATCAAACAGTACCTAAAAAGAAAACTGTGGGAAGGAGGGGAGAACTAGTTATTGTTCTATTAACCAGAAAATGATTGATTGCAGTAACATTTTTCTTTACCTGATGCCAATCCTGTCAGTGTTACTACTAGCCATCCTGACCACGCATCATACAAACTTTTGGTCATTTCCCATGCTGATTCTTTCTTTTTGCTGTTGATCTGAAATTAGAAATGTTTATGCTTCATTTTTCAAACTATAAATAGAAGCCACAATTCTAGAATCTAACAATTTTTCTCAGTTACTATACACCGGACAGTACTTTCTAAACTAAATAATGGGAAAGGTGAGTTTGGGGCAAAACCACTATCAGTTGCTATACCTGTAAACCAGAGGACAAACATTTACCCAGAGATCTGTATTATTAACAAAAATCTCAGAATTTGAAAGCAAGGGGTCCACAAACCATATAAAGTCTGACCTAGACTGGCCTAAATTGTATCAAATTTAGCTGGTATACATCTTTTATATTAACAGAAATAAGACATTATAGCTTGAAATGTCTATTGTTCCCCAGTTATTCTCTGGTCCGAGCAGTTAAATGGTTTATCTATTCTTTAAAAGGTAAGGTCAGTGAATAACAGCACCGTGCCCATAAATGCAGTATATAGAATAGTCATGTGAATAGAGGGACTATAAAATAAATTGACAAATAAATTTGTCGGCCTGTAAATATGCAGTCATAGAGAACTCCAATCCAAATGGTAGGGTCCAGAGGCTCTTTTCTAATTACTGTGCAAGTCAGAAATGTCCTCAACTGAATACAGTGGATGAGGGGGGATTAGCAGAACCTTAACAGAGTTGATTTCCAGATCTCACTCTCCTAAGACAGAAGCAGCCATTCCTCCCTCTCAGTAGGAATGCACTTCTAAACCTAAAACCCTAACCTTTCCTGTTTACTAGGATCGCTGCTTTTAAAAAGCCATATCCTAGGAACTACATTACTACCAGCACGTAAATAAAAGTTGAGGAAGAAAAAGAAGAAGAAAAAAAGTAATATTCTCAGCCTAGGATATCAATTGTCCCATAAGAGGGCTACAGTTGGAAGTCAGTGATCTGGTCTATTGCAAACATCTGGCCTATTTCAAGCCACAGGGTCCCATTAAAGAGACTCAGTAAGTTCCAAGTTGAATGAGGTAATTTTACTCTTTCCATATTATACGCAACCAATCACAGATATTAACCATTCTTTAGGATTGAAGGTAGGTCATTTCTTTCCAAAAACAATCACTAAACCTCATGTTGTCTTTTCTCAATAAAAATAACTGTAATGTTTAATAAAATATAATTAAAAACTGGAACTCATCTATATGTTCATCAATATGGCATTGGTCAAATAAACTGCAGTACATCTATGTAATAAAAAATTGCAGCCATTCAAAAGAAGAATAAGGTAGATACAGTGTGATGCAGGTGGGAAAAAGCAAGGTGGATAAAAATATGCACAGTATGCTCCTGTTTGTAAAAAAAAAAAAGATAAGTATATAAATATACCTGCTTATATTCTTAGAAATAAAGTGATAAACCATAAAATTTTTAATGCAAATCGCTACTTAGAAGAGGAAGAAAGCAATAGATTGGAAGGGACAGGGACTTGGAAACCAAATAATTAGTATGCATAACCCTAGTGGATAAACACTAAGGACAAAGAGTATTATAAAAAAAGAAAACAAACACTTTTCAGTAAGCATTCTATTTGGCGACAGTGTTGGTAATATTATTCTGAAATTGCTGTTTGGGTATTATGTCGTAAATCAAATGGTTATATATGTGACATTGAGATTTGGGGCATGGTTGGAATAAGATACAGATTTAAGACCTAGAGGTTAAATAAAAACCTTAAGTGTTGAATTTAAGTTGGAAGGTTGCTATAAACTTAAGAGGCTAGCCATGGCCAATGCAGAAGCCATTAGTATCTCTCGTGCCCAGACTGCCTACATGCCATTTTTCTCCAAAGGAACCAGAGCTCCTTGGAGGAATAGCCGACTCCCAGTTTGGTGCAGGAAACGTAACATGAGCTAAGTAAGGATCATCTTGTTTTTCCAGAATACATCGAAGTCTACTAAGGAAGTGTCTAAGGACACATGAACCAACCAAAATAAGCTGCCACTCGTCAAAATGGAATAACATGGACATCAGTCAGTATAAAAATCATGATGATGAAAACACATCGAATAAGTTTAAATCCATGAGTGCATGAATATATGAAACAAAAACCAAACAAGCAAACCAAAACCTCATCAGTGAACTCTGGGGATGTGAGAGAACCATATGATTTCAAATTTTCTCCCTTTTCTCTATAATCCGAACTTAAGGAAATTCGTAGAATTAATATGAGGTTCTCTTTATAAAAATATTCAAGCTATGACAATTAGATCACAACCATTTTGTAAAATACTGAAATAGTAGTATCTAAAATTATATAATAATGTTGATTTGCTTCAAAGGAATCTGGGGTAGGAGGGCTACAAGTATAATAAAAAATTAGGGGAAAAAGCATTAGGTAGGTACATGCACTGACATACTTTTTTTCTTTTTTAATTTAATATTTTAAGACCAGCAAGAACATCTATGTGTAGAATGTCCCAGCTTTAAAAAATTTTGTTATATATGAGCACAGATGACAGTATTGAAAATATTTGACTTATCTAGAAAGAGGTGATTGATATGATTAGCTAGGACACTTACTGACTACTTCATACATTATTTCATTATTTGAAATGTTTTCAAGGACTGTGGAATTTGTAAATTAGAGAAAAAAAGGAGTGTGCTGTGGTTTTAGTTTCAATTTTCTCTAAAATTTTATAAACATGGTGTCTATGGTATTTCACAATGCCTCACTTTAAACCACATTTAAACCCCAACCTGAATATGTTAATGACTCCGTAAATGTATACACTTCAAGTACAATTGTATCTACCTAACAATCAAACAAGATACAAGATTTACAACGTGTCCGGTTTAGGTGCATTGGATTCAAGTTGTGGTTATCATGGTGGGGACCCCAAACACCCTGAGACCTTCTCAAGCAAATCAAAACCTCATCAACTTTGGGGATGTGAAGGAACCATATGACTTCATATTTTCTCCCTTTTCTCTACAATCTGAACTTAAGGAAATCCATGTAACTGGATTTCAAGAGGTCGTCAAAGTCAAAACTATTTTCATAATAACACTAAACCATGACGTGCCTTTTTCACTGTGTTGACATTTTCACAGATAACACAAAAACAATAGCAAAACTGCTGTCTACTGGGCACAAATCAAGGCAGCGGCATTTAAATCTACTGGCAGTCATCACATTCTTCATGGCCACATAGCCCAGTAAAAAAATAAGTGCCAGTTTCACTTAAGAATGTCTTTGATGAAAAAAAAAAAAGAATGTCTTTGATGAAGCAGTAAAATTATTATGGCTCGACCATTGAGTCTTTTTAATATTATGCATGATGACGTGAGTGTATACAAAGCATTTATAATGCATAGTGAAGTATGAAGTTATGTATGAAGGAACAGCATATGTGGGATTTATTTGAGCTGCAAATAAACTAGACACTTACATGGAACACCATTTTTACTTGAAAGAAAGACAACAAACTATGGGTTTTCAGACTTGGGAATTTGACAGGTATTTTCTCAAAAAACAGACCAAGCCAGCCTGTTGTTTCAAGTAAAATAAATGTTTGTTTCCAATGATAGAATACGAGCTTTCAAGAAAAATTAGAATTTTGGAAAACTTGTATTCATCACTGTAAGGATGACAGATTCCCAACACTTAAAGACTTTTCTGAAGAGATGAATGTTGAAACTAACAAATGTGATTTTTTAAAAAAAGTATCATATAATGAAAAGTGTTAACACTTGAAAGAACTGTATAAATCAGCGAATCAGTATTTCCCAAGTGACTATTGTATGATGTTAAAAATCATCCAAAGTTCAAGGTGAACCAATGGATTTTAATGTAACAGGACACAAAAAGTGCACTGATATAGTTTCAGATTATTCATTGCAACTAACCTTTAAGAAACTACCACTTGTCACTTTGGTGCAGTATCAAAGAAGAATATCAGCAATGATCTAAGAGGTTATTAAAATACGCCTAGCTTTTCCAACTGTGAGGCTGGATTTTCTTCAATTTACTTCAATTAAAACAACATATCATAACAGACTGAACACAGAAGAAGATATTAGAACCCAGCAGTCTCTTATTAAACCATACAATAATGAGATTTATGAAAAAATAACACAATGTCACTCCCTCACCAAATATTTTTTATTTTGGAAAATAGTTATTTTTCATATAAATACGTTTTTATGTTAATATGAAATGGGTTTGTTGTTACTTTTAAATGAATTAATATTTTTTAAATTTCTCAGTTTTCATATATAATATGGTAAACATCAAATACTATAACTACATAAACTAAAGTTCCATAGTCATCCTCAAAAACTGTTTACAGTTTAAAAGGAATCAGAGACCAAAAAGTTTGAGAATCACTGGATTAGAATACTGATTTCATGAACTGGGTCTGATTTTCAGTTAAACTCTATTTATAATGTTTCCAGAAAAGCTAACTATTGACTGGTGAATCTCAGAGGCTGTGCTTTTCATAACAGATATAATCTGATTCCAATTTCAGACTTAAAATCCATGTGTACATTGAAAGATTATAACTAATTTGTACAAGTAGTTGTTTTAATTTATAAGTAAATTTCAGACCGCAAAGGTATAAAGGGGCTTTGGAATTTGGAATTTTATTGTCAAAGATACATTTTTTTTCTCTTTGTTAAATTTATTTTCGGATTACATTATACCAGTAAGTCACAATCAACAACAAAAAGATCCATAAGTTGTACTTTTTAGTAAAAGCCACTGTTTTTGATTAGTGATTCATTAAGACACTCAATATGTCCTACACAGGACTTATTTAGAAATATCTCAGAATTTAAAACCAAGTAAAACAAAACAGAAAAACCAAATAAAACTATCTCCCTGATAAGTTTCTTCTTTCTGAATAATAAGAATTATGCAAGAAGTTTCCTCTTTGCCATAGCTGCGGTGCTGACGAAGGCCGAAAATCATGCTGACTTCCAAATCCTGAAGGTGGCTTACTCTTCCCCCAAACGCGTGCCATTTTCTCTTGCCTTCCTATTTTATTTTATTATACACCTCTTTTTTTTTAAAAGCTATCTCAAATCCTTTCTGGAAACATATACTACTAAATGATCTAACTATGCACTATAATAAAATAATTACTGAAAACACTTACCCGTCTATGCCTTTCTCTGTCTTTACATTTCTCTCGCACCCAATCGATAGTATGGAAATCATCATATGTACCAACACCTGGAATTGGTTCATCCAAAAGATCCAGTAAGTGTGTAGAACTGTTAATGCTGCCTCCATTTGTCATTGTATAATGAGTTCCTACAAAGCAAAAGACACATGACTCATTAGTAATAGTATCACTTGAAATAATCATTACAGAGGAAATGAAGAAAATTATTCAAATGAAGAAAAATTATCCAAAATTTGGAAATAAGGCACAATGATTATGGCATGTCCTTTCAAACTCATACTAGAGCATCAAAAATAAGCCTGCTCACAGAGTCTAGTCCTAGACATCTAAGTAACTTTGGACAAGTAATCTTTGAATATTAAATATCTACATGACATACCCTGTACCTTATTATAAAGACATATTAGTAAAGAAGCATTTGAAATTTTTCTAAAGCCCTAAAATCTTAGAAAGGCTGATACACAATTTCAGATAGGTGATTTTAGCATTAGTGATTACACCTTACAACTTCAAATTATGTAATAGTAATATAGATACGTATTCCTAAAATAATCCAGCAGTGTGTCATTTTAATGGAAATGTAACTAGAATATAAAGAGTGGTGCTATACTAATGTTTATACAAACACTGTAAAAATAAAACACAAGAAGACTCTTGCAGTCTGATGGTTTAAAATGACTCATTCCCTTTTATTTACAGATAAAGAAACTATCATAAATGTTAAGTCAGTTCACAACGCTATCATCTGGCAAAGCCAGAATCTGCACTTTCCCCAATCACTATAAACACTGCCTAGATTAGAGCAAGAGATTATCATAAATCATTTGGGAGGTGAAAGGGAAGAGAGAGTTGCACGAAGGGCCACCATGTTGATACCAAGGACTAATTTTATTACTGTTAAGATATAAGCCAAATAAACTACATTGTAGGTTGCAAGCTCTGTTTCTTGATAATTTAAAGAGGCAGTAGGAAGTAGCATTAATATAGAAAGGGTTAAAATTTTAAATAATATAATAAATACTGAATATGGCACGAATAAACTTAATGTCTGTCTACTTCTACCAGATAAAACAGGGTCCTCTCTTTTTTTCCTATTCAATACATCTGAATGTTTGCCTTGGAAAAAAGGTGTAAAACTTCTAAAAGGAGAGTACTATATTGATTTCGGTGTTCTGGCAGAAGTACTCCAGGAATAAATAATTTATCATTCTTGGCTGAGGGTTCAAAGGCCCAACCCCTGCAGCGACCCATGTTCATTCACATAAAACATATGCTCTAAACCTTATACGTAAAAGCTTCAAGTACACTAGCTCTTTCTTCCTCCGTCTATCCTGAATTTATTCAGTAATTTCCACTTTGTAAAAGCTAACTGAAAGGCCACACATTTTCTTAAGAGAAAGCAACTGGAGAATAAATATCGTAAGATCATTTCTAATACCTTGACAAATTTGAGAATCTCTGACTCTGCTTTCCACATAATACTAGATTGGTGCAAAAGTAACTGCAGTTTAAAAGGTTGAAAATAATTGCAAAAGCTGCAATTACTTGTGCACTAACCTAACATAGAGTAAATGCTTGCATTCTTTAAAAGTGTTGAAGTCATGAAAGACAGAGATTGCTTGAGGGACTTTTCTAGATTAAAGGAGACGAAAGAGACATGACAACTAAATGTAACACGTGCTCCTAGATTATTAGATCCTGGACCAGGAAAACATTATAGAACACAGGGGGACAACTGGTAAATTTGAAAACGGTCTGTAGATCAGATAATAGCAATGATCAATATTAATTTTCTGATTTTGAAAATTGTACTGTGGCTATATATAAGCGACTGTCGTTTCATAAGGAAATACACACTGAAGTATTTAGGAGTAAAAGCTTATTCATTTATGTCTACATCTTACTTTTACATGCTTTAGGAAAAAAATAATGTGGCATATACATGTGTATATATTAGTACATACAGTGTTTCCCCGAAAATAAGACCTAGCCAGACCATCAGCTCTAATGCGTCTTTTGGAGCAAAAATTAATATAAGATCCAGTCTTATTTTAACATAAGACCAGGTATAATACAATATAACATAATATAATATAAAAGACTGGGTCTTATATAAGAGCAGGTCTTATATTAAGTAAAGCTAAACTTAGTATACTTACTATTTGGCATATACTCTGATATTTTACCTTTTTTTTTTTTAATGCTGGTCACAACCCAACTGATTTCATAACCAACATGTGACAACCTGGCATCTGACAAACACTCAAACTGGAGGATACAAACATTAATGAAATTATCTCCTTTCTCATAAATAAAAACCTTTATATTCCCACCCACTAGCCCTCAATATATAGTTGAACTGAGCTTTAAAAAAAGTGCTTAACCGTTACACCTTAAGCTGAGTTTATTAGTAAATTTCAAAGTCACACATCTTCAGCACTCCAAGTCTCTTCTCAAAGGGGAGTATCTAAATAATAGTCTTACATGAAAAAAAGTAGGTATATATTTATTTACTATTACTTATTACCTCTGGGGTCGATCTCAAAAGATGTGACAGCAGTGATTCTTGCCATAATGCAGATTACTGTCCTATCACACACATAAAACATATAATTTTTTTTTAATGATGGAAGAAGGCACAGAAATCCAAAACTCTATTCTCTGACTTCCCAGTTTCTTCTCTATATTAAGAGCAGGAAGTCTAATCCCCAATGTTATATTTTTTCTCTCCCTCTGTGACCTGATAAGAAATGGTCATCCTGGCGAGGCAGGGAAAAATTAATGTAAGTTGATAGTGGAAGCTCTAGAATGTTAGCAGACTCCCAAATGAAAGATTGAAAGGGTAAAGGCAAGCACAGTGCCTCGTTCTTAGTAGGTGGTCAATTAAATGTCTGCTGGAGAAATGAAGTACATGCTCTTTAAATTTGTTCCACCATCCACAGTTGTTTTTAACTGCCATCTATTTAAACTGCAAAGACTTGGAAATTAAAACCAAATCCCAAAGAAGTTGACCAAAAGCACAAAACTAGTCAGCAGCAATGTGAGCCCATTCCACAATTCACTGTTTTCGTCTCTATTGTATTGCCACCTAAAAAAGCAGATCCTTAGGTAGAGATGTGGATATTAAGACATCTTTATAACTGGAAACAAGCTCATGTTCATTTACTATCTCTGCATACAATATATATTACATAAATAAAAAAATGTTCATGAAATCTGTTCTCTTAAATAGCATGAGGAATAATTAACAGGTACTAAAGTAAACCCATTTTTCATCTAATTATGGTTGTAAAGGACTACAAAAAATTACAAATTAAACATGTTAACTAAAAAAATAAAAACAAAATTTTAAAATACAATTTAAGCCACCAGTCTCCTGTGGTTTTGTATATGCACAAAGAAGAGACTTCAATGCTGGAAAAATAGCCAAATATATAAACCTAATTTATGTGGCAGACCTGCTCACATTATGAAATCTTGCTACGCAAAGCATTTCTGACTAATGAGAAGCCATGAGATGATATTAAATGAATCATAGTAAAGTGTAGGTTATTTTTAGAAAACAGAGCTAGAGATAGTAATATGAACCAGATTTTATTGAAGATTTTAAATTCAGATACCGTAGGGAAATAAATTTAAAGACAGGCTTTGTTTTATACTATTGGTTTAGAATACAAAGAGTTTCTGATATCAAATGAAGAATCTTTATTTGGTCTTTTAATTTACAGACAATTAGATGAATTAATTTGCAAGAAGAGATTTAATTTTCTAGTTGGTTAAAAGATTAAAGGTAATAGAAGAACAGTAACAACCCGAATCCTAAAATCATTTTACAAAGAGCCTACAGAATGTCCCTATAGCAATAAGAATATCATCTAATGCCTGGAATTTCCAAATAATGTGCCAAAAATTTTAACTACTGTACCTTAGGAGGGAATAAAAATGAACAAATTCATCTATTATAATGGGAACGAAGAAAGCTTTACTTGAGTACATCTCTGAGCTAATGAATGTCAAGAAATGATTTCGGGTAGAAACATAAAAGAATAAGACCTCAAACTCTTATTTCAATAGGAAGGCCACACTTTTTGTGGTGTAAGACTGTTACTCATCTGGCATTCAAGTTTCCTTTTGGATCTGGCACTATTCTACCTTCTACGTTTCTATATTACTGACGCATTCATACAACAAAAGTAACCAGGAAACAACATGTGAGGCATTTACTCCTACCAGAGCATGTACTCATTCTATCTTCCCTCCTCCATCCCCCCCCCATTGGCCCCCAGGAACACGATATCAAATTCCCTTGTGTACTTCAAAACTTGGCCTACTTTGATGCCACTTGTCAAAAGGAGACTGATCTGTCCTCCTCTTAAAGTCCCAGAGAACATGTAGTCTATACCATTCACTAGAAATGTATTAACTTCCCTGGGGCTTTGTTTCTTTGTTTTTAAACTCGGGAAGCCTTCTTATATGCCCTCCAGACTCAAAATGCCAAGTTATGACAGAGATACATAGTAAGAAGCAGTCTGTCCCTAAGAATAGAGTATGAGCCCAATCATCTAGATCAAATCCTTACTTTTAACATTTCTTTACCTCCATTTCATTAACAGGAAAATGGGGATCACAACAGTACCTACTTCACAAGTCTAAGATGAAGATTAAAACGATTTGCCACTCATAAATGGACTGAGACACCTAAAGGACTTAAAACAGCACTTGGCAAAAAGTAAATTCTACACTAAGTATTAGCTATTATTAATATTATTATTACTACCACCATCTTTTTCCACAGCACCTAATAGTGCCATATATATATATATATATATATATATATATATATGCACAAAGCTCAATAAATTCATTGAATGAAACAATTCATATTCAAATAATTTTTAAAGGTCCCTCAGGGAATAATAAATGGAGGCTTAAAGCCCAAAAGATCACATCCATGATAGGGTCTGGTAGAAGAAAGACTTCAGACCCCAAGCTACATAAACTTCATAACAAATTAAGAAGAAAGTCAAAGTATAAAACTGACAACCCAACTAAAGCAAGATTTTTTTCACTGATAAGTATGTTAAAGATATTTTATGAAAGAACTTGATAGTTCCTGGATAGGAAATTTACCCCAAGAAATGGCTATTTCTAGAATGTCATCTTAATTTCTAATCTATCAACAATATATTAACTAATTATGTTTTTAATCTACCAACATTTCCAGTCTCAATATTATTCACGTAAGTAGGAAGCTACATCAGTTACCATCTCACCTAGAAAAGTAGTATTACATTTAATTTACTCCATAAAGGTAATCTCTAACTCTAGCACTCTGGGTTTCAGTAAACAGATTCATGTTTACTTTATTGATATCCTTTATAATTTCATATTTCAATTATAGGCCTCTTCACCTTTTATCGGCCTAAAGAGATACTTCTAGCCATTGCAATTTTGTTCTCACAGGGAAGCTGATACAGTTTTCTTGATTTATGTTAGCTGCTTATCTCCACATCTCTAGTTCCTTTGTGTTGATTCATGGCTACAATAGGTCACAAACGATGGAAAAGAATCTCTTATCCACAGATACTAGGAAACTACAGTACAGTCAAGTAAGCCTAATAACTGACTGATCAGTACTACAAAGACACAATTTACTTTCAAATGACATTGGCTTATATTAATTAATCTCATCAAGGGACAAGGAACCTATTTGGACTACTAAGAATAAGACTGATTTAGACCTTAAACAAGATTCCTAAAGGATTATTTATGAAAATATAGAAACAAAAAACTTGTATCTGAGTAATAACCTTATCAGTAACCATGCCTACTCTCACATAAGCACTGACTTATTTCTTACTATTTGCATATCTTATAAAGAGGAGTCCATAAGTAACTTCTTTCAAACACTGTCAAGCTTAACACTGAGAATTTAAATTTCCCAAGCCTAGGTCTTCTGGTTTATTATCGTCAACAAACAGATGTTGTAAATAGCTCAGGGAAAAAAAAAAAAGAATAAAACTGTTTGTCTTGTTTTACAGTTTAATTACTGATTAGCAAATACTGTGACATTTGAACAGTCACCATTGATCGCATTGCTTCCTGTTTAAAGAAATCGTTACTAGCAAAGGGATGATGGGAACACAGTAAAACGTAGAGTATAAAAACACATTAAGAACTAGGGGACAAAAAATACCAACTCTGGGTGGTAAGATTATGAGAAATTTTTATTTCCTTCTTCATGCTTTTAGGTATTTCCTCAAACATTCTAAAATTTTATATGTATTATACGTGTATAATATATATAATATATATAAAATTATGTATATAAATTTTATTAAGAGGGCAACTGTAAGAGAAGCACAATCCTGTATATGTAACATGATCTTCATGCAGTTTTCCTCAAAATCTGAAAAGCAGGCTTTTAGTAACAACAGAATATTACTGATATATAATGTAATTGTTCAGAGCCTAAAATACTGTCTAGTAGACACAATGCAACCAATAAATATTCGCTGACTATATTAGCTTTTTAATTGTAATGGAATTTAAAACTAAAAAAAAGTTATCAGAATACAAACTATACTTTAAATAAAACAGGCTAAATATGCTCAGGAAAATTATAACTTCCTTATTCACTTCATATAAAAGTTTGGGTAAACCATAAAAATGAGTTTGCAATGCCATGCAGTAATTCAAACTAATGTACCTCATAAATGAAGTCATCTAGCTAAGAGATTTTTCTTCAGGTTCAATTTTTTTTCTAGAACACTTACCAGCCTATTTTTGGAATAATGAGTTTAAGAAAAATGAAAAAACAAAACAAAACAAGAAAACAGTTTAATTAACATGTAATCAATTTTAAGGAGACCCTGACAGTATCTGCCAAAAGATTTATATGAATGCTGGATACTTTTCCAGTTTTTACAAACAATTGACTATTATATTTTCTGATGTGCAAAAATTACCCTAAATGTTTTTATCATATCAATTTTTACAAGATATCTGTGTAAGACAATGTAGCTAATCTTAATAAGTTGAAATGCATATTAAATGGAAAACATTAATATAAAAATGTGTTCATCTTTATTGCCATTTCAGAGCTCTAAAATGTAGGTAGAGCTTTTACTATAAATTTACTTTGTGGTGTGAAAGCTACATGGTAATTGGCAGCAGCTGAAATATAATGGTACGGCCACGCACTTGATTTCTCTGTGTAAATTAAAAGGTAAGTTTTCCGAACAAAAAACAGCATTACTTTTTAGATGCCAACAAACAAGACTTTAATTAGCTGTAAAGGCGGATTAATCCATTTTCGCAGTTAAATAGAAAGGGTATTTCACACAGAAGATGGAGTCGGAGTGCGATGTGATCTGAAGCAGTACTAATCTGCCAGGGAAAACAATCAGAGGTGACTACAGAACATTCAGAAGGTCGCATTTGCCCCTTACTAACAATCCAGGCAAACTAAACAACATACTGCAGTGTTTAAAGAACCTGTTTAAATTACAGAACCGCCCAGCCGCATGCAAAACATACCAAACAAGGATTCACAGCAAGGGGATGGCATTACCTCTTTTATGTAATTCCCTCAGGGGAATATAGTCTCCTCCCCCGTCATAAGGCAAATAGGGATCAGAAGCAGCATCCATGATTAGAATTTTTAAAAAGGAAAAGAAAAAGAAAAAGAAATGCCTGCTAGCTTAAAAAGACAGTGGCATTTCTCCCACCCCTGCTGCAGGAAGCAAGGGAGATGCCATATTTGAGGAGGGTTAGAACTGTAAGGAGTTCGACTCGCTGAAGCAACTGTGTTCTTCCACAGTGGATGATGTCATCAAAGGGAAATTATTGCAGCCCGGTTGCTAGTGGCTACAATCGAGCAAGGCAGGCTTAGAGGCGGAACAGCCTTCTTAATGAGGTCCTGCTACGTATGATGATGACTAAGCTCCAAGTGTAACAAACAAAACTGGTTTGAGAAGCTTAAAGCACCCACAGTATAGCGTCTACATTATCAGTGGCAACGACAGTGAGACAATGCAAACATTACTTCTTTTTTATTTTATGATAAATACACAGGGAACAAAGTGTTTATAGAGACATGAAAAGGAAATTCTGGATGTAGACAATGCCCCTTTTCATTTCTAATGTAGGAAAATGGGAGCAACACTCTAAGAAGGTCGTATGATTTTTATAAGATAAATGTACTAATTTTTATATAGTAATGTCATGTGAATCATAAAGAACTAGAACACATCAAAGGCTTCAAGAGACTTGGTTTCAAGTCTATTCTTAATTATCTAAAATGTATGTCAGACTTCTACAGTGGGTTCAAAAAATTCAGTAATTGAACAGTTGAGTAGTATTTTATCTCACTAATCCCCATCAGTAGCCTCTTGTTTCCTTCTTTCAAGTTACCAGCTAGTAAGACATTCTAGCTTTTGAGAAGAAAACTTATCAACATACTAAGTAACTTAGCAATTGTTTGTGAAACAATGAAAAAAGAGATTAACTAGGTAGGAGATTTTCCTATCTCTCCTATCTATCTTCCTACTCTTCCTACCTCACAAATATTTTGTGTTCTAAAAAAAAAAAAAAGGCTTTTAGTAAAACGTCTCAAAAGGTACTCCAATTGTCATTGTTAAAATTTTTATGAAATTCAGGAAAAAAGCAACTTTTTATTTCACACTGTCATTCAAAAAAAAAGCTGATGCTCATAATTTTTACAGCTACCCCTGAAGTTCTTCCTGTACACTAGGAGATTCTCCTTCTGAAATAGCAACAGTCTTGCAGTGCCACTAAATAAAAATGTGCTATCCATTAGAAGCAATTCCGTAAGACCCAGACGTTCTATAAAATTTGTTTTCCAAAGTATTGAATGAGCCAACATCTAAGACCTACTCCAATGTGAGGCATTTATTAGGAATTGGGGGTAATGAAAAATGAGAGAAATCAGATGGCAGTAAAAAGAAATGCTATTCAATTTATCCAGTATATTTTAGTTATTTTGGACTTTTTTTTAATTGGGTGTGGAATAAAATTTTTATATTTCGAAAAGTTTGAACCTCAGAAAGACAGGCCTTATAAAATCCCATGTGCGATTTGGGAAAAAAAGGTTTTAGGAAAGGAATATAGACTAGAATTACTGCCATAGGAATAGTCTAATTCTGATTCTGGCTATTAAAATTTATGAAAAGACTGAGGTTTTTTTTTTCTGTTTTCTGTATTTTTCAAATTTTCTTAGAAATAATTTTTTTAAACAAGGAAAGTTTGACCAAGAGCTAACTTTAACAAATTAAGTGTAAATTTGGTCCTTTGTGATCCTTTGGTATGTAAATTTTACTATTATAAGACTTTTTAAGAACATATGCTATATGGTATTCATAATTTCGCTTTTATGATACTATTTGTTAAGCCATATTTAGGCCAGGACGGCTTATCTTAGAAGCCATCTTGTCTTGATCCTGTCTTGCCTGCTTTATCTCCTAAGGGCCTGTCATCAGCACCTGGGCAGTCAGGACAGTGACCTGGGGCCAGGGTGTGGAGCTGGGGGGCTTGGTCAGGCCCTGAAACTTTCTGTCAAGGAAAAACCCCTGAAGCATTGAAGGGGAAAGAGACTCGTTTACCCTCGCCTATAAAACTCCATACTCCTCTTTGCTCGGGGTGGTTATGGTCGTTTCCTCGGCTCTGGCCTGACCTCCCACAGCGACTCATTCCTCCGGCCATGCCTAACACTATTTACACTCTTTCACGCCTTTGTATAAAATGCAAATCTATGTGAAAGTTTTCCTGGTATTTGCAGACACCCTCTTAACTTGTTTTTCCTGATTTATAACTTGGTCATAAAGGAAAAATGAAAAGGATAGCTAGCCAGCACTAACTGAGGGAGAAGAGTACCTTCCCTACGAAATATATTGAAAATGTTGCATAAGTACAAGTTTTGTATCATTAGTAAAAAGTTTTGAATTATTTTTAGTTAAAAATTTTGTATATATGTGCATGTATATACAATATATATAAGTTGTATATGTTTTTACAGTTTAGAATGAGACACACCAAACTCTCAACAATTGTTATCACTGAGAAAGGAATGAGGTAAAGTGGGGAGGACAATGATACACATTTAGTTTTTACTTTATATATTATAGTTCTACAATGTTTTTAATGTTTTAACGCACATATTACATATTTCATTTTTAAATAAATTATTACTTTTGTAATCATAAATCTGAAAACTTTTTAAATTTCTAAGATAAACAAATTTCTCATGCTTATGCCGTCTATGGCTGCCAGTTTCTCTTAAAAGAATTACTATTCTGGCTTTTCCAATTGCACGTGGAAGGTGGGGCAAAGAGGACTTTGACACAGATTAGGTATTACCCCATTAACAAACTGAACTGCGATCAGAGTGGGGCTGAAGTAAAAGGAGAACAGAAGACAAATTCAAGAAGTTTTAGGCACAGCTGATGGCGGGGAAGAGGGCTGCTCAGGACGGAACCTCTGAAGAACAAAAACACTACAGTGGCAGCACAAAAAAAGGATTTAAGATTCAGAAGGGAAAGATATTTCTGCTTTCAAATGCACCCTAAGAGATTCTAACCTCAACTCCATATGGGATTCTGGATAAATCACAACCTCTCTGAGGCATATTGCAGGAAGGCACAACAGATGACTATAGATGACTACAGTATTATAACTATATAACTATACATATATATAACTATAATATATATTATGACTGTAGTATTATAGTGTTCAAACTTTGAGCCCTTGCTAACACATACGATCCAAGAAATTTACATTAGAAGTACTTAAAAAATGTTTTTTGCTTTTAGCTGTAACTGTAACCACACATCCCCCAAGCCTTCGAGACCTAACTCTTGGCCATCCCAGAAACCAAATAGGTTTTAACATTCCTCCAGGCCAGTGTACTTGTTGATGTGCTTTCCAGCCCATCCAGGGCCCAGCTCCGGGGACAACTGATGCCACCTAAATGACTGGTTGAATGGCCACAGGTTCTGTAGAGCTAACAGATATATTAACTAAAATCTGTTTTCCTCATTTAGGGGCTTTGGGGATACAGAGGATACCAGAGCAAGGTTACCAGTCCCAACCAAAGAAGCCAATGCGGTCTTCCAGGCGGATCTCGGGACCCCTTCCTCTCATCTGAGATCAGACAGGGCGAGAGTTCCGCGAATCCCCCAATAGGTAGGGACAGCTCTATACTCTTGCCCAGCAGGAAGCAGATACAGAATAGACCTCCTGTCCCTCAACTTCCCATAGAGATTTTATGGGGCTCATGTCTCTCAAGGGGAAAACAAGGCAGGCAGTTAGAGACAGGCATCGGGTCTCTGCATTCCTGCACAACCCACAGTATCTAACCACCCAAAAGACCTCCCATCTTTGTCCAAAACTTCCCCTTTTCATTGTAATTATCAACCCCTCTGAGGAACAAATGGGTACAAGATACCCAACTAGATCAAACCAGCCATCATGCACAGTCTAAAAAGATGAAGTCATAGCTTCTTGTCAACCACAGATGTCCATCAAGTGGCCCCACGCCTGCAAAGGAACAGCCCATTATAGAGAAAAAGGGATAAAAACTCCAAGTCCTCCCCGGTCAGAGCCTTTTGAGCCTCTCCTGCTCAGCCCGCTCCACACTCTTTGGAGTGTACTTTTCTCCTCCTAATGCCACCTTCGGCCCTTGAGCCATTCTCTGCTGCTCGGGTCCTCTTCTATTTCTTTGAAGTGTACTATTTCTTCTAATAAACGACTCTTTCACCACTTTATTTCTGTATCTCGTTCAATTCTTTGCTCGAGACACCGAGAACCTGGACACCGCGCAGAAAAGGCCTCACTGTCTGGTAACCAAACTAGAATAAGGTTTTAGTCAAACAAAGATAACACCTTGGCCTCAGTTATGTTTTGGCTTCAGATTCATGAAAGCAGAATGGCCCCAGGGACCGCATCCCCTGAAACGAGACAGAAGGATGGCATGACTGCCATGAACAATGCTCCCTGCCTTTGCCCTGACCAGGCAGTAGGGCCCCCAGCCCCAGCTCCCTTAGTCACCACGGTTAATGATTTTTCCCTGATATAACCTGGTGATCGAAGCCACTAGGGAGCCAGGTTTTTGAGAGCACTGGCTCACCTGTATCTCCGGACTTAATGCCAACTCCTTAAATAAACCTTTCCTTTCTTTGCTGCAGACTCCTGTTTGAGTCTTTTTTAGCTTGGGCGCATGCAGGCAAGCGGACCTGTCCAGTCTACCATAACGTAACTACCAATTTACAGGAAATACAGAAAACAAAGACACATGTTAAATGACCGCTCAGGAACACAACCAGGAAAACCCAAACTCAGAAGCCAATGACCTGATGATTTATTCAACAAATAAATAGTAAGGGGGAAAAAAGGGAAGGTGGGGCTATAGAATTAAAACCAAAACAAAAAAGATTTAAGAGATATATCAATTTCAATGTACAATTTTTTTATGAAACAATTGGGTAAATGTGAAATAAACAAGATATTTGATTTTAAGAAATTATTCGTACTTTAGATGTGATAATGGCTTTAAAAGAATTCTTATCTTTCAGAGATCCAAAATGAGATCTATATATATAGTCCAAGAAAAACCAGAGGTGGATAGCAGTTAAAACAGTACAAACAGATTTTATTCAGGACTATTGCAATAGGGAAAAGAGAACTCAGTCTAGAACTGGGCTCAATTCCCAATACAACAAGGAAGTGGGAATTTATATAAGGAGGGGATTGGGGGGTGTTGTTCAATGAAAAATTACTAAGAGGTAAGGGGAGATTCTCGCTAAACAGCCCTAACAGGATTCTTGCTAAAGATACAAGGTGATGAGACATCACCTGCAGGATGGTAGAGGATGAGGAGGGGGAGGGGAGTTCAAGATAAACCAATTTGACAAGATTCTTGCCAAAATTGAGCAACATAAAAACAAACAAGTCCAAAGTTGAGACACCTACGGTTGGGAAGAGAATTCAGAGGAGCCCGGTTAAAGTCTCATTAAGTAGAGACTATCAGTATATCTATAATTAAAATGATACAGTATTTTAGATTTATTTCAAAATAATTGGGAGAAGGAAGTAGAGATGAAACAAAATTGACCATGAGTTGACAATTATTTCAGCTAAGTGATGACAGCAAAAAGGTACATAACTCTCTTCTCTACACTTTTGCATATGTTTCAAATTTTCTATAATAAGAATATTCTTTTTAAAGAAATGCTTATAAATAAAATCATTTGTACAAGATAAACATTAACAAAAATTACATCCTCCTTTACTCCTTAAACTAAATATACTACTAAAAGTGTAAGATCAACTGTAACTTACCCATTAAGTACAGCTACTTTAGATTTACATTTGGATACACTATAAGACATTAAACTTTACCTGGAGTTGTCAGTTCTCTTCCCTAAACAAAAGCATCAAAGCAAAAAAAGGGAAGAGAAATAGCAAAGCGTTCAAGGAGGGCAATCAATTCATGCTACAGTCATTGCCGCACAAGGTTAAAAAGGACCTGGGAATGCTCAGAAATGACAAACCATAAAATCAATTTAAAAAACAGAACGGTTTTGCAATATTCATACTTCACAACTGTAAGAAGTTTTAGCTCTCAGCACAGCTCTCTGGTTACCCAAGTAATACATCATTGGATTAAAATGAAAAAGTTTCTTTTATAAACATCACACAATGATCTCTTTTTAAAGATCAGAACCAAAAATCGCCAATACTTTTAATGCCTAAGCAATTCCTTGTGAAGGAATTTGTCAAATATATTCATGCATGAACAAAAGCTGGTACAAGCCGGCAGTTTGTTATCATGCAGTTTTTGAGGAGTCTCTTTGTACTAGGAAAGTTTGATGTATATGATTTTTGTAATTTGGGTATATTATGCTGTGGTATCATCATCTCCTGAAATTGTGTTAATGTTGGTTATTTTATTTTGGGAACATTGATATTTACCAGAAAATATTGGTACTTGATACTTGAAAAATCTTGGTATCTACTTGTCACTAATCATTTATAAAATGTTCTATATTGACACACTGGTAATAAATATGATATGAAAAGCTTTATAAAAAAACAACTAAGCTCACTTATTTTTAATAACCTTTTCGATGATATCCATCTAGTATTTTATAGGCTTTCCATTGGTATTTTAGGCTAATTTTATCAAGACACCACTTTATAATACCAAGTTCTTTTTCCTAGTTCTTCAGTAACATTGAATTACAATACTGCATAAACTTAGTATCTGTTAGATTTCCCCAAATGCATTACCTTATCTTATACAAATGCACAAATTTGGGAAGAACTCTACCCTACAAATATTAAGTAGGTTAAGCAGGTTGCTCAGACTGAAGTGATCTGAAGATTCAGAGACAGAAAATATTTACAAAGTAGTTGGCAACAAAATGTGCAGGGTGTCAAATTTATTAAAAATGTGACACTGCTTAGAGTAAGTATCAGATAAACAACAATATTATTTATTTCTAAAAATAATTCAGAGTAGACCTTTTGAAAGTTTTTAGTTCTCCCCAACAGACAGCCATTAAATGGTAGTGATAGTGTTTTATTTAACTTAATTTTAAGAATTTCGAAAAATCCCTTTACTGAAGATTCACAATGTAACCACTTCATGCTTTTGTAAAAGTTGAAGAGTTTATGTTTCCAAATTCAACTTTAGAGCCAAATGCCTCACTCATTAGAATAATGCCACCAATGTTATCAGTAGATGCCAGATAAAACAGTAACACTAAAATCAACTTGTCATCTACTAAAGACAACATACATAATCTATGAAATACTGTAGCAAAGTCAGATTATTCCAACTCAGCATACATTTCTTGGATTTCTGAGTTATACCACAACCTCACACTATCAGTAATTTTTTTTTGTTTATAAATCCACCTACAAGTTTACAAAAAAACTGTTCTTAGATCATTTCTACCTGCAGTTGACATCAAAGAACTTCACTATTCTTATTCACAGAAAGCAAACAACTCCAATTGTTTTAACTGCATTTAGACTGTTTATCCTTAGCAACAATTCTACCATCAATTTTCCAAGCATTGCATTCACTACACATTAACAGATATTACTAAAGACCTTCCTCCCGTAATATTTTTCTAGGAATTTAGAATACATTCATTTATTCAAATATGATACAACCATAAAAATCATTCAAAGAAGGTCCAAGATGGTGGCGTGGGAAGACTCTGAGCTCACCTCCTGCCACTGAACACATTGAATCTACACCTACAGACTGAAAAATTTGCCCCAGAGAAGAACTGAGGCCTGCCTGACTGTACAGCCTCTGCACAACAAAATGAAAAGAGAGACCACACAGAAACCTGTAGGAGAAAGGAAGACAGTCTCAGGGGAACTCCACGCCAGCCTGCACAGGCCTGCAGTTAGGGCGGGATCACTGAAAGGCCTTTCAGACTTGCCTGCCCTGGGGCACAGTGAGAAAAAACAACACAAAAAAAGTTTTTCAAAGGCCATTGAGACTACAGGGAAAGGAAATCCACACTAACCCTAGCGGAGGGAAGTGTGGGAACTCTCTCTGGTGTCGGAGATACCACAGAGTGCCCTCCCCACCACCCTGACCGCAGGGGCAGGAGCAAGACCCAGGAGCTCTAGCCAGTTGGCTGAGGTCACCCTCGTGCCCCTCAGTCCCCATACCCACGCCAGACTCCCCGGTGGCCTGTGCCCTCTCTGGCAACAGCTCCAGGCCCCAAAGCAGCTTGTCCCTGGGGCTCCCTTCAGCCGGCTCCAGCTGCAACTCCAGATTCTAGCACGTCCACCAAGATGACCCAGATGCAGCTTTCCCCTGGGACTCACCACAGCTTAAACTCACTCTAGCTGCCACTCCCACCCTGGTGCAACTTGTCCCTGGGACTCCGCACGGCCTAAGCCCATTCCAGCTACAATTCCAACCAGCCTGCCAAGGTGGTCTCCGGCAAGGCTGGCCCCTAGAACTCCCCACGGCTCACTGCTGCTCCAACTACACCTTCAGCCCGGCTCAGCTTGTCCCCAGAACTTCCGCAGCCTAAGCCGTCTCCACCTACAGCTCCAGCCAGCCTGCCAAGGCAGCCCTAGCACGGCCTGCCCTGAGTGTTCTCTCAGTCTCTGTCTGCTTCAGCTATAGTTCAGCGCAGTTTGCTCCTGGGACACCCCATGGCCCAAGCCTGCTCCCACTACAGCTCCAGCCAGCCTGCCAAGGCCATCCTGGGTAGGCTTCCCCCAGGGACTCCCCAGACCTGTGTCCACCTGAACTCCAGCACCAACTGGCCTGCCAAGGTGGCCCCAGTGCAGCTTGCCCTGGCTCTGCCTGTAGCTCATGCCAACTCTACCTCCAGCTCTATCTGGCCTGCCCAAGACACCTAGCACACGTAGTCTACCAGGGGGAAGCTCCTATATGTATATTGCTGTTTTGCCTAATTCATGGAAACAAACACAAAGAGACAGCCAAAATGAGGAGACAAATACGTTCCAAATTAAAGGACAGCACAAAACCCCAGAAAAAGAATTAAATGAAATGAAGACAAGCAATCTGGCGGATAAAGAGATCAAAACAATAGTTATAAAGATGCTCAACAAACTCAGGAGAAATATACGAGATGAACTTAGTGAGAATGTCATTAAGAACAACATCAACAAGTTTACGTCTATGTTTTCACCACTGTGAGCATGAAAGCTTCCCAAAAGTTAAATACTTCTTATGGGACTGTAGATTGGTGGCAACATAAAAAAAAAAAATGTGGCTTGATTTTGTGCAATGAAACGTGTGAACATGAGCAAGATCTGTATAAATCTGTTAGGTGCTGAAGTGCCCCACCAAAATTCCTATGATAAAAGCCTTAACCCCAAGTACCTCAGAATGTGAGTGTATTTGGAAATGGGGCCTTTAAAAAGGTTAAACGACGTCACAGTGTGGGCCGAGTCCAATAGAACTAACACCCTTATAAGAAGACATTAGGACACAGGTAGACACAGACCATGTGAGGACACAGGGAGAAGACAGCCATCTCCAGGCTGAAGCCTCAGAAGAAATCAACCCTGCCAAAACCTTGATATTGGACTTTCAGTCTCCAGAACTGTAAGAAAATAAACCTCTGTTGTTTAAGCCACCCAGTCAATAGGTGGTACTTTGTTATCGCAGACCTAGAAAACGAATACATCAGTGAATCAATTTCCAAATGACTAATGCATATTATAAAATCATGCATGGAGAAGAGATCCACTCAAAGCACAAGACAGGCCGTTGGATTTTAATTTCACACAAGATGAAATGTTCATTAATATGGTTTCATTGCAATTAATCTTTAAGAAATTATGTGTCAAGTTTTGATGCAGTATCAAGGAAGAATACCCACAATGATACGTGAAAGGCCATTTAAATTATTCTTCTGTTTTAAACTATATATTTGTATAAGGCCAAATTTTCTTAGATATAAAAATATATACTGTTATACAGTTGACTCTTGAACAACACGGAGGGTTAGGGGTAGGGGCACCAACAACTCCCCACCCCAGCAGTTGAAAATCGGTGTATAACTTCTAACTTCCCCAAAATTTAACTACTAATAGCCTACTGTTAACCAGAAGCCTTATGGATAACAGTCAATTAACACATATTTTGTATTTCGTATGTATTATATATTGTATTCTCACAATAAAGCTAAAGAAAATATTAAGAAAATCATAAGGAAAAGAAAATATGTCCATATTTTTATGCATTCATGACATACCTAACCTTTTCTTTTTCTTTTTTTTTTTATATTTATAGGCTACACAGTTTATCTGTGAGTTTTTTCAAATCTCCAAAAAATTTTCCAATATGTTTATTGAAAAAAAATCTATGTATAGTCAAAGGAACCACACAGTTCAAACTCATGTTGTTCAAGAGTCAACCGTGTATATATAAACATATATTTCTTATGTTACCACCAAACAACACATCACAATAGATTGACTGGAGAAGGAGCAGAGACTCTAGCTGTTTTAAATTAAGCCAGATGTTAGAGATATTTACAAAAATGTAGAACAATGCCATTCTTCCTATTAAATTTATTTTGTTTTGGATAATACAGTTATTCATTAAAAAGTTATTAATGACACAATGTACGAGTTATTGTTATCTTTAAATAAATTAAGAACTGAAAATTTTGTTTTAATTTTTAATATAGCAAATATGAACAGCTATAACCTACATTAAAAAAAAAAAGCTTGTTAGAGCGTTAATAATCTTACAAGAATAGAAAGGGATCTTATGAACAAAAGGTCTGAGAATCACTTCCTTAAAAGATATACCTAAATATTACTCAAAGCCAGGTATCTTATGGACATGAGGGAGAATGCTTTGGTTTTTTTTTACTGTTTTAAATGTCTGTGGTAGCCACTCCCTTTTAAAATTCATCATAGGTGAAATTATCATGACTTTGTCACATGGAATATAAATTTTAGACCTTCTGTTAATCATTTATGTCTTTAGCAGTTACAAAATTATTCTCAAAAAGTCTTTGGACTGTGTCCATAGGTTCAGCCACCACTTTTCAGTAAGAAGCCTTACTGGTCAGTCTTAGTTTTTGTTAGGCTCTTCATTTTCTTAAGGAAAACCAGCTGAATGTACATAAATAGTTCTGTTACAGTTCCAAAATATAACCCTAAAATCACTATAATCTAATACATGTTAAACCTTCAGCAAAAAAAACCAACATAATATACATTGGTGACTTTGGAAACTCTCTACATAGTCCATCTACTCTAAAATATATCTATGGATCCTGCCAGGACATCAGAAATAATCAATGCCTATACCATATAATAAGGGTGTCCTTGTCAAATTAGGTCTTGTGATTCAATTAGGCAATACTGATGGATGTTATAATAAAAGCCCTGTGAAAATCACTGCTGTTTACTTCAAGCATGGTCTTGAAAAATGGTTTAGTACATTAGATAGTACCCATTTTATAGTGTCACTCGGAAACTCAATATAAGTAATAGGGTGTTCACTGACAAACTGGTTGGGTTTATCTCTTAAAAACACTGTGACTCATTTAACTAAACAGGCTCTATCATGTCACTTGCTGCTACAAAGCTTCGAGCCAAATCTGTAGTCTCCCCTTAGAAAGTATATTGCTAGTATTTTTTTATTGGCCTCACTCATCTCTACATTCTATGTCACTTTAAGGTGTTTTCTCTTTGCTTCACCCTTCTCAAATAATTGAATTTTGTGTGTCTTTACAAGCTCCTTTATATTCTTTAAGTGAAGCAGAACATGAGCATATTTCTCACTGTAAATATATCTGTATGTTTTTACCTAACAACATCTAAAATCCCGGTTAATACCCAGTATGAACCCACTTACAAGAGACAGCTGAGTTTCACAATGACGCCACACTTCTGTGTCTGCAAAACTAAGGACCCTGGACTGTGAGGTTTGGCCTCATCCTAAGACGCACTCTGAGTGCCTGTAGTGGTGCGGTCGTGGCTGCCTCGATGTCCTGAATTGATTCAAAACTTTTTTCCTTTCATGGTCATTTTGACTTTGGGGAAGAGCCAGAAGTTAGTTGCATGGTGCTGGATTCAGTGAGTAAGGTGGATGAGGACACATCATAATGTTTTTATTTGACAGAAGTTGCCGTATAGCAGAAGCGATGTGTGACACGGAGCATTGTCATGATGGACGATGAAGTAAAAGACACTCACGAAAGAGGACTTCCAGAACTGCTTCACAAAGTGGCAAGAATGATGTTCGAAGCGAGGGGGAGTATTTTGAGGGGGATTAATGGCAATGTGTCTTTTACTGTAATAATTTTTTTTTTATTTAAACATTCACCGTATCTTTTGATCACAGTCGTATATCCTTTTCTAATACTACTGGAAACGTTCCTGACATCTCACTTGAATACTAAAAGAAAATTGCTAAGTTGAAGGGGCAGAGTGTAATATATCCAAGGGGGAAGGAACGTAGAAGAAAACAGAAACAGCTACTATACAAATAGTCCTTACCATGAGCCAATTACTGTGGTAAGGATTCTATCTACATTATTTATGTGTTAAGGTCTCTCCATGCACTTAATTCTCAAAGCAACAATTTAAAGAGTATTACTACTCTTCTTTAAATAGGAGAAAACTAAGGCATAGAGAAGCTAAGTGACTTGCAGAGATTACAGAGCTAGTAATTGGCAGGGCCAGGCTGTAAATTGGGGTCTACAACTTGAAAGCTACTGAACACAACAGTCTTTCATTCAACACATGCCAGAAACACTATCAGTACTTTCCAGTGATTAATTCCTTTTTTTTTAAATTTTTTTATACTAAAACGATATTCAGTTATGAAAGAATATCTAATACCCGGCTGCCTGTCCTACTGTCCACCTCCACAGAAGACACAGAAATGAGCTCTCCTGTCTGACATCTGTCCTAGCCCATGAGGGTAGATCTAATCTGAGGTCCCCACTTCTTCTAGGACATTCCTCTGCCAGCTCATGTTAACAGGACAACATAGGCTTTGCTGAAAGTAACGATATCACTATCTTACAAAAGGACGTTCATTGTCTCACAACATAATATCTTTTCCTACTGCTGGGCCTTCATGCACTATCTCCCTTTCTAGAACACGCTCAGCAATTCTAACAGGATATCAAATTAATATACTTTTTTTCAAGATGTAACGTTTAGAATATGCACCACCCTATTTAACTGTTAACATAGTTATTGCCAACTGCTGTTTCACATCTTATACCTTCAAGTAGACTAACTTTGAGGAGACAATCTATACGGAAAACACCAATGGTTGCTTTACCCTAGAGTTATCCCAACTTCTCCTTTGCTAATAGAACCTTAATTTTGTTTGGTGTGGTAATGTGCCTACTTCCAGGGAATGAATCGTGATGGTTATAATCAGTCAGTAATCCCATTGCTCTTTGTCAGTGATCGGTCTAGGTGTGGGCATGTAACCAGTTCTCGCCAGTGGAAGTCTAGGGATAGGAGGAAGCCTAGGGATAGGGTTCTAGGAAAATTATCCTCCCTGATAAGAGAAAGAGCAACAAAAGCAGATCCTTTCTTGTACCCTCGCTCCCTCCTTCCCACTTGGCACTCTATCCTACTAAAAGGCTATGAATGATGACAACACCAATACTTCATGGCAGTACGGAAAGAGTGAGTTCCTCCTATGTCTTTCTACTGCTCTGAGTTATTTCTCTGCCTCACATAAAGGGCCAAGGAGTTACCTGAATACTTGGTATACTATTAAATATGGGTATACTAAAATTTCACCTGATTTTTCAAATTATGAACACATGTGTTTATCTGGTTTATAATTCTATGATTAAAATCATGGGGGAAAACCTATCAGTAATGAAGAGAACAAATTACTAATAACAGCAAAATACTATATTTCTTTTTTTTAAATCAAAGAACATTCAAAAGAGCCAGAGAACATACAAGGCAGAAGAACCTGAAATGTCAAGATTCCAAAAAGAAGTGAAACAGAGGTAAACAGTCTCAACCACTTTTTGCCCTTGAGCCATTTCCTAATCCATTAAGTATAGTGACTGAAAGGCAAAAAAGAGAGTGAAGGTTGAGAGCTTTTGGCAGTCTCATGGGACGAAGGAGACAAAATTTGAAGCTCAAGACCACCGAGGCAATGAAGACTTGAATGGGCCAATATCCTGGAGAAAAGAGACAAAACAGTTCATTCTATGGTACTTTTCCCCTAAAAATATTATGATCCCTAAACTTCATAAGAGGCTGAGAAACTAAGGGAGAAACAGTGGTTAAGAGACTAAAATGATAAGCAGAGCTGTCAGCAGTCTCAAAACACCAAGGAGACAAACACTGGATTTCAGTGCCCACCGAAGAAAAGGAGTCTTGGTAAACACAGGAGGCTTTCTACTAAAATTCTCAAGGGCCATGCCCCAAAAATAAAGTGAGCCAAAAATAGACTAACTCTCAGAACGTCTGAAACCATGCCGCAAATTCTCTCAATCTTTGATGACACTGATGTCATTTGCTTGTACACAACCTGTCTGCCAAGGAAAAGAAAAATAAATACACCATAGTAAAGATAACATCATCCAGAACATCTATAACTTTTTGTATACAATAACCACCAATCAAAAATTACAAAGCCTACCTGGAGTCAGGACCGAAACACTCTAAACCAAAAGAAAAACAGGCAATATACAACGATCCCAGATGGTCCTGATATTAGAATACTCAGACATGAACTTTAAACAAGTAATTAATATGCTCAAAAAAAAAAAAAAAAAAAAAAAGGCAGATAGAGAATTTCTTCCAGAGTACAGAAATCTATAAAAAAATAAAATAAAATGGAAATTCTTTAGCTGGAAAATAACTGATCAAAACTTGAGAGCAAACAGTGAGATCCCACTATACAGCTATTGCAAGAGCTAAAATCCAAGATACTGACAACACCAAGTGCTGACATATATATGTCAACAGGATCAACAGGAAGTCTCATTCACTGCTGGATGCATGCAAAATGGCACAGCCACGTTGAAAGACAGTTTGGTAGTTTCTTACAAAACTAAATGTACTCTTAACACATGATCCAGCTATTGTGGTTCATGTTATTGATACAAATGATTTGAAATATCCAAATGAAAAAAGATTTTAAAAATACAGAAAACAGCACAGGAAACACATGTAACTGGAGTCCTAAAATTGGAAGGGGGAGAGAGTGGCAGGAAAAATATTTGAGGATACACTGTTAACATTATCCAAAGATGAAAAAAAAAAAAAAATCAAGTCACAATTCAGGAAGCTCTAATAACCTCAGCCAGGATAAATACAAGGAAAATCACACTTAGGCAAACGCTGGTAAAGTTTATGAAAACCAAAGACAAAGAAAAGATTCTTTATCAGAGGGGAAAAAAGCAGTCAGAGGGGGAAAAAATTAAGATAGATAGCTGACTTTTCAACAGAAATAACAGAAGTCAAAGGACACCAAAATTACATCTTTAAAGTGTTCAAAGAAGATAATTAAAAATCTGGAATATAACTGCAAAAATATTCAAACATAAAGGTGAAACAGAGCTTTACAAAAGCTGAGTGAACTTATTGCTAGCAGACGGTAATTTAAAAATATACGAATGAGAGTTCTTCAGGCAAAAAGATAACAATCCCAGACAGAAACAGGAAAATGCCGTATAAAAAGAAGAGCGACAGAAAAAGTAGAGGTGTAGCTAAATCTAAATGGATAGTGATATAAAACGACAATAATGTCTTGCGAAGTTTAACATACAAAGAATTAAAATAGAGGAAAAGAATGGCACAAAAAGCAGAAGGATTAAAAAATGGCAGTCTCATGGGACTGCCATTTTCTTACATATTCCATGACGTGGTAAAAGTACTAATTTATAATATAATTAATAAGACAAGAGTGCATGTAATAATCTCTAGAGTAACCCATCAAACAAAATATAAAAGAATGCATAACTAACAAGGTATTGGGGAAACAGAAAAAAAGGGAGAAAAAAGAACAGCAGTGACAAATATAATAGAAAGACAGTAGATTTGAACACAAATATATCAGTGATTACATTAAATGTAAATGGACTATATGTCAATAAAAGACCAATGTGAAAAACAAAACGCATATATATGCTGGCATAAGACAAATAAGACAAATATTTCAAGGTAGTATAGTAGAAAGTCCAGAAATGGACATACAGAATTACATGCACTTGGCAGATGACAAAGATGAACACTGGAGAAGGGAAAGTTTCTTCCATAAATGCTGCTGGGTAAACTAGTTATCCATAGAGAAAAAATGAATCTGAAGGCTTAACTGAGATCACATATAAAAATTAATTGCAAGTAGATTATAAATCTAACTGTGAAAAACACTAAAAAAGAAAACTTCTAAAAGAAAACGAGAAAATATCTTCATGACCCTGCATTATGGGAAAATATCTTTACCAAAACCAACCAACCAAAATAACCCAAAGAATAAAGGAAAAGATTAACAAGATTTCGTTAAAATTGATGACATTTTCATCAAAAGATGCCAGGAAGAGAGAGAAAACAGTTATCGCAGAGAGAAGAAATTTGTAATACATATATCTGACAAAGGACTCATAATCAGAATGCATAAGGAACTCTTACAAAATAGGCAAAAAGACTCAACAAGCACTTCAAAAGAGGTAATCTAAAAAGCCAATAAGCATACAAAAAGGCATTTAAACTTATAAGCCATCAGGCAACTGTAAATTAAAACCAAAATTCAAGACCACTGCATGCATCCACATTAGAATAGCCAAAATTCTAAAAACTGATAATATCAAGTATTGGTGCAGACGTGGGGCAATTAGAACTCCCAGACATGGTAGAATGTATATGCTACAACCACTTTGGAACCATCTTTGACAATGTCTGGTAGCATTGGGATCCATATATCTTGTCTAAAAATTCCATTTCAAGATGTAAAAGCCACCAAATTGTGTACATAATGTGCACTAAAACACATGCCCATGACAATTCACAGCAGCACTGTTAATAGCCAAAATATAAATGAAAAAATACAACACCTAAATATTAACAATATATCATGGATAGAATAGATAAATTACAGCATATTTACACAACTGGATACTACATGGCAATGAAAATAAGTTAACTACTGCTATATTCAACAACATAGATGAATCTCAAAACATAAGTAAATGACACCAGACACAAAAGATATACATCGTGTAATTCCATTTATATAAGGTTTAAATACCTGCAAAACTAATCTATAGCAATAGAAATCAAAACAATAGTTATCTTTGAAACTGGACGGGGGAACAAGGAAGGATTCTGGGTGAAAATGATGATAATGTTTTATTTTTTGATTGAGGGGTAGTTCATGAGTGTGTTCACTTTGTAGAAATTCACCAGCTTCCACACTTATGATTTGATGATTGTTGTGATGGTTAATTTTATGTGTCAACCTGACTGGGCTAAGGGATGCCCAGATAGCTGGTGAAACATTTCTGTGTCTGTGTTTGGGAGGATCTTTCAGGAAGAGGTTACATTTGAATCGGTCGACTGAAAAACGATGCCCTCACCAATGAAAATGGTCATCATCCAACTACCTGAGGATCTGACTAGAACAAAAAGGCAGAGAGGAAAGTAAATCTGCTCTCTGCTTGAGCTGGCGGGGGCATCTGTCTTCTCCTGCCCTCGGATACAGGTGCTCCTGGATCTGGGGCCTTCAGACTCAGACTGGGACTTATGCCATTGGTTCCCCCGATTCTCAGACCTTTGGGTTTGGACTAGAACTACACCACCAACAGTCCTGGCCCTCCAGTTTGCAAATGCTACGCTGTGGGACTTCTCAGCCTCCACAATCATGAACGCCAATCCTTCATTAAAAAAACTCTTCCTATGTTTCAATATATCTCCTATTAGTTCTGTTTCTCTGAGAACTTCAATTACTGTTGTACAACTCTGTATTATGTCATATTTAAATTTTAAAAGTTTATCTAGATACTCTGTATAAGGTTTTCTTTAGGGGCAATGAAAATGTTTGGAATTAGATACTGTGTTTCCCCGAAAATAAGACCTAACCAAACAATCAGCTCTAATGCGTCTTTTGGAGCAAAAATTAACATAAGACCCGGTATTATTTTAATATAAGACCCGGTCTTATGTTATAATAAGTTTTGCTCCAAAAGATGCATTAATGTTGAGTGTCTGGCTAGGTCTTATTTTCGGGAAACACGGCAGAAGCAGTACTTGCACAACATTGTGAGTGTGCTAAATGCCACTGACTTGTGTACACTCTAAATATGGTTACGTTAATGTCCGTGAATCACCTCAATTAAGAAAGTTACCCAAAAATGCAACCTCAATAAAACAAAGTATATACTGATTATTAGTAGATATCCATGATTACCAATATTAAAAGAGTTGCAATGCCAAACTTACCAACTACTGTGTCACCGTCTAACAAATTGTCGTCTTCAGAAGTTTGAAAGTCCATAATAACGCCTGCTCCATCTAAAAGTTCCTCATCACTACTCGCACTTGTTATACTGTTGTAGCTGTTTCTATAGTAACCTCTATGGAACAGCTGCTCAGACTCCATTGAGCTGTCTGGTTATCTGGAATAAAGGGGGGAAAATGGTGTTAAAAATTTCCACACATAATAAAAATCATCTACTTTAACAGGACAAAAGGAAACTTCTGATCTCAGTATTTACAAAAAAAAAAAAACTGAATTCATTCACTGTAACAATAGCTAAACATTTATTATGTTAAATCTTGGGGATGATTTAATAATTCTAATCTCACTACGTAGCTATAAAAAAAGGAAGAATTTCTTCAAGATCAATTATTAAGTTAAAAAACTTAATAATTGTACTTAAAACACTTAATAATAAAGTACAGAGACGTGTTTAGAGTATACTATAATATATGTGGGTTTTCTTCCCAAAAAGAGCGGGGGATACAGTGTATAATTCCTCGCACATGTATAGACTATCTCTGGAGGGATTTCTAAGAAAATTGTCCACAGGAGAATGTAACAAGATGGCTGAAGTACCAGGTTTGAAAGTGAGACCATTTGTCCCTCCCGAATATTTTAGCAGATGCAAGTACTAATTTTAAATACTGTAATTTAAATTTCAATATTAATTTTATTCTATCATCATTTTAAAATTAAAATTTTCAGAGCCCATGGTCAAATATCAGCCATAGAAAATAATATTATAAGCAACAGTTTTTGTTTTTTTTCAAAGCTGATAATACCAAATAAGCATAGGTTGTCAATGCTCTTTTTCTCTAACTTTAAAAACTGTATTACTCCAAAATAGTTTGATTTTTTAAAATATATCTACCTACTTGCTCAAATTCAAAATGAGGATTCAACATAAATGTGGCAGACATTAGCAAAAGACTCGAAAGATTTGTGTGTGGTATTTGAAAGATAGCCATAAAAGTAGTGAAACCTGTGAGCCTTGTACAACAAGACAATCGCTTCAATAAATTTTCCTCTACACATGGAAAAATAACCTCAAAGAGCTATAATAATTTAAAATTTGTAAAGTTCTTACACTTTTTAGAAAAATAAAATATTACAGATTTATTACATAAATTTCCTAACTCAAAGACCACTTTAGAGAAGTTTTGAGAGCTCCTTGAGGACATGTCTCTATTCTCAGCATCTGGCATGGTGACTGGTATGTAAGATACAGGTAATAAATGTCAAATCGTTTTTCCAATGAGGTGAAAAATAAAAATGTATTCAGTTTTCAATAACAAATACTGTCTATAACAGTATTAATCTTGTCTTAGGAGAATAACCAAAAACAAGCACATAAATTACAAAGAAAAATTTAAATTCGTACTGCATTGCAACTTAATGTTTTATGGTTACTCCTACAAAGATGCTCAACTATAACATACTGAGATTTGTTAGAAGGTACTAAGGTAAGAGTTTTATATAATATTTAAGGTGAATTTTAAAGTAGAATAGTCTGAAAATAACTAAGTTCATGCTAAAAACTTGGCAGTGTCCATGGAGGCATTCAAGTTAAATATTGTGGCTCTTAAGTAAATACCCAAAAGCTTTTTTAAAAAAATAAGCATTAATAGTTCAAGAATCATTATAATTTTGATATATCAAAGCATGTATGCTAAGATTTTTGCAAAGAACACACACATTCTTTTCTTGACTTCTTTACACGATAATCAGACTAGAAGGGCTCAGTACATATGATAACAGACATCATTGAACAGCTACACATCACTGAGAAATCTCTCAAATAATTAAAACTTTCTGTTTACTAGGACCTCAGTCAGCAAGTTTCAACATATCTCCTCTATCCCCAAAAGTCCCTCAAAAACCATAAGTGTTACATAACTAGTAACTTAGCTCTTTTAAATATGTAAAAAAACTTAATTTCACTAACACCTCTGAGACATCTAGACTTTACATCATTCGTTATAACACAAGCAACCAATCCTGTTCCAAAGGTTTATTAAACTCAGGTGTGCATGGGTTACTACTTCTATAAATTCTATAACTTAAAAAAAACACTATTTTTTTTCTTATTAACCCAGAAACCTTAATAACCACTGACCTTGAAACATGACTAGTCCAAATTGAGATGTGCTCTAAGGTAAAACACCTACTGGATTTCTAAGACTTATAAGAAAAAAATACCAAACATTAATAATTTTATATTGACTCTATGTTGAAATAATACTGTAGATATATTATATTAAATAAAATATAGTATTAAAATGAATCTTACCATTTTCTTTTTATGTTTTTAATATGGCTACTAAGAAATTTAAAATTACCTATGTGGCTTGTATTTTTCAACACAAAGTTTTTATTGAGCATAAAGGTAGCACAAAGAAATCTGGATACCAGTGTTAAATCTTTTTAGGTTCTAAATTCTATTCCCAGGCTTGCCCACAAAAGGCTAATTAAACCATAACACAACACCTGAAATTTTGCATATTAAAAAAAAATGAAAACAATATCGTAAAGTCACCTTTTCCTTTTTTATTGCCAAAAAATATATTTAAAGCCATCTCAAAATACTGTAACAGACACACAGTAGCTTCTGAAAATCTTCCCGCAGAGTTATGAAGATTAGTGATAACCTATAAAATCTCCAGGGATAAAGCCTGGTTTATTGTGGTAAGTTCCTAAATGAGCTATATAGAATCACCTTGACGCCCTGTAATCTGATCTCCACACCGCAGCCAGCATGGTCTTTTCTACAAGCAAGTCTGATCAGACATCTCCTCCCCACTTCATGGATTAAAGTCTTAGTCATTTCTCACCACTCTTAGAAGACTAACATAGCAGACAAAGCCCCGTGCAGCCTGGGCCTCTGCCTTGTTCTCCAGCTTCATTCTGTAGTGTGTACTTCTTGCAGGAGTACTCCTGACTCACTTATCTTCCTCTCAGCACTTCCAGGCTCTTTCCTGTCTCCAGCCCCAGTACCTTTATTGCTCCCTCAGCCCAGAAAATACCCTCTCCTCTTCAACTAATCCTCTCTCTTACTCATGCTTCAGATCTCACATCAAGTATATATGCACGCGTGTATGCATATATGTATTTATTTAACAAATTCTTAAACAGAGTTTACGATATGTTAGGCACTATCCTAAGCATGTCACAAATTAACTCATTTAATATTTGTATTAAATACAAACACAATCCTAAAGCTTAGGTGCTATTATCCCCATTTAACAGATGAGAAACTGAGACACAGAGAGTTTAAATTACTTGTCCCAAGTCATGCAGCTACCAGTAGGAAGGAAAGCCTCCCTTGACCTACTTACTACCTGGGCAAATCTTTCCTGACTAGGTCAAATTTTCATTGTTAATTCTTATATCTCTGCTTTTCTCCTTTTTAGCACTTACCACAGTTGTAATAGTATACTTATTTATGTGATTATTAATGTCCACCTTCCCTTCTAGAATGTACCATGAGGTTTGGTACTTGGTAAACTTTTGCTCAACATTACATATTCAATGGTTAGCACAGTACCTGGCACATAATACTCATATGTATTCACGTATTTTCTCATTGAACTTTTTGAGACAATTTTGATTTCGAACGCAGTTGTACTAAATAATACAGAGAACCTGTACCCTTTACTCAGAAACCAATGGTAACTTGTAAACTCTATAGTACAATAGCACAATCAGGATACTAACACTAATACAGTCAAGACACAGGACATTCCCATTACCACGAGGATCCCTCCTGCTGCCCTTTCATAGCCACAACCACCTTCTTCCTGCCCCCTCCAGCCCCATTTCCTTAACAACCCCCCCCAACGCATAATCTGTTTTCTATTTCTATAAATATGCCAGTTGAAGAATGTCACATAAATGGAATCATAAAGCATATGACTTTATGGGATTAGCTCTTTGCACTCAGCATAATTCTCTAGAGATATTTATCCAGGTTTTTTGTGTGTATCAATAGTTGTTTCTATTCTGATACTGCTGAGTAGTATTCCATGATATGGATGTAGCAGAGTTCATTTAACCATTCACCCAGTGAAGAATATCTACCTCTTTTCTAGGCTTTGGCTATCATGAAAAAAACTGCTATAAATATCCATTTACAGGTCTTTGGGGTTTTTTGTGAACTTAAGTCTACATTTCTCTAAGATAAAAGTCAAGGAGTGCAATACATGGGTCCTCTGGTAATTGCATTTAGGTTTTTAAGAAACTGCCAGTTTCACATTCCCATTTACATTCCAACCAACAATGTAAGGGTGATCCAGTCTCTCCATATCCTTACCAGCACTCAGTATTGTCATTAGTTTTTATTGTAGCCATTCTGATAGGTGTGTAGTGATGTCTCATTGTTCTAATTTGCATTTCCCTAACAGTTAATGATGTTGAACATCTTTTCATTTGCTTATTGGCTATCTTTGTACTCTCTTCAGTGAAATGACTGTATCTCTTCTGCCCATTTTCTAACTGGACTGCTTTTTTACTTCTATTTCATATTTTAGGACATATAGTCTAGATACTAGTCCTTTATCAGATATGTGGTTTGTAAATATTTTCTCCCATTCTGTAGCTTCCTTTTAACAGGGTCTACCACAAAGCAAAAGTATTTAATTTTGATGAAGTTCAATTGATCAATTATTCTTTTATGGACTATACTTTTGGGGTCAAATCTAACAAACCCACCTCCCAAAGATTTTTCTCTAAATTTTTTTCCAAAAGTTTTATAGTTTTACATTTTACATTTAAGTCTGTGATCCATTTTGAGTGAATTTTTGTATAAGGTGTAAAACATAGGCTGAGGTTCTTTTCTAGGGGAGAGAACTCTGTCAAAAATTAGTTGGGCATATTTGCCTGGGTCTATTTCAGAATTCTATTCTGTTCTGTTTATCCATGTGTCTGTAGCTACTATACCTACAGCAATACCACACTCTTGATTACTGTAGCTCTATACTAAGTTTTGAAATGGAATAGATTGATTTCTCACACTTTATTCCTATTTTTTCAAAACTGTTTTAGCTATTCTAGTTCCTTTGCTTTTCTGGGTCCTTTAATATTTATAATAAGAATGAATAAGAAATGCATGGTTCATCTCTACTTGGATGTTGTACGGGAATTCAAATTCTAAACTGAATAAACATTTGCCCCAAACTCACTTGTGCTCCTGTTCTCGTTATGTGAATTTCCAGGATCACCATCTACCAAGTAGCCCAAGTTAGTTTTCAGAATCACTTATTAATTTATTCAACAAGCATTTATGGAGCACCTAGCATATACCAGGCACAAAGCCAGGTGCTGAGGTGGTGAATAACATGGTCCCTATTCCCAAGGCAGGGAAGGTGAAAGACACATATATAACTACAGTATGGTGTATGTAAGTCCCACAAGAGAGGTATACACACAGACAAGGTATTTGATGACACTGAAAAAAAAATAAGCATACTGCCTTACTGCCTGGGAGTCTGTGAACATTTAGTAACAGAGGAAGGTTTTTGCTGAGTAACAAATAATTAGAATGAGTTAATCAGGCAAACTGAGGTGAAAAGTCAATAAAGGGAAAAAAAATGTGCAAAAACACAGCAGCATAGTAACAGGACCTGCTTTGGTAGCTTATGGAAGAGGTAGGGGACTAGAGATTAGTGGAGAGGTGAACAAAGGCAAGATCAAGAAAGGAGGGGCTCGTATGTCATGCTAAGAAACTTATTTATACGCATGGGAAGCCATTAAGAGTTTTATTAGAGAAACCACAAGATCAGATACGAATTTTCGCAGGCCCATGCAGCAGTGTGGAATACAGATTAGAAAGGCAAAAGACTGAAAGACTTACAGACAGGGAGAGGAGTTAGGTGACCCTTATCCTAATAGACCCTTGAACAGTCATAAATATCAGATAGTGAAGGCATCCTGAGCTAAGACATAGCAATACGGAAGAGTAGTAGGAGTTTTGAGAAATATTTAAGAGGATGTAGTAACTCAGAAAATGTGGGGAAGAGTGAAGAAGAAATCTAAAATAATCTGCTAAATTTCTGACTTGACTAATTAGATCAGAACAGTTGGAGGAAACACATTTTAGTCTCCTACAGCATATAGCACTCAAGACCAGAGTGGCTTTCCAACTGTACAATTATACATCCAGGCTTTCGTCCTACTCAAGGCCAGACTACAACGAAAGGAATGTACCTCCCTTCGGCACACCAATGTAGCCACCAAACGGCATGGAGACTGAACAGCAGAAACAGGAAAACCCTGGAAATGGCCTGAGGTAGTGCACTAATTTTTCACAGCTCCCAACAAAGTTTTGCCTCTCTCATAAAGAAGACTGTTTAGAGCTGAGGACCATGGCTAAGTGTCAAAGATGAGTCTGTCAGCTATCTGGTTGGCCAATAAGCTGACAGAAAAGTAGGAACAATCTAAGTAAAAGAAGCAGAAAATCCCAAATGTTAGCAACTCCAGAAATGCACAAAAGTCTCAAAGGCAATGATCGCAGGGAAGTGAAACTGACTCATCTAGCCCTTTGACTGTAAGGAGAATTTTCATATAAATATATTAAGAACTGTATGAGTATGTGCTAAGCACTGGTCCAAGATTAAAATGTGACAATAAATTTCAACATGATCATTTATTCATTTACTAATATTTATAGAGTAGTTACTAATGTGCAAAAAATTGGAAAAAATATAAATATGATTTTTATTGATTAATGGCATCGTACTGGTATAGGACTAACAGCTTTCAGTACACTTCAGTATAAATCACTTTATATACACTGTCGTTAAGAGATGTAATATTTTTCTATAAATTACTAAATATTCATATAATAAAAGGCAATACATGACAGATGTCACAGAAGATACAAGAACTGTTATAAGAGCTCTGAGAAAAGACCACATCCCACTCTAATTGATTATGAGAAACCTTCTTTGGAGAAAGACACACTTGAGCTGAATCTTCAAAATTAAATGGGATTTTCTGGGGCAGAGATGAGAAAAGAGGTTAACTGAAGCAAAAGTATTGTCATAAATCAAGCTATGGAGCCAAGAAGGCAACAAATACATCTGGAGATGAATGAATATGTGCACAGAACCCAAGTCCAGAGGAAAGGTCCATGGTCAAACTAGCATGAGTAATAAAGCATACCTCTGTCTAGAACTATAATGGAAAATAAATAGCATAAGAAAGGTTCTTGAAAAATCCTGTAGTAAACATTAACTAAACAAAATTTATGAAAAGCTTCTCAAATTTGTTTCACCAGGGAATGACCCATCCTATATAACACCGTGAAACATAGACTGGCACATGACAGCAGTAAAAAAGAATTTATTCTGATACAAATTGTCAACTCATATAAGATATGACAATAATGAAACTGATTTCTCCCAAAAGTAATATCACTTGATATTTTATCCATTCTGTTCATTAAGTTAGCTGCCATGTCCAAGTTACTACGCCTTACATATTTTTCTTCAAGAAAGTATGAAATGGATAACCTGATAAAGGAAATAGCTGTCTACTCTGAAGAAAATTTCCAGATTCATAAAAACTTTTAGAGCTATTCAAGGGTTAAATGGTAGATGATTGTAACACACACACACACACACACAGGCTCAGATTGCAACAATGGAGAAAGGTAAACAAAATCCATCAAAAAGATGCTGTGGAAAACTTAAACTTTGAAAATCAAATAATTTTCATGATTTTACAAAACAAACTGTTCAACTACTTCCCATAAGGACACGAAATATATTTATTTAACTTGGTTCCAGTCAAAGTTGCAGATCAAATCTCTTTATATTTCAGTAATGCAAATGGACAGTTTCCCCACATGGGTTCATCTTCCATTTTATATTTAACTAAGGAATATTCATCTTCAAGAACCAAAATAAATCATAACTATAATGCTTATATACATATGTGAATATGACTATGAAAAAAACACCCCCAAAAAAGCTTATTAGAGTAGTAAGATAAAAGTTTTAAAGAAAAAAAAGACATTCCCGGGTTTCTGTAATTTTATGTTACTTTTAAAATCTAAAAATATATGAATCTATAGTGCCATCTCTCTCATCTTATCTTTTCTTTTAGCATTCTGACTATTTCTACTTGCAATATAGTGCAGCCGCTAAGAGCAAGAGCTCAGAAATCATACTGCCAGGTTTTAGTCCCAGTTCTAACACTTACTGAGACCTCCAGCAAGTTAATTAAATCTTCTATGCTTCAGTTTCCACATGTATAATGGGAAAACTGGAAAGTACCGAATTCATGAAGTTGGTGTGAGAATTGAGATAATCCACAAAGTCCCACAGAAAAGATTATGAATCATAGCATTCACTTAATAAATATTAACACTTATTATGTCATATATACTGGGGATGCCAATGTATACAAGTGGACACTTTGGTCAACGTTGCTCAAGCAGTAGTTCGCCGTAATCTGGACGCTGATGGTAACCACTTTGAGCACCTCTTGTAATTGCAGAAGTCCAATGTGACTTGTATTCATCTTTTGTTATCAGTATATATTAAGTATTATAATTTTAATACTGTTTTCCTTTCTTAAAATGTGCATACATTTTTTTTGGCACCCTCTGTATTTTAGATCCCTGCTGACAAGTTTGACTAGAAACTTAGCTGAAAGTTCTACAAAGCAGTGATAGTGGCTAAACCCCACAGGATATTGCTTTGATATCTGACCTACCACAGAGATCAAACCTGGCGTACTGAGCGGTCCAAAGATTATTACCAATATGTCACAACAGGAAATGGAAAGCTTATCACCAACATGACGTGGAAAATAGCCAATTTACTAACATAAAATCATAACCTCAGCAAATCTGTTTCTCTGAACTGTATAAATGCAAAACCTGGTTAAATATTTACTTTCCTAATGAGCTACGTATGATTGAAAACACATGCTGACTCACAATTTCCAAGTAAAGATGAGGGTACCAAACATTCATATTCACCTCTTAAACAAAATAAGTTGACCCATTTTTCAAGTAAAGAACCAAAAAGTCTTTAAGTTACTAGACATGTGCTGCTCACATCATAAGGTAGATAAATGTAATCACTATCCTGTACACCTGAAACTAATATAACATTGTACATCACCTATAAAAAATAAAAGTCTTTGAAGAGTATGGGAGGTAGAGTGTGGAATGAGATGAAATTTGTCATGTATTCTGCCAAAAGTGGCAGTTCTTATTAACCAGAGGTCATAAAAGCATATTCAATTTGAGAAATTATCTGTAGGTCACAAATCTGGTTTTTCAGCCATTCTATGCAATCAGCAGCAGCACCTTTTAAGATGAAAATCAACAGTATATAGATTAGCATTTTAACTCCTATATGTACTCAAGCCACACGTGTAGGTAGTATTTTGTAGTTACTCACAAAGGCACTCAAAATTGACATCAGTTAAATTATTTCCATACCGAAATAAGAAAAAAACAATCTTCTAAATTAACTATTTCGGGATGAAGACAAAAGCACTTCTGGAAAGAGTCAACAATCAACGCCACAAGCCACAATGATGCTGCAGTAACGGAATTGCAAAGTTCCAAAAAGTTTATAGTTTGCAGAACTGAACTTTTGAATCACGAAAAAAAAATTGGTATGGTCACTATTATCATAATTATGCATAATGTATATGTAATTATCTTCTATGTGCTCCAGCTTTAAAATGCTATACAAATAAAGGATATTATAGATCAAGTTAATTTCCGAGGTTCTAAGGAAGTTTCTGGTCCAAGTTTAAGGTCAAAACACACACGTAATGCATACATATAAATTGTCCTGATATACACATAAGTCTAAATTAAAGAGAGACTCAACATTTACTTTAAAGTTGAGCAAATTTAGCGAAAGTAAAACCCACTCTCTAGGTTGAATTTTAATCATTTTCTGAAACCTACTTCCATTCTACTCAAAGGTCCTTCGACGGTTCCTGAAGCAAATAGGTGAAAACTTAAAGAATGTTCGAGGGTATATACCTCATCGGGGTGAATCTGACATCATGTAGGTAAATCTGTAGTAAGATAAATGAAGGTGACTGCCCTGGCCTGGCGTCACTGCTGACCCGAAACCGTGACCATGACAGCTAACGAATCTTCGCTCATAGAAGGCAACTCACCTTGCAGCTCAGAGGCATAGCAAAATCGGTGGCTGTTTTCTGCGCTGCCTTTGGATTCTGCATCTGTTTCAAACCTAAAACCTAGCTACCCCGGGAGCTCTACCAGCAGAAGCTTGACACACAACGGAAACGATCGCAATTTAAAAGACACCTGGGGTTTTCTACTGAAGAGGTTACGGAATTTTGCCAGGTGGCACTTTTTTGGTCCTCCTTCAAACACAGGAGCAGCATTAAATCCGCTTGTGTTGGGCCCTAGAGTCAATCTGCTTCTACTCAAAACTGAAAATAAAAATCTCCAACCTCACTTCCTTCTTAAAAGACTAAAATTGATCCATGCTCTAACTAGGGAATGAAGTAGAATGGCTTTCAACCCACCACACCCTTCTTCCTCATCACGCAGCCCAATTCCGGCAGCGGGCGAACTTGGACTACGAAAAAGAAGCTGTAGGTTCCGGACCAGACCCACCCGGACCCACGGAAGGGGAAGAAAAGCAGCTGGAAACCGGAGTCCGACAGGTGCACCGACGCGTGACGTCACCGCGTAGACGTGAACGGCCGTTCAGCGTCCGGGCGCCCCGACCCCGCCTCCCCGGGCCGCGTCGGCTCCTATTGGGCAATGTGCAAGCAGTGGGCGGGCCGGGACTGAAGCACCGGGAGGAGGGGCCGGGCGTGCTGGCCAGCCCGAGGCGCCGCGCTGGGTGTGAAACCCTTCCTACGGATGGGCTAGCGTCACTCTCTGCCGCTTGCCGTTCTGCTGACCTCGCGAAAGGACAGGAGGCGGCCGCTTCGGGGTCAGCCGTCTCAGAAGGCCGCAGGTGCGCGCCGCCCCTGGCGTCATCGCGAAGCTCCACTTCCACGTTGGCAAAACAAGACAGCGTCGGGGAGCAGCGCGTGAAACGCCGGCGACCATCAGTTCCGAATATGAAAAGCAAAAGCAACCGTCGAGGAGCGCTAGTAACTAAAACTTAGATCCAGAAAATTTGTGGGCCTTTGAATTTAGCCCAGCACCCAGTTCTACCTGTGCTCATAGGTCACCGGCAGAGAACGCAATGGGGTCACTGCGCCTTTTATGTGCTTAACACACATAAAGAAAACCGATGACCCTATTTTAGCCATTACTCATTTTAAAAAATTAATGCTTGGAAACTATTTTGGAGAAGATATATAATATAAAAATTTATGTTTTTAAAATCTAAATTCAATTTACTCATAACAGCTGAAGGGTTTTAATCGTGGGCATGACAGGATCAGTCACCTACATTCAAAATTCTGCTACATTTGCTGCATCTATATTTGGGTGTATGATTTTTTTTCCCTGCAGCATGTGAAAGTAGGATGCAGACACACTTTACCCCTAGATACTTTAACATGTTTCCCTGAAAATAAGACCTAGCCAGACAATCAGCTCTAGTGCATCTTTTGGAGCAAAAATATAAGACATTAATTTTTGCTCCAAAAGACGTATTAGAGCTGATTGGCTAGGTCTTATTTTCCGGGAAACATGGTATCTACAAAGAATAACAACCTCTCCAACACAATCAGAATACCATTATCACCTGTGAGATTAAAGAACCAAGCTACCTGCTCACAACACTACCAAAATACAGTGATTGGACAGGCATAAGGTAACAACGGTAGGTATTCCAGTTCAAAAAGTGGAAGAAAGGGAGATAGTCACTTTTCAAATGCCCAGCCACCTACCACAGGTGACGAGAGTGCCCCTTACTTCCCCATTGCAGGTTTTTTTATTTCTTTGTTTTTAGAAAAGGAAATCCCCTTTGTAATACCCTCACCCAGGAGTGTTTTATGCCTTAAGAGGCTTGAGCACCAGCTTTTTCAGCTCATTTATCTCCAACAGCTGACAACCTCTCAGACTCAAGTCACCCATTCACTTGTACTTCCTGATTCAGTGCCAGCATGAGCAGATGAATCAGGAGGTTTCTCTCAGTGTTAACTATTTCAGAACCCCCTTTACCCTTCCCTGTCACTAGGCCTTGCATCAAGTTACAGGTTTCCGCAGTAGATTTCCTTAATTCTGAATCTCAGGTTAGGCCACTTAAACAAGCAGGCAAAAAAAATCAAAAGTTCTAGCTATTTAATCCTGAAGCAATGAACTCTAATCACCCAACATGTGCAATAATCAGAGGGGCCATTCAAATGACCTTTGCAGGATTAAGAAATTCAGCTTCTTGCAATAAAATAAACTATGCCCCACTATAATGAGTGTTCTAGAAATTGTTAATCTGGTTTATTTGGAAAGCCTAAAGATTAAAAAGTCTAAGGACATATTTTAGAACCTGCCAAAATTAGAGATTCTCAGTGTCAGGAAAGTTTACACTCAAGGAGAGACATTCTTTTGAGTGCAAAGAGTTGGAAAGTATAGGATATCAGGCAAAAGAGTTTCACTGTTAATTCTTTATAACATGCAGTGCCACATAATACCCAGATACCACCTGCTTTGTGTTGTGGGAGAAATTACCTCGATGCAATGATACCCTCCAAATATACTACCAGGCGAACTATCCCAGAGATCATAGGAAAAAGGGCTAACACACCTTGAGAAGCAAGAGGGGATGAAAATTAACACACTTATGATAGGGTACAAATGAGATGGGAAAGACCCATGAATGGAAACCTGTGGTTATGAAATGTTCATATGCTCTATCACTCTTTTTGGCATATTAGCCTTCCTGTTGATGGTATGGTAATTAGACCACAATTGAGGTTTGAACAAGGGTCCAAAGATGGAAGGTGCCTAAGCCAGTGACACACTATGGCTCTCTTGGAGAGGTGCAGGGGCAAGAATGTCTGTCCACATCAGTAGCTTGCCAGTTAACCTGATGAACAGATACAGGTTTTGTACTTCTTGTGTAGGACATGTTAAATACAATATGAGTGTCACCACTGGGTGGCAGAATTAAGACCTGAGACCATTGACTCATATATATATATAGTGTTTAATGAATATTAGGGCCTGTGTGTTTACTGCCTCATGAATATTAGGTATCTCTTGGTCTTTCCACCCTTTTCTATGTTCACAAATACGTGCCCTGCTAACTTTATCTGTCCACCATGTCTCACAGGCTAATAACTTACTTATCTGTGCTTAAAAAATGAGTTTTGCCCATTCTTTTTCTTTATTTTCTTCCAGGGCAGAATATTCTCAAATGATACAGTGCTGGGCTTCAGAGCTAGTATCGTGTGATAGTGATGATGCAGTCAAACTTCTTATGACTCCTTCATTACTTTGATCAAGGTATATTTTGTGGAGCCATGGTAATACCCAAGCTACCCAAAATATTCTTTTATTTTACTTGGGAAACTGTTGGACAAGATTGGGTCTTATCTAACATAATATAAGACCAGGTCTTATATTAATTTTTGCTCCAAAAGACGCATTAGAACTGATTGTCCAACTAGGTCTTATTTTCAGGGAAACACGGTAGTGAGTCGAGGTGATGTAACCCATTTCCTTCTGCCAGCAATTCCACCACTCTGGGAGTGGCAGGTTATAATATGCTATTTTACAGAATTGGCAAAATAAGTTAAAACAAAACAAAGAAGCACTGGGAATCACATTCAGTTTCTGCTAGATTCTTACTCCCTGGCTCCAGTCAAGTAGTTATGTTTCCTTTGAAGTGAAATCCCTGGAGATAGGACTATTACCCGTAACAACTTAAAAATATATTAAAAAAACAGTTCTAGGGGGCCGGCCCAGTAGCTCAGGCCATTGGAGCTCCATGCTCCTAACTCTGAAGGCTGCCGGTTCGATTCCCATATGGGCCAGTGGGCTCTCAACCACAAGGTTGCTGGTTCAATTCCTTGAGTCCCGCAAGGGATGGTGGGCTGCGCCCCCTGCAACTAGCAACGGCAACTGGACCTGGAGCTGAGCTGCGCCCCCCACAACTAAGACTGAAAGGACAACAACTTGACTTGGAAAAAAGTCCTGGAAGTAGTACACACTGTTCTACAATAAAGTCCTGTTCCCTTTCCCCAATAAAATAATAATAATAATAATAAATCTTTAAAAAAAGTAATTAAAAAAAACACCAATTCTACAGAAAGGGAAATGAACAAGGCTATATAGGTCTGTTTCATGTTTTGGTGAGTTGTTTCAGATAAAGAACTTTGATTTTATTGTTGCGTTTCCTACACAGTGTCAAGAGAGAGTGAAAGGGATTAAGATGTTATATTAGGAAAATAGTGATATGGTTCTAGTCTGGAATTTCCTCCTGATTCTGCAAGCATCAGAGAAGTAGTTGAAAATGAACTTTTCTTGTCCTTTACCTTTTTCTTTTTTTTTCCCCTTTCTTCTGCCGCCACCCCTCATTCCGGTTCAAGCCGTTGTTTCTCAGTCTAGTTGTATAGGACACAGTTCCCTGGCCCATGCTGGTATTATGAGCCTTACGCTTCCCCAGGGTCATCGGTGCAGCACACAGCAGCCCGCTGCAGCACACAGCGGCACACAGCAGCTCACGCCAACCTCTGGCTGCTCACAGCAGTCCAACACCAGGGACAGCTGTTCACAATCTTAGCTATAGAGGGTGCAGCTCACTGGCCCATGTGGGAATCAAACCAGCGACCTCGGTGTTAGGAGCATGGTGCTACAACCACCTGGACCACCAGGCTGGCCCTACCTTTTTCTCTAAGAAAGAATATGAAATTATTGTAAGTAGATTTGCACCCCTGATTACGTCTGAAGCCTTTGACATTGCAAACAATCTTCCAGTTTCATGTGATTCTGTACAACTAAACTTTTATCTAAGTAAGTCTCCTTGGAACTTGATACATTCTGAGCTATTTCAAAAGTACATCCTCAGTTCAATCTCATGATGTGATTCCTTTCTCAGGCTCTGCACAGCTAAGGGCTCAATGTTTGTTTTATTCTTCCTACAAGTAGATTACGATCTTCAGATAGCTGATAATTCTGTGAGCTCTTGCAGGTGACCCAACCCAGAAAGCTGGAAACTCAAGAACTGATTAGATAACTTTTGTCTTTGCATATTGAGCTAGGCCTACCTGATTAAGATCCAGAAATTCAGCAGGCTGCTACTGAAAGTCCAAGCTATATATAGCTAGCTAATGGTTAGCTCAAACTATGTGAGGCTTCATAGAATAGGCTTTCAGGAAATGGCTTAAAAAGAAAAATTCCTCTTTTAGAATATAGAAAGAGCCCTAAATTCAAAGACACTTTTTTTTTTCTCTCTTGGATATGAATATTACATGTCTGTGAGAGATCTAGATTTTAAAGAATACATTTCCTCATACTTAAGGATTTGAGGCCTTCTTTTCTTCAATCACAAAAGATTGCTTATATGTCAAGATAATTTGATCAAAAGCATACACTGACACAAACATGTAGTCTTTTAATAACTTCACAAAGGAAAAATGTTCAGTGTAAGTCTACTACCGTTTGCTCTAATTTGTTGTCTTCTAATTTGTTTTAGCTTGTTGCCTGCTTTCTGGAAAGAATGAATAACAATACCCATACCTTAAATATGTCTGTCTCCATCATCTAGCATAGTGCTCAATCCATTGTGAATAAATGACAATATTCCTGAAACATCTCTAGTAGAAGACCACTTTAGTAACATAGCTAGTCCCTTTTCACTTGCCTTATTATCACTATTAATAAAGATTTAAGTAATCTTTATTTTTTCTACCATAAAATAAGCCCACAAGTACAACTTTATAACCATCTTTAGTATACAAGTATACAAATTGTTATAATTTTAAAAATTAATTTAGCATTGGTGTTTCTTTTTCAAAATGGAATATTGTTATGGTGTTTCTTGATTATTAAAACAAACTTTATTTTTAATTGTCAAATGAGCAAAAGACCAATAGGTAAATGGAAGAGAAATCCATAAATAGATACAAATATAAGTAGTAAACTTAGTACGTAATAAAGTTTACATTTAAAATCAATGGAAAAGGAAATCACATTTAATAAACGATTCTGGTGTAACTAGCTTTCCTCCAAAATAATACAAAGCTTGTCTCTCTGTGTTAATCATATACAAAAATAAATATAAAATAAGAAATTTGTAAAAAATATAAAAATAAATTTCAAATGCATTAAACTTACTAAATTAAAACACAAGACCATTGAGATTATTTGGGTAACTTTGGGGGTGAAGGAATATTTGCTTGGCAAAATGAGAAGTCTAAATGACAAAGAAAAAGACTGCCAGATTTGACCACATACAAATTTACAAATTTCCACATGGCCAAAGATACCATAAAAAGTATCAAACTACTAGTGTGTGACAGCCAGAAAACATTTGTTCCACAATATGACAAAGGGTTCATTTCCATATGTTACAAACAGCACCTACAAATTGATAAAAAGACAGTCAAATAGAAAAGGTGCAAGGGATATAAAAGGACACCGAGGAGGAAATTAAAACATTTTGCAAAATTAAAAAAGAAACATCTAGTGGTGGTGGAAAGAGACACTTTTTGTAAAAGCTATTGGGAGTGTGTATTTCTTAAACTTCTGAAAAGTAATCCAGGGTGTAGTAGATCATCTACAAATATGGCCACTATTGATTCCTCACCTCCTGGTGAATCTTGCCTGGCCTTGAGCCTTATTTTCACCAAGAATGTGGCAGAAGTGACACCATACCTATTCCTGGACTAACCTTTAAAAAGACTGGCACCTTACTTGAAGCCAGCTTTTATGAAAGGTGTCTGAAAAATCTGAGCCCATAATGTTGTGAGCAAACTAAGCTACCCAAGTGGAGGAGTACTGAGGCATCAGACATGTGAGTGAAGCTTCTTGGACCATCCAGTCTAGCACAGTTGCCAGCTGAATGAAGCTAAGTGAGGGAGCCCAGCCAAAGCCATGTAGGACAGAAGAACCACCCAGCAGAACCCTTCCTGGTTTCCTGGGCACAACATTGTGAGAAATAATAAATCATTGTTTTAAGCCACTAAGTTTTAGGGTGGTTTGTCACACAGTAATGTATAACCAAAGCACAGGCGTATCTATTAAAGTAAAACAAACAAAACTGTACGTTTTGACCCGGCATACCCACTTAAGAGATTTTGTTACATCCATATCATGGAATATTGATATCATTAAAACAATTATTTGATCTCTAGAGAGAGGTTCATGATATACCATTAAATAAGATGCAAATTGCTTAATAATATGTATACTATAATCTCATTTTAAAAGATTAAAGCAAATATATATGAATAAATGCTCACTTATGTTTTTATGAGCTTAGAGAAAAATGTACATGATATTTGTGAAACTGTTAATATTGGCCTCCTGGAGGAGAAAGCATGGGGTGAGTTCTGGAGACAGAGACTGTGGGCCTTATTTTTGCATACTTGCGTTATTGGGTTGTTGCAAGGAGCAGAGATTCCTTGTTGTTTGAAAGAAAAGTCCAATAGAATATTTAAAAAGAATCAAAGAACCAAAAACACATTCATTGTAAAAAGAAAAAAAATACTAAACTATACAGAGGTTTATAAACAAGAAAGGGAAATCATCAAGTAATCCTCTTAACCCATGTTAAAGTCACTTGCTTTATTTACTCAACAATATATCAAGGGTATCTTTCTATGTCAGTAAAAATAGATTTAGATGACCCTTTTAAATGGCTTCAGAATATTCTATTGTTTGGATATATTATAATTTACTCCATTCCTTATTATTAGAATACATTGTTTCTATTTTTTCTGGTTATAAAAATAATGGTTATCTTTGTATATACAACTTCACCTGCTTGTCTTAGAAGTGAAATTGTTGATAGGCATATTGCTAGTATGCTTTCTACAAAGACTGTAGCAGTTTATATTCCCACTAACAGTTTATGACAGGAACCTAAAGAATTGTCTAAGGAGGTATCTGACTAATCATTCTTCATAAAAGCTGCAAAAAATAATTTGCTAGATTAGCAATTGGCAAGGTTTTCATATTGCTTTGCTATACAAAGGGACGTGGGTAGAACTAGAGTTATTGTGCATTTTGACACCAAAATTCCTCCTGACAACTGGAGTGGAAGAAGGGTCACCGGAGGTTAGCCTACAAGTGAGAAAATGAGGAAAACAAATCCTAGAGATTGAAGAGTGAAAAAACGGAAGCAGATTTTCTCCAGTTTTCCAGGTTGGATGACTTGCAGTGCCATCTTCTGGCAAAGAAAGCAGAACTTTTAATTTCCATAGTAGAAATAAAGTTTGTCTTATAAGTAGGACTAAACCAAAGACTGGCAGGAGAACCCAGTGAAGGTCTTGGTGTTGGTATGCTGGAGGGGGGTTGAGGGAGAAGGAAGCAGGTTTCTCTGAAGCAAAAATCTGAATCATTTGACCTCTGAGGACTCTGGCAAAATCTAGCACCTCTCCACCAAGCTACATACAACATACATACTACAGGTACAATTTGGAGTTATATCATCCTTCTCCAGCTTCAAGTTTGGATTCTCCGGTATCTCGGGGTAAGGCAATTTAGTCCTAGGGCTATCCAGGACGACACCAGATGTGATTCCTTATTACAGGAAAATCTGTTTCTATCTTTGAAAGTCTGCAATGAAGAAAGGTACTTATACTACTAAACTTTGAAATATGCCAGCAAGTAATTCATACACAAGTTAGATGTAAAGGTGTAGAAAACCACATTATACCTTACAATTTCTTTTTCAAGACTTAAAAATACTTTTTTGCTTTAATTCTTTAAAATATACTAGAAAAAGTCTTGCTTTATAAAGCAAAATTACTTTTAAAAAGGTGGCATCCCTAAGTAAAAGCCCTCATGTAAAAAAAAGTGCTTTTCTCTGTGTAGTATGTGTGGGACAAAGTTATAATATGCTTTATTCCAAATCAACTTACAGTACTCCTTTCATCTTTCCTCCTGTCAACCGCTTTCTCCCGCAGTGCTCTGGCCCCGCCCACGCCCCGCCCACGCCCCGCCCCCCCGCTCCTTCCGTCCCACCTCCAGTGCACACCGCCTTCCACGCGCTGACATCATACGCCAGCGCCAGTGACGCGCTGTTCGCTCCCTTTCGTCTGCGGTTCCTCCAGGGTTTAGAGCGCAAAAGTGCCGCGTCCTCTGCCTTGATCTCAAGCACTTCTTGGCATATCCCGGAATCTAGAACGGGCGTTGCGAGGCAGAAGGACGTGGCAGGCAGGTAGCATCCCAGTGCCAAATGCCGCCCGTTCCCCGACCCTGCTGAAACCACTAGCAACCACCTCTGAAGTTAGATAGGCGGTAATCGAGGCACTCCCCCTGCTGTCGCCCGCGGTTTCCAAGACACTCAGAAACCAGTTTGTTTCCTCCTGTTAGTTGTGTACCTGTTTTGCGGGGCGTTGCCCAAGGCGGGACCGAGGCTAGCCTGAGCGATCAGCCGCAGGCTGTTGTCAGATGTGTCTCACTGCCCCCTTTCATATTGGGCTGTGAGCTGCGGGTGAGGCAGACTTGGTTTCTCTTTCAGGATGTCATTTTCGAAATGCGGAATGATGCCTCTGCCTCATTCAGTTCCTTAGGACGACTGCCACACCTAGACTGTTGCTTATCGATGTTCACCGTTATTCCCTACTACCGTCCTGTGTCATAGAGGTGAGTTGCAGTTGGGGAAAGCAATGATACGCAAAATAGTGAAATCTTTGGAAATGAGACCTTGCTTAGACTTGTTTATGCAGAGATTGCATGGGTACTCACCCTAAGTGCACGGAAAAAGAATATCCTTATCTTATTAGAATATTCTCTAAGGAACAGTATGTATTACAAAGTAATCCTTGGACATTATTTTTAAAAAACTATAGTGATAAGGGAGTTAAAATAATAATAATAGAAATCTCGGTATGGGTAAGCAATCATTTACACACTTATATGTTGTCTCTGTTCTTAAATTACCCATACATTTTAATTACAAAATGAATAGCAACTGGTAACCTATAATCTTATATTTCAATTTCCATAATTTGAAACAATTTTCATATGTAAGGCTTTAAAAGCTCTACTTTCAGAGTTCATCATAAGTCTTTTTATACAGGCCTAATTTTTCTGTAATGTAAGATCCACCCACAGGAAGCAGAAAATGTTTTATTGCCATTCTAAGTTACATCAGAAATATTTATGAAGGATTAAAAGTGATACCTAATATATGCTAATAGCCTTTTCTTATGATGCAGCAGTATTGTAGAGATGATGGAGGGGAGCCAAGTATGGAGAGAAGTACTCCTTTGTTTCTAGTTTAGATTTGTCTGGTGGTAGAGGATCCACAAATGTTCCTCATTTAAAATTGACTATTGTTGTAGGTGAAAGGTAAGGAGCCTGTTTTGTAGGAAAACAGGTTTTAGCACATTAAAAGTCACCATTAGCACTTTAATAAGGGTTATGGAACTTTGCCACAGGAGTTCTTTTGAGGTCATTTTAATAATACATTGACATTGAATTCCAAGTAATTTTACTGTGTCTAATCTTCTACCTTCTAAATCCTGGTCATGACACCATTTCATGAATATAAATTGTTTACACGTTGGTAGTTTCCACTGGGGAAGCCGATAATTGTTGCATGGATAGACAACAGGGAAGAAAAAACAAATATTTGAAAAAACATCTAATAGGAATACCATTTTTGTTTTCTGCTTTTTTGAGTAATGAGAAATAAGGCAGGGACTTTTCTTACTGAGAAGATAAACTGACCATCTCTCACAATCCCGAATGGTACTTAATATTTTTGGAGAACTGTATGTATGAGTTACAGCTGCAGACAGTACCATGAAGGCTTCTTGAAATCTGTTTACCTTCATTTTGGTAAATTCCTTTACTAATGCTTCCCTTTGGGACAACTTGTCCATCAAATAACTGAAACAGCTGAAGAGACTTAATGTTCCAGATTGGTGGGGATAAAGTTTTTCATTCATATACTCTGATATTTTTCATATCTGGTGCACAAAATTTCATTATGTTAAACATTGCTTATTTGTGGCTTAAAGAAATTGTTAGTAAAATTCAAGGAAAGATATCTAATTTGACTAGAGGCAAGATTTTTTTTTTTCTGGAGCATAGTTGACATATTTAAGAAGAGTGATGCCATATAGAAAAGCTTTGAATGTCAGGGTTAGACGTTTGGAAATGGGGAACTGTTCTAGGATTTAACCAGAGAAATTGATTTAGGTAGCATTCTTCCTACTTCTATCAGTATTTATTATTGCTTTTAAATTTAAATTTAATTTTTTGTTTAGATAATACAATTATATAGTTTAAAATTCAGAAGGTATTAAAGATTGAAAAGTCATCCTCTCAACTACTCAGTTCTCTTTCCTGAAAGCAGTCAATATTACCAGTTTATTGTGTTATCTTCCAAGATGCTACATATATAAGCAATTAAGTGTGTGTATACATGTAAGAGTTCTACACACACACAGACACACACACACACAAATACAAGTAAATGTAAGTACAAATATACACACATATGTACTTTTTAATACACAAATGGGAGTATTACATATTTGTTATTCTGGTACTTAGAAATCAGTCCATATCAATAAATGTTGCTTCTTTGACTTGTTTATGGATATTTAAGTTTTGCCATTTCAAACAGTGCTGCAGAGGATAACTTTATACATGTTTCATTTTCATACATTTGGAAATATGTATAGGGTAAATTCCTAGAAATGGAATAGCTGGGTCTAAGTGTTTGAACATTTGTAATTTTAGTAGATATTTCCAAATTATTTTCCTTAGTATTTGTTATCAATTTGTATTCTCACCATATTCTATTTCCTTATATTCCCCTCCAACACAGAACGATAACAAACTTTCTGAATTTTGCCACTCTGATGGGTAAAAAATGCTATCTCTTAAACTTTTTTTTTGTGTTAAAATATACATAAAACTTATCTTGTACTTTTAGATTATATGTTTGTTTATGGGAGATTGAATACCTTTGTACAGTGTAACATCAGTTATATTCCTTTTTGTTGTTAACTTTAATTTCATATCCTTTATCCATTTTACTGTTGGATTTTTTCTCTATGAATACGTAGGAGCTTTTTATTTATTAGAAAAATGAGTCGGTGAGATATATATTCTTTTTGTCATTCAAATTTGGACTTAAATTTTTTTTTGCTATGCAAGATTTTTATGTAGTCATATTAATCCCTTAAGTCGTATGCTAAGCTATTCTGCTCTAAGATTATTAAAATTATCCTTTCATGTTTTATTACTATTATGTGTTTATTTTTTACATTTAACTATTTTATCATTTAAAATTTGTATTGGTATAAAGTGAAAAAATGGGTTTAACTTTATTTTTTTTCCCCACATTGCTACCTATTGTCCAAGTACTATGTATTTCAAATCCATCTTTTCCCTTCTGATTTGATACGTCACCATGGTCATCCATCAAGTTAAAACTTTAAAAAAATATATATTTCTGGACTTTCTATGGTTTTGCAATTTCATAGTTATTATAGTTTTATAATGTGACTTGATAGCAAGTAGAACGAATCTTCCTTCATTTTTAAAAAATATTTCTTGAGCTATTCTTGCTCCTTTTCTCATATTAACTTTAAAGTCAGCTTGTCTAATAATTCATCCCCAAAGCTTTTGTTTTTATCAGGACAGCATTAAATTTGGAGATTAAGAATTAAACTCTTCCTATTTTGAATCTTTTTGTCTTCCTTCCTTTCTTCTTTCTTTTTGTGTGTGTTTTTGTTTTTTCTTTACTTTTCCTTTCTGTTCTTTCAGCGAATCTTTTTTGTTGGTGCATTTTTCAGTTTACTAATCCTGTCTTTTGTATCCTGTTTGCTGTAACACTTATGCAATGTGTTCTTAATTTCACATATTTTAGTTTGAGAATGTTCATTTACATTTTAAAAATGAATTTCAGTTCTTTGTTGAAATTCTCAATCTTTAAAAAAAAAAATCATCTTTTCCATCTTTTTCTTATTTTCTTGAACATCTTAATAATGGTTAAAGTCCCCTACTGATAACTGAGTCTATTTTGTTTTTTTTCTTTTGATTTTGGTTGTTTGAGTCTCCTCCCCTTCCTCCTCCTTCTCCTTCTTGTTTTAGTCTTGCCCTGTGTATACACAATTTAGGAATGAGCTAACTGACAGGTGAAGAATTTATATGAAGATGTTTGGACTCCTTGTGTTCTTTTTCTTCCTCTCCAGGATTGTGGCAGCCCTAAACTCTGACCTCGGTCTCTTTAGCCCAGTAAGATTGCTGCTTTCTACTTAAGCTCCATTCTGCTATGCCACAGTTTGGAAAAGACCTTCAAGGAAAAGTCTGGGGTGAATGTGGAACTCACTAGTATGGTCCTACTGTTCAGTGATTATAGCCCCTCAATTCCTGTCTGTTTGGTTTATATATTTGACTCAGCGTTTGTGATTGTTTTTGAAGGTGGATGGTCTGATAGAAGCTACACACCATCATGGTCAGAACAGAGTGTCACCAATTATTATGTAGACTTTCGCTTATTCTCCCAGATTGTACAGGCATGCCTCGGAGATATTGTGGGTTCGGTTCCAGACCTCTGCGATAAAGCGAATTGTAATCTTTTTATTGGTAGAGGGTCTTGCCTTCAATTTGTTAAAAATGCAATATCTCTGAAGTGTAATAAAGTAAAGCACAATAAAATGAGGTATGCCTGTCTATGGTATTTCCATTCTCAGCTGTGTCAGGGATCCCCAATCTAGAGATCTCTCTAGTCTTCTGCCAAGCTGGGAGAGGGGTAGTCACCTGACTGGGAAGGGTGGCTGAGACAAACTGTGTCTAACTGCTTCTTACACAGTCCTTCAACCAATCTTGTTGTAGTCCTAGTATTACCCTCACTCTCAGAGGCAGCTGGTGTTTCCAGTTATTGAGCTAGTCTGTAGTGGAAATTGACCTATTTCCCACTACTGGCTTAGGATACAGCTTTCTCTAGTATCCCAAGTCAATTGCTGCTTGTTTTTGTGTTTGTCAGCTTCTAGAATTTTATTGCTGTTGTTTTTCTCTCCTGTTCTGCCTTTTGATCTCTTTAAAGTTGTGTTAGGTTTGAGGAAGAAGTATAGGTAAATGTGTATCTTCAGTTTGGTATATTTAACTGTAAGTTCTGGTTATTTTTTGACTTCTTAAAGATTTAGGATAAAGAAGTTACTCTTGTAGCTTCTTTTCTTTTTTTCGGAAGGAGAGGCTTTGGCTATATTTTTTGTGGCTAATAGTACATTCTAAACAGTGTTGAAGTTTACTGTTTTCTGACCCACCTCACTCTTTTATTTTCTTGTCCTTGAGTAATAGACTATTAGAGTTGGTAGGGCCCTTAAGGTAGGATTATGTTTAAATCTCTTGTGTTTTTAGATGAGGTATTTAAGGCTCAGAAAAATCAAGTGGTTTGCTTTGGTCACGTAGCTTTTCCGAATCCATTGCTTTATTATATCACATAACTGTTTGGGAAGCTCAAATATCAAAAACGTCTTTGATTTTATGCTTTGAATATCTTGAATATCAGATATGTATTATAGAGATTACATTGATACAATTGTTAGAGACCTTAAGAATACTGTCAAGGTGATATTGTGATTTTCACTTGATGTTGGATGCTGAAGCATGTAAAGGGCAAACATTTATTTGTAATTTGAGTTTATTACAGTAATGAAATTAGAACAGAATTTTTGTGTTCCTTCACTTGCATGTTATGATGATTTTGGATACGTAAGCCTGTAGTACATTTTGTTATCTTTTATTTCATTTGGTTTGAAAGTCTTCTAGGATTGTAATTCAGCAGAGAAGTCTCACAACTAGGAAATCCGTTGATTGGTTAAATATGTTGTGAGACGCTGAAAGTAATCTATCTTGCATGTTTTCCCTTTCACTTCCTCTGGTGTACATTAGTCTAGCATGGACTCTACCGAAAAACGGGTTGTCAGTTGCTCTGAAACTCATCTACCAGCAGTCTGTCTTTGTTCATAAAGGTGTCAGCACTTATTTGATGGCAATTAGAGTCATGATTCTTCTCTGCTTTACTGAGTTGTCAGAACCACAATGCTCAGTAATGTGGTAGGCAGCAGAATGCAATACTAGAAACTCTTGGAGCTTCCATCTTGTTAGTGTAGTCCCTGGAAAGGGACTGCCAAGTAAATTTTGAGGCAAGGCCAAGTTGACTAATTTTGTTTTTCCTTCTTGGCAAAAGTTACAGAATAATGATGGTTATGAAATATTCCCATTAGGTGGTTATTAGTTCATGTAATTTGATTTATGAAATTTACTTTTCTAAGATGAGTTTATCTTGATATTTTTATCCTAATAACATAGTGATGTAACATGCTTTCATGTCCTGGCGAAATCATTAAATTCTGGCTAGTGTCCAGATAGCCATTATATTATGCCAGTTGACCAAAATTGGACTTGAAAGTATATTCAGAATGACTTTTCTACTTTAACTCACTGATATAATGCTGTAATGCTATTGTAATAGTTAATTTCTTGTTTCTTTCAAAGTTGCTAAAAGCCTGTCATTTCTTACAGAAATTTTGAATTGGAAAATGGCTATATAATGTTTTCTAAGGTAGAAGAAGGTTCTTTCCCACAAAATTTTATAAGGCATAATTATTCCATTTATTTTTATCAAGGCTATGTTCTGGCCTTTAGTCTTACAAGCCCAGAATATGGATTTTGTCATTTAAGGAAATTGGATCATTATTTTATAGACAAAATAAAATTAAACAAATTATAGTATTGATAGATGAAATGAGAAAAAGGATTTGTTAATTTACAATGAGAAATATGGTTAACTGTTATAGTAATTTTAATATAGCTCCATGAGAAGCCCATTTTCTCCTAGGAGGCCATCATACATAGAAATCCTGCTTGTTATGAATGAAAATAGAAAAGAGTAAGTTAGGTGAATTAAATATTTATTGCTTTTAGATTAGTATAACGAATACATGTGTCTTCACAGTAATGGTGATATTGCCAATAGGCAGTGCTAATGATTGCTTTTGGGACTCTTTCCTTCTCCTTCCATCTCCCCTCCCTTTCACTTTTTAAAATTTTCACTACCTAGCCTTTGTACTCTGGCTTCTGTCCCCACCAGTCTCCTGAAATTACTATTGCTAAAGCTACTAATAACAATCAAATATCTTGATATGGTCTAAGAGTCTAATTATACCAAAGGCAGAAATATAAAGAAAAAGTTGATAAATCTGTTCACATCAAAATGAACTTTTATATGTACATAAAATTAAAAAGCAAGTAGTATATAAGGAAAAAGGAATTTATGACAGAGAAGGGCTAATATCTTTATTAAAGGAGCCTTTATAAATTAATTTAAAAAAAGAGACTATGCCAGTAGAAAATGGACAAAGAATATGAATGACTAGTTCTAAAGATCAAAAATACAAATGCTCAATAAACATGGAAGAATTTTTCAAATTCCCTGGTAAGTAAAGGAAATTCAAATACAAATGACACACCATTTCCCCCATCAAACAGAATGAGTAACAGTAACAACTAATAGTGCCGCAGTGCTCACTGTGCGCCAGGCCCTGTTCTCTGCGCTTTGCTGAGATGAACTGATCCTCCCAACAGTTCTGTACGTACATACTGTTTTCACCCACATTTTACACATGAACAAACTGAGGTACCCAAAGATGAGTAACTTGTACAAGGTCACATACATAAGTGAAAAAGCCAGGATGCACTTCCAGGCTCTCCGACTCCAAGGTTTCAGTGCTCTTTATGGCCTATCGAACACTTTAATAAATAGCAGCCAGTGTTATAAGAGTAGCTAGGAGCATGCACTTTTACACACTGCTGGTTAGAATATAAGTGAGGAGACGTTTCTGTAAGACAGTTAAAGCAATGTTTGATAGCTTTAACATGTGCATATTCTTTGAACTCGGAGTGTATCCTCAGGAAATTTTTATGAGTATGTAAAAATATATATGGAAATTTTATCTGAAGTTCTTTTAGAATAGCAAACACTAAACTATTTAAATGTCTAAGAGGGGATTGGGTAAATAACTTGGGAAATAGTCTTATAAAGCTTGCATTCTTATGGGAGATAATAAAGTAATGCTGCTAATTCACTCCAAAAAAGTTTGCTTCTCTCTCCCTATACATTAAGTATATACAGTATTTGACTTTACAAAGCATTCTTATAAAATTGAAATATCACTGTTTTTCTTTTTAGCTGTAACTAGGTTGCACGAGTAAAATTGAGATAAAGTTTATTTAACTTTCAGTAAAGATTTTAAATATCCTTTTTTTAAAGTAAGCAAATCACTAAGGAATTAGAATTTTAATTAAATGTTATAATTGTTATAAAGACATGCTTATGTCTGTTAACTGTTACTTTTCTTATGTCTACTATATCAGTTAAGATGCCTTAGACTTAGAAAAAGAACCATGGAGAAGTATGTTAGACTACAGAAGATTGGAGAAGGTTCATTTGGAAAAGCCATTCTTGTTAAATCAACAGAAGATGGGAAACAATATGTTATCAAGGAAATTAATATTTCAAAAGTAAGTATATTTTTCATTTGGTTATAAAAGGTCTCATTGTTAGAGAATAAAAAGAATATGGTAACACATAACCTAAAGTAAAAGACTGCCATAATACCAGAGAGAACAACTAATTTCAGAATAGTCTGCATATCCTTTCAGATTTTTTTCTATGATACATGCTTTTGTTTATATGTCTACTGTTCTATAACCTAATCTAGTTTGAACATCTTTAAATGTTTTTATTTGTAAATTGAACTCTTTTTAACTTCCGACTGTTATTTCCACTGTACTTATTGTTACCATTATTTTTAACCACTCTCTTATTGATGGCATGGGTTGTTTATTGATGTTTTATTATTTTCTTTTTCCTTCCCATTTAAGATGTCCAATAAAGAAAGGGAAGAATCGAGGAGAGAAGTTGCAGTGTTGGCAAACATGAAGCATCCAAACATTGTCCAATATAGAGAATCATTTGAAGGTCAGATAAATTTTTCAAGGGAGTTCCAAAAACTCCTAAACCATATAATAACTTTTGGATACTTTCCTTATGAGGAATCTTTTTGTGAATGTATTCTGAGGAAGAAAAGTACATAAAATCAATTAAAGGTCATTCAGGTAACACAGAAACAGGGACTGTGATCAAATACACAGAATCACCAGATAAAGTTACACTATAAAATTTTAGAAGGAACTTGTAAGCCAGGGTTGAAAAGCTTGCAAGACACAGGAACTCTCATCCCCCGTAGTCTAACAATTCCATTCCTATAGAAATACTACTATAGCACACGGACACCTGTACAAGAATGTTCAGTGTAACATTATCTGTAATATTTAGTTTTTTAGTAAAAAACTAAAAACAACGTAAGTATCCACAACAGACAACTGGCTAAACAAATTATGATAGAGCCATAAAATGCCTACAGTGAGATACACTACAGTTGTTAACATGAAAGCTGTAAAGAATGAGATGCATCAATACATAATGACATTGAAAGATATCCATGAAGTGAAAAAAAAACAAGGTGCAGAAGCACATACATATGATCCCACTTGTTTCTAAACAATAAAAGTTATATGTATATTTGTTCCATGTAGGCACAGAAAATACAGTAAAGAATAAATACTAATTTATTGACAATGCTTGCTAGTAGGGAATGGGAATGAGGGTGGAATGAAACAGAGTACTTAGGTTCATGAATGCAAGTCTTTTAACTTGAAATATTAAAATCTTGATGAAAGAAAGAAGAAACTAATCAATAGATACTAGGGGAAAGATAAAGAAAATTTGAAGTCCTGGGAAGGAAGAGATGATTAACGTTGCATTCTTTTACACAGGTATAAATCCTCGTTTCATTGCCATAATAAAACTAATGAATAATATGAGTACCTTATGACATAACGTGTTAATCGATCCATATTTTTAAAAATATGTTCTATTATACTGGATACCAAGTTTATCTCAGAGCAAGGATTCTTTAGCTCTGATTCAAACTCTGACACTGATATGTGATGTGATCCTGAAACAGTCATTTAAACTATCTTCTACTAGATTCAACAATCTAGATTAGCTTTTTGTTTTGTAATTTATAGAGATTTATGATAATAATGGGAATAAATTCAATAGAACTTCAATAAACCCCCCGATCTACCTGTAGAGAAGCTTTGCCTTATCTTAGTTCCTGCATTAACAGACAGTATATATTTCCAGAATAGCAATATAGCTATGACGTTTTAAGACCCTGAGAACACTTTCAACATACCTTAATATTATACTGGTAAGGTATACAGGAGAACACTAACGAGTAGGGTTACTTTCTAAAGATCACAACATTTTCTCTGTTTAGTCTAAAAGGATGTAAATTACTGTTCTTGCTCTGCCTAAATTCTTAAACGTACCACATTGCTTCTTCTTAAGTAATTATAGTAATAGTGACCCAGTATTACACTACACGGGGACAGTGGGTGTATTATCCTTGAATCAAGCCGATACTCGTGTGCATCTATGTATTGAAGCAAAAGTCTTTCTACTCTACCATCTTTAGTATGTAAGTTTTTCAGCCTAATGTTAGCTTTTCCCTTTGTCCCAAGATGGCTCTTACAACTCTAGACACATGTCTGCCTCCAAGGCGAAAAAAAGAGGGTATGGCAGCACCAGCAGCTCTTTTCTGGACTCATTCCTTTAATCAGATAAGCAAGTGCTTTCTCAGAAGCCACTGTTTAGATTTCCTCTTAGGTCTTATTGGCCAAAACTGGGTCAATGACCACCTCTAACTGTAGAGGAGACTGGAATTAGAAAATCGTGGATTTTTTTTCAGCTTCTAAAGTGAGAGGTGATGAAGGAAGAGTGTTAGAATTGGCTTTTGGGTTAGCTATCCCACAGTGCTTTGCTGAGTGATCGGAGCTTATACCCTCATTACTGTTTTCCTGTGAAACTCTTGGTCATTTTCTTACATGCACTGAGGCTTTGTCACTTGCTTTACAGTCTTTTTGCCCAGACTTCAAGCAGTGTCTTGTGGTTGTTTTGTGTATGGTGCTGTATGTGAATTACCTAGACATTTTGTTTAAATGCAGGTGGTGGTTGTTTGGGGGATTTTTTTTTTTTGTAGGCTATTTATTTCTCCATTGGTGTGTGAGCACATTGGTGATGAGGGTGGTGACTTATATTTCTGTATCTCTAGCATCTTGTGTGAAGTGCTTGGCACATAGTAGCTGATGCTCAGACATTTGAATGTTTCGAGTGGGTACAAAACAGATCAGTACTCCCGTCATTCTGTTAACCTTACATTTTAAGTAGTATTTATCCCAAAAATAAATAATAGATCTTTAAGCAGCAGAAAACATTACAGAGTCCATGTACTAAAGCTCAAGCACGTTATTTCAGGATTGCTTGTCCATCCCTTTCTCATGTCCTGTTTAACCTTCTCTGTCTCCCTGCCTCTGTTTCTCTCTCTCTTTCTCTCTCTCTCTCTCTTTCTCAGGCACACACACTCTTTAAAATCTTTTGATAGTTTTATTTATTTTTTGATACATGCATGTGGTACCAAATTCAAATGTTACATAACAGTAAAATGTTTGCCTTCTATTCCTACCTTTAGGTCACCTATTGTCCTTTCCTGGGGCTAACCACTGTCTTGTGTTTCCTTTATACTACATAAATATTAACATCCTATACTTTTTTTAAACTTTTTTTTATTAGTTTCAGGTGCACAAAACAATGTAATAGTTAGACCTTTATCATTTATATCCCTCACACAGTGACAACCTCCCTCCCCCCATCCACTACTCTGACCTTACACACAGCCATTACATTTCCACTGTCTCTATTCCTAATGCTGTACTCCACTTCTTGTAACTATATATATATATGTATATATGTGTATATATATATATATATATATATATATATATATATATATAAATATATATATAAAATTATAGTTGACATTCATTATTGTTCAGCTTCAGCTTCAGGTGTACAGTGCAGTGATCAGGCATCTACATCATCCCTGAGGTGGTCTTCCTAATGAGACAAGTGTCCATCGGAATCTTTACCGCATTATTGATTACATTCCCCAAATTGACTTTCGTAACCCCATGGCAATCTTGTGGTTACTGACTGCTTTCTAATCCTCTCACCTTCTCCCTCATCCCCAACTAACACCCCATCTAGAAACCCTCAGTTTTTCCTCTAGATATCTGAGACTTTCTGATTAGTTCATTCATCTATTCTTTTCTTTAGATTCCACATATAAGTGAGATCATATGGTATTTGTCTTTCTCTGTCTGACTTATTTCACTTACCATAATGTTCTCTAGATCCATCTGTATTGTTGCAAATGGTAAGATTTCATGCTTCTTTGTGGCTTTCTAATACTCCATCTATACTTTTTTTTGAGGAGGACACAGCTCACAGTGGTCCATGTGGGGATCGAACCGGCAACCTTGGTGTTATCAGCACCATGCTCTAACCAACTGAGCTAACCGGCAACCAGCCACCCCAACATATTTTTATAAGTAGTGGCTTGTACGGTCTCTTTTTTTTGTTAACATTGTGATTTCTCACATGTACATTTGGGTGGTCTTTTCATATTAATCATAAAGAGTTATAACAGATTCTTAGTTAGCTCGATCATGTAGGTTCCCAATCCATGGCACATTAGAAGCAGCGTAATCAGAAGGAGGTATGAGTCCTGCAAGTAATAACATCACCACAAGGTGTAAGAAATAAGTAGTGCTAGAAATAAGGCCAGAAGCACAGGATAGTAAGAGAAGTGAAATCTGTTCTTTGCGTTGCAGTACTTTTACTAGTATGTAGTGATTTAGTAAATGTTAGAAGTAGTATCAGCCACTCTTCCTTACTGGTAAGAATAAGCATAGTCTTATTCTTATTTAAGAATAAAGGGAAAGAGAAGAGTTAAGAAGTGTTCTAGTCCTGTCCACCCACAGGGCAAGTCATAAAAGTATTATTAATAATAATTATTAAGATACGCATTTTCAATATTATTGATTATATTACTTATGCTATACTTCAAAAATACCATTGAAATAATACATATAAAAAGAGTTAAAAAATACATGTTTTTAACTTAAGATATTTTCAACTTATGATGGGTTTTTTGGGACGTAAATCCCTTGTAAGTCAAGAAGTATCTGTATATCCGTCTGCATTTTGTCTGTATTCCAGAAATGTTTGGGTCAATGTGGACACTGCTATCTAATAGGATGGTGTATTGGTAGAAAAATCATTAATGACGGAGTTGCCTGTTAACCCAAGTTATTGTACAATCTGTGTAACCAGTATACCTTAACTTTGCACTCTGATTCTTTTAAGTGTGGTTCTATTTTTTGTTTAACGGGGCACAATTAATTAATTGCTGCTTTTTAGTAAACCTTTAAGTACTTTTAATTAATCTATGCTTTTGATACACATTTTAAAAATGGAATTTAATGTTTATATTTTGTAGAAAATGGCTCTCTCTACATAGTGATGGATTACTGTGAAGGAGGGGATCTGTTTAAACGAATAAATGCTCAGAAAGGCATTTTGTTTCAAGAGGATCAGGTGAGTTAACATGTAGGAGATTGACTCTTCCTTCATAATATTATTGAGAAGTAATTTATTTAAAACTGCAAGTGCTATTTGTAATTATTAGGGCCGTTTGATATAGTATTCTAGTATCTTAGTCACATTCCTGTTCTAATTAACTCCCATCGTAGTTCAGTTCTCCATCTCATTTCTTGTCTGTAATATTGTATGTGTAATAAATGTTATACTCTGTGTATATATTTACATAAAAATACACAAATTTATGTATATAGCTTAATTACTCATTGTAACAGATGAATCATTCTGCATCCTGTCAATCTGGCTTACTGCTACCAGACCATTCTTCCTAAAATGTGGCTTTGCCAGGTAACTTCAGCTCTTGAAGCCTTGCATTGGCAACTGCATTAAATCTAATCTCTGTTTTAATGTCAAGGATCTCTAAAATATGACCCTATCCTACCTAAGAAGTCTCATTTTTTTCTATTATTTCCTAATGTGCATATGTTTTCATTTAACATTTTTATTAAGCATGCATTTTGTGTTAGGTAGTGGGACACATGTTTATGCATTTCATTCTTCTCATGCGCTTATACTGATTATTTATTTATTTTGGTAATACCTTTCCCCCAACTCTCTCTTTTTAACCATTTTTTTTAAAAAGGTCAGCTCAAGTCTAATCATCTGTGATCTTTTCCGTCTCTAAATTACATTTCTCATCACCCATTCTTAATTTTCATTGTATGCTTTTACAAAGGGGAATCGAGGGAGCACAGTGTTTTATTTGTTATCTCTTTTAATTCTCATAACCCCCCATGAATTAGTGTAGTTTTTCTATTTGGTAAATAAGAAATCCAAGAGAGGTTAAGTAGCTTTCCCCAAATCACATAGTCAGTGTCTGAACTTGCTTCTAATTCCAAAGCTTATAGAATTTTCTTTTTACAAACAAAATAAATTGTAAAATTACTAAGAGGTTCAGCAATGGAAAGTCTTTCACTAGTGCTCCATTCCTGAGATGACCACTGTTTTTAGTTTGGTGTATCTTTCCAGCCTTTCTTTTTCATATTTGTACATGTACACGTAAACATCAAGACACACACATATTCAGAAATGGGATAGTATATGAGTATATACCATGCTCTCTCTTGCTTTTGTCACTTAAAAATTATTTGGATTATCTTTACATGTTAGTCCATAACAGATTAATTATATTAGTTTTAATAGCTGCATTATTCCATTCCAGCAAAACCTGTGCTTTTTATTTCTTTTTACTCTTTTTCTCTTCATACTCCATTTCCCATCACCTCCCCTCTATAGGCAGCTATTCCAGAGCTAATTTTTTTTTTTTTTAAGATTTTATTGGGGGAAGGGGAACAGGACTTTATTGGGGAACAGTGTGTACTTCCAGGCCTTTTTTTCCAAGTCAAGTTGTTGTCCTTTCAATCTTAGTTGTGGAGGGTGCCGTTCAGCTTCAAGTTGTTGTCCTTTCAGTCTTAGTTGTGAAGGGCGCAGCTCAGCTCCAGGTCCAGTTGCCGTTGCTAGTTGTAGGGGGCACAGCCCACCATCCCTTGCGGGAGTCGAACCAGCAACCCTGTGGTTGAGAACCCAGTGGCCCATGTGGGGATCGAACCGGCAGCCTTTGGAGTTAGGGGCACGGAGCTCCAAACGCCTGAGCCATAGGGTTGGCCCTCCAGAGCTAAATTTTGATGGAAGGTATAAACAAAGCCAAGGAAGGCACAGATTTAGCTCTGGAGTCACATCTGTCCAACTTTATCACCTCCAGGCTGAGATGGCTCTCCTTCACTGTGCTTCTTCAATACTCTGGTTTACTTTCTCATCTCCCTCAATAGTCTTTGTTAGGGTTTGGCAAACAGTGACCTATAGGCCAAAGTCGGTCCACTGTCTGTGTTGGTGAACAAAGTTTTATTAAAATACAGTTATGCTTATTTGCATATAATCTATGGCTGCTTTTACACTACAGTGGCAGAGTAGAGACAGAGGCCATATTGCCTTCAAAGCCCAAAATATTTACTGTCTGGCCCTTTACAGAATAAATTTGCTGACCTCCGGTCTGAGTTCTTTTCTTTTTTTGTTGATTCCTGTACCTATCTATCCAGGTACATCATTGCTGCCGAATACTTTTTTGTCAAATTGTAAAGGAGTATAGGTATGGGAAATATGGTAATGAAAAGCGCTATCTGTAAAATGAGGCATAGGTGATGTGTAGATGTGTTCCAGTTCTATAGGTAGAGCACATACCAATAAGACTCAACTGGCCTTAATTTTTGTCTTATTTTTGTACCTATTGCTGATCCCTCCCTGGATGAATTAATTGCTCTCTTAGTGTATATAACACAGTTATAAAACCTGTGCATTTTATTGTAGGTATTTGTTTATAAACATATTTCTACCACCATATGAACTCCTTAAAGTCAAGAAAACTATTTCATTTTTGTACTCATAGTGCCTTATGTGAATATTGTTAAGAAAATAAATTTTTAAATATTAATTTTAGCTTATTTTAATGTAATATTTGTTCTTTAAAAAAATACTGAAGAGCTAAGAGTAAAAAGTAAAGCTTGTTACTTTCATTCTGTTTTCTGAAAAAAATTTTTCCCTAAGGTAAACACTGTTAACTGATGGGTAACTATCTTATGCTTCCTTCCTTTATTCTGCCTTTCCTTCTTATACCACTCAGGTATGTAATATACACAATCATAGACTTAAAAAAATTAGGAGTATGCTATGCATACTATTTTGCAACTTTATTTTTTTCACTTAACAGTGTACATAGAAGTACTTCATTCTTTTTGGTGACACACAGTATTTGTAGTACATTAATATCACAATATATTTAACCAGGCCCCTTGATGGACATTTAGGTTGTTTATAATGTTTTGCTCTAACAGTGCTGGGGAAAGCATCCATGTACACATCTTTTTGTATTTGTGATACTATATCTGTAGGATAAATTTGAAATTGCAGTTCTTTCAAATGGTGTGTCAATTTAAAACTTTTACATACTTTGCAAAATGACTATAATTAACTTTCCCATAAGTAGGGTATGCAAAGACTTATTTCCCCACATTCTGACCAACATTATGTATTGTTTTATTTTTGACACGTTAAAATGGTATCTTGTTTTAATTATTATTATTTTTTAAATTTGGAGGTAGATTAGTATTTTGTATATGTGTTTATTGGCTTTTTCCCCCCAATGTCATTTGCCTTTCCAGTCATTTGTCCACTTATTTTGGCTGGTAGTATTTTTCTCAGTGATTTGGAAGAACTTTGACAAAGTAATCAATCAATTATGTTGCAGATACGTTCTCAAATTATTTTTAAACTTGATTATATATGTTTTGCCATGCAGATGCTTTAATTTTATAGTCTCAACTTTGTTAGTGTTGTTTCTTGTGACTTGTGGGTTTTGTGTCATGTTTTGAAAGTCCTGCATTAATCAAAGATTATAGAAAATTAACCTATGTTTTCTTTTATCATTGTATAGTTTAATTTTTATGTTTCAAAATACCATCTACATGGAATTCTTTTGGTATTAGGTCTGAGGAAGAAATTAAGACTTTTTACTTTCAGGTGGCCAATTCCAGAGTGTGTTTATGTGTGGTAAATGTGGGGAGAGAAAAAGACTCAGATGTCATTTACATTTCCTGCGTGATTTTCTTTTTCTCTCATGATTTTTATTTATGTTAAAAAAAAAGCATTATTGAAAAAAGATGCATTAATAAACAAAGTCACCCCCCATAATACGATCATAAAATATAAATTATTTCCATTTTCACTCTTCTCTGGAAATTTCTTTTCATATTTATTCTGATTTATAATAAATGCTTCAATAGCAGTCTCTTACATTTTAAAGTTAGTATGTGCCCTGCACGTAGTATGTCACTTGGCTTGAATATCTATGTGATGTTGGTGACTACAAATTAAAAATAAATTGTAGCCTAAATTTTTTTAAAGGATTGAGTTCCCCTCAACCCCAAATATTTCTGAATCCTTTTAGTGCTCAGGGAAAGAGTGCTATGAAATGTAAATTTAAAAAAAAATGACAGATCTGATTTTTCCCTCCCTAGATTTTGGACTGGTTTGTACAGATATGTTTGGCCTTGAAACATGTACATGATAGAAAAATTCTTCATCGAGACATAAAATCACAGGTATGTTTGTTCTGTTACTGACAACTTCTAAATGGATATGGACATGGAACTAGCATTGTCTTGGGCCAGAATGTTTGAACACGGTCCAATCTGCATCACATTGTTTTCTCGCTTCACTGCTCCCCATTCACTCTAATCCCAGAAGTCTTCATCAGCATCTCTCATTCCATCTCCTGCCTACGTCTTATGTCTTTTTCTTTTTTGGTTTACTTTCTCATTATAACAGAAAAATATCAAAAAACTGCAGTGTGGAAAGTGTACTTTTTGAGATTTTGCCTGTCTGAAGATGACTTTATTCCATTCTCTTACTTTATGAAAATTTGGATTATAAATTTCTAGGTTGGAAGTAGTTTCCCTACAGAATTTTGAAGATATTGCTCATTTGTCTCTTCTTGGCTTCTAGTGTTGCTGTTTAGGAATTTAAAGCCATTATTATTTCTTAGCCTTGTTTCTTCTCTCTGGTGGAAGATTTTCGGATATTCTCTCTATCTTCATTGTTCTGAAATTGCGGTGTTATGCATTGGTGAGGTTCAGTTTTTACTCATTATGCTGTGTACTTTTGATCTGAGAATGTGTATTTACTCAGGAAATGTTTTGAAAAATGTTTGGCTATATTTTTTTTCATACATTATTTTTTTATCACTGTCTTCATGGTTGTCTTCTGGATTTTTTCTAGACATAACGATGGAACTTCTTCATCTATCCCCTCAAGTATTGTATTTGTTTCATATTTTATTTATTTGTCTGTTACATTCTAGGTGAATTCTTCAGTCTGCCTTCCAGTTAACTGAATCCCTTTTTAATTTTGTGTAAATTAGTGCTTATGTCATCTATTTTTTATTATAATGATTTGTTTTTTCCCTTCAAGGTTTTTAAATGGATTTTCACGTTTATTCTTATTTCTTATTAATATGTTACATTTTAGGCTAATTAAATTTTAGGCACTTTTTTTAGGAAACTTCTTGTTTCATAATGTCTTGTTCTTTTTAAATGGATATTTATTACCTTAATTTATTCTGCAATTTCTAAACGTCTGTACTTTAAACTTTTTATTGAACAGTTTTATAAAATTAATTCTACCTGGAATGAATTTTTGTTTTGATGATTTTTTGGACTAGTTTTCTTTGCTTTATATTTCTTTGTTGTTTGATTTATCCCTACAGCTCAGTCATATTTGCATAGAGGTTTCATAGTTGCCTCACTTAGGAGCTCTCAATTCCCAGAGTGGGGAACACAGAGGAAGTTCGCTTTCTTGTGTCAAGGCAGAGGGTGTCTTCTCACCTCAGGCCTGCAGCTTCTTACATAGCCTTAGTCCCAGGATGAGTAGTGGGAAGAAGAGGAACTGTGGTGGGAGTTCCACACCCATTTTCCTGTCCCTGAACCCCTGTCAGCTAATCCCATTTCACCCCCTTTTACTACATCCCCGTCAACCCCACTTTGTGTCATCTTCTGCTGTGAGCATGTGCCTGATTTAAGTGTCCTGACTCATATGGAGTTTAATTCATGTTATTCCACAAACTCCTGGCTTCACTGTTTGATAGTATTGGATGTGTGTATTTATAAATGCAAAATAATTGGTTTTGGAAATTAAATACATTTTTAAACTATCATGCTGTTTCAATTTTTATTTCTTTTTATTTTTTGGATGGCACCCAGAAATCTTCACTTTTTAAAAAAATTATTACTGAAGTGTAATTGTCATACAACATTCTGTTAGTGTCAGGTGATTTGGTTATACATTATGAAATCACCACAATAAGTCTAGTTATCATCTGTCACCATACAAAGTTATTACAATATTACTATGTGCCCTATGCTGTATGTTAAATCCCATGTCTTACTTATTTTGAAACACTAAGTTTGTACTTCTTAATCTCTTTCACCTACTTTACCTGCCCCTCAACCCCCCCCCCCTCATTATTGGAAAACTTTAAGATTAATATGTTACATTTTAGGCTAATTAAATTTTTAAGCATTTTTTTTTTTTGACGTAGGGGGAGGTCTGCATTCATTTTTTTAAAGCTTTATTGAGATATATTTTACATACCATAAAGTCCATCCTTTTAAAGTATAAGGTTCAGTCACTTTTATTATATTCACAGACTTGTGAAACCTTCATCCTCTCTAATTCTGAATATCTTTTCACTCTAGAAACAAACCTTGTACCTATTAGCGGTCATTCCCCATTCCCCCTTCACCTAGTTCTTGGAAACCACTAATCTACTTTTTGTCTCTATGGATTTGCCTATTCTGAACATGTTATATAAATGGAATCATATAATATGTGTCTTTGCCTGTTTTAAAATTGATTTGTCTTTGTTGTTGTTGAGTTGAAAGAATTCTTTATTCTGGATACAGATTCTTTATCAGATATAGGATTTGCAAATATTTTCTCCTGTTCAGTGCATTGTCTATTCACTTTCTTGATTGTGTCCTTTGATGCTCAGTAGTTTTTAATTTTGATGAAATCCAATTTATCTGTTTTTTCTGCTTTGCTTACGCTTTTGGTATCATATCTAAGAAATCGACGCCTAACCAATGACATGAAGATTTACTTCTGTATTTTCCTCTAGGAATTTTATAGTTTTAGTTCTTAATATTTAGGTCTACAATCCATTTTGAGTTAATTTTTGTGTAAGATGTGAGATAGAGGTTTACATTCATTCTTTTGCATGTGGATATCCAGTTATTCCCAGCAATTTTTAAGACTGGATTTATTTTTATGAAAAAAGTTGTTGACTCAGAACTGAACTGTAATATTCTGATTTTTTTTTCTCTTTTACAGAACATATTTTTAACCAAAAATGGGACAGTACAACTTGGAGATTTTGGAATTGCTAGAGTTCTTAATAGGTAACGTAGCAGTTTGAAACTGTTTTGATATGTTTCAGTGAAATTTTAATTCTTGATATGTATGTGATAATTTATATCTCTAAGTATCTTAAGCTTATCCAGTAATTCTTTTTTTTCTAGTACTGTAGAACTGGCTCGGACTTGCATAGGGACCCCATACTACTTGTCACCTGAAATTTGTGAAAACAAACCCTACAATAATAAGAGGTATTTAAAATGATATTTGTTACATATATATTTCCTTTAAATCTTTCTATTATACTACATTTATTAGCAGTCAGAATATTATTCTAAAATTGGTAATATAAATATGTAAACATATATATATACACACACACACACATTTTTTAAATATATGATGAGAAGAATTGTAAAGAAACTATTTCACTATCTTGCTAAAGGAACTATAAAATGAATCACTATTATTAAATTATATTTGGAAATAGACTGCTTTCTTTGGTCTTTCTCTTTGTAATAGTAACTTCCATTGAATTACAGTAGTTAATAGTTATTGAACATTATCTCTATGCATCACACTGTTAACTCTTAATCTTCACAGTAACCTTGTGCATTGTATGTATTAATCATGTGCATTAATCATTGCTCCTTTCTTTGTAAGAAAATCAAATGCGTAGAAGTAAAGTTACTTCTCTGGAACAAAGAAATTGTTACAGGCATCTGGCTTCCAATCCCAAATTTCTAATTACTGAGCTGTATTGTGGTTACCAAATTGTATGTACGTGGGAAGAGGAATTCTGCCACTGAATTCCAATTACCCTTTATTTTCTCCCATTCTTTCTAATAGAAAAATCTCAACCAGAAAACATTGGTCTTAATTTTGCCAAGTGCTCATAGAAGGTAAAGAAAGAAATTGGTAGCTGGCAGTAATGCATGTATTAGGGATTGCTATCTGTCTCTTTGCCTCCACCCCACTCCCTTTTTCTTTTTTTCTTGAGGATGAGGAGGAAGCTGTATTTCAAACTTCAGCGATAGAGGCTGAGAACATCATTCTAGCAATGTATTTGTAAAATCAATTTCTATTACAATGATCAGTCTAGTCTATGGAATGTATTATTAGTGCATATTCTAAAAGATAACAGCATTTTCTTTGAGCTAAAGTCATTTTACATTTTAATGTTACTTCTGTGTCTTGTGACTAAGTCAACTGTAAAAAAAAATCAGTCTTTAGGTTAGGGATGAGTTTAATCATCCTTTAAAGAATTTTATATTAAATCAGTTTTGTGGGAAAAATGCTTTAAAATGTAATGGCTGAACATCAACAATTAGACTTCGAAATTCATGTTTTTCTAAGTGTATTTCTAAGTGTATTTAAAAAAAAAATAATAGGATCATTAGCTTGATGTTTTTGTTTATACTGTTTGATGTGTAACATGTACAAATTACTAAAAAGCTTAATTATGTTTACATTCTTTTCCAGCTGAATCTTGAAATTGAATAGAGTTTTGGGATTACAAATTTTTTCTTTTTTTAGCAATTTTTAATTTTTCAATTTTAGTTAACATACAATATTATATTAGTTTCAGGTGTACAATATAATGATTAGATTATTTATGTAACTTATATGACGTGACTTCCCCCATAAATCTAGTACCCACCTGACAGTATATGTAGTTTTTACAATATTATTGATTTTGTTGCCTGTGCTATACTTCACATACCCATAACTATTTTTTAACTACCAATTTGTACTTCTCAATCCCTTCCTCTTTTTAACCACTTCCACAATCCGCCTCCTATTTGCCAGCCATCAAATTGTTCTCTGTATCTATGAGTTTGTTTTGTTTGTTTATTTTGTTTTTCAGATTCCACATATAAGTGAAATCATACAGTATTTGTCTTTCTCTGTCTGACTTATTTTACTTAGCAAAATACCTTTTAGGTCCAAAGAAACCCAAAACACTAATTCGAAAAGACATATGCATCGTATGTTCATTGAAGCATTATTTATAATAGTCAAGATAGGGAAGCAACCTAAGTGCCCATCAATGAATGAATGAATGGGTAGAGAAGAAGTGATACTGTACTAGTATATATGTGTGTGTATATATATAGACATACTCATACACACACATACACACAGAAGGTGCCAAAAAATGTATACGCATTTTAAGAAAGGGAAAAAAAATGTATTAAAATTGTAATCATATATACCAGTAACAAAAGATGACTACAAGTCATGTTTGACTTCTGCAATTATAGGAGGTGATCAAAGTGGTTACCATCAGTGTCCAGACACTTCTGATGTCGGCGAACTACTGCTTGAGCAACATTGACCAAAGTGTCCATTTGTATGCATTTTTTTGGTACCCCCGGTATATATACAGTGGAATATTACTCAGCCATAAAACAGAATGAAATCTTGCCATCTGCAACAACATGGATAACATTAGGATTTCAATAATTCGTTTTATTCTTTTCCAATTAGTTCAACTTTCAGGAGCAATGGTTTTTGCTTTTGCTGACTTCTAAGGACCACTATAACTATGAACTACGAGCTTTTATTTCCTTTTAAAAATTGAGGTAGTTTTTTTATTATAAAAAAATCTATCTACTTTAAAATAAAAGAGCTATATAAAGAAGGTAGGTTAACTAAGTCTTTAAATTGGAATAAGATAAATTGTATTTATTCTTACGTAATGTTTCAGTTGACCATCACAAGTTTATTTGAGATATAATTTTAGTAAATTAATATTTTCTTCATGTTTATTAAAGCAGTATTTAGTACTGATATTTTTTAAAAATGTGATGTTTTGCAAATAATTGAATAAAGCAGTTTGACTTTTGTGAAATAAAACAACTTAATGGAATAACCATGAAATTTACTGATTTTGTTTTTTAAATATTACATTTCTTTAACGAGATTAAAATAATTGCTTGGGCAACCATTATTTTTCTAACCTGAGATAACTGCTTTTGTTATTTGGTTATGGTTGAAATTTTAAGTTTTAAAGGACATGTTTTTAGAACATTTTTGTAAAGAATTTTCATGCTAATATTGTTTCCTTTAAATGAAAAAAAAAATCTGATACTTACAAAACTTTTTTTTATTTTTCTCTTTTCTAGTGACATTTGGGCTCTAGGATGTGTCCTTTATGAGATGTGCACACTTAAACATGCAGTAAGTAGAAGTTTCTGAAATATTTTTAAAATTACGTCAAAAAGTGACTATAATTTTCTGTTTTTAAAAAACCACCTGCCATCTTTCAGATGACCTCTTGTACTAGAAATCTTCTCTGTCAGTTTGTAAATTTCTCATCTTCTGAGAAGTATAAATTTAAATTGATTTTCCCTTAATATATATGCATGTTATATATTTTTTATAATACATGTATCATCCTTTTTTTCAGAAAATTATTTCTAAAGACAAATAAACTTGCTATCTTTTAAATGTTAAATTATATATGAATTTGATATTTTGGCTTAACAAATTTTATTAGTTTCATTTTAGCAATTTTTCTCAAATTATTTGAGTTTGGAATTAAAATTATCTAAGGAATTTTTTCCAACATATTTAGCAAGGGATTTTCTCAATTTAAATACTCTTTAATTCAGGGTTTTTAAAATTTTCACTTTTGAGAGTCTTTTGAGATGACACATAACAAACACACCCAAAGGGGAAGTTCTTGTCCTACATAGGTTGAATGTTATTCACTTTTCATTTCAGAATTTGCTTTTAAAAAATTCTTCCTCCATTGATTAAACAGTAGTGTATTTTCATTACAGAAAACTTAAGAAAATACATAAAAATGTAAAGAAATGAATAAATATCAAAAGCAGTTCTTTCAACCAGTAATGACTACTTGTAATATTTTGTCATTTCCTTCTAGGCTTTCTTCTAGAATAATTTATAAAATGAGATTTGTTTTTGTTTTTTCCCCTCAAAAGTTTAATTATGTTACAAGCAGTTTTATAGCTGGTTTTTCAATTGCCTGATATTATTTGTGGAGTATTTTTCTTTGTTGTGTTTTTTTCATGTTTGCATAGTCTCCTACTATATTGCCTTAGATTTTATTTTCCTTTCTTCAGGAGAAAAAGTATAAACTGCCAAAGTAAGGTGGAATAGTTGTTATCAGATCTGTATTTGAAGGAATTGGTCAATTTTTCTGTGACACACAGTCATTTTAGGTCTAAATCAGTGTATTTTTAAAAAACTCTTTTCATCTACATTTAACTGTCAATATCACTTCTGTATTTTGGAAGTGGACATGAAATTAAGTAATTCACTTAACGTTTATTTATGAAGAGTTTGTCAGTTGAGAGAGAAATGAAAATTCTTTGTAATAGAGGAATAGAGTAACGTGTTTTTCTGCATTTAGAATTCCTTCTTAGGTACATAGATATTTCTAGACAATTGAATTATATTCAAATTTTAATGAACTGAATGACATACTTTAAATGTGCTAGGATAAGTCAACATTTAACAGAAGTCTTTTTTAATTGGTATAAACACCAATGCCTAATGTATACCAAAACTTAATGTGCATATTAAGAACATATTGATAATGTACAACTGTTCTATACTATGTTAGCTGAGATGTCAAAGCTTAATTTTACTCTCAAAATGAAATCTTTAGATTTTAAACCGCCCATGTCTGGTTTTTGTTGTTTTTATTTCAGTTAGAGTTTATATTGTATTTAATCCTAAAATATATAGTATTCCCATTGATATGACTTACATTCCCATTTGGAGTGCTTGCCACATTGATTCCATGGCTTTTGGGAGCATCACACACTTAAAAATAATAATAATGAGCAATGTTTAAAAGGAAAGTAATTAGTACATGTATTTATTATATTTTCCCCCAACACTTTTAGTTCTGTAATTTCCTGTTCTAGTTACTACAATGGGCACAGGAAGGCAGGTCTTAAATGAAGATCACCAGGTTGGTTGGTTCTACCATCTTGATTATGGTTATGTTTTTATAAAATCTTTAATTAATACCTATATCTCATCTTTTACTCTTAAATAAGTAAAAGTTTTATAGCAAGTTAAAACATACTAGTAGGACTAATATTCTCTTTTAAATAGGTTTGTAAATAACCAAGTGAATGCTGCTCTAGAGAACATATGCTGATTAAAATATTTGGAAGAGGGTTATAGTTCTGTTCTATATTGATAGGTAAAGAACTGTTTCTCATTGTTGATATTCCCATTTTCAGTTAACGTATGTTTTATGTATGTTGATTTATTTTCTGGATTTTAGTTTGAAGCTGGCAATATGAAAAACCTGGTACTGAAGATAATATCGGGATCTTTTCCACCCGTGTCTTTGCATTATTCTTATGATCTCCGCAGTTTGCTCTCTCAGTTATTTAAAAGAAATCCTAGGGATAGACCATCAGTCAACTCCATATTGGAGAAAGGTTTTATAGCCAAACGCATTGAAAAGTTTCTCTCACCTCAGGTATGATTTTTTTTCTTTAGAATTAAAATTGAACAATAGGGTTATGGTGCTTAAGTAGGACATGGCCTTATCTGTTTTGAAGAGACTTAGTGTTTTCAAACTACCCTGGAATCACCTTCCTTTCCATTCTTGTATAACTCTTCCCCTTCCTATTTGCTTTCCAGTTGTGAATCTGTAGTCGGGAAAACATTCCTTTCATGTCTCCTCTTAACACATAATCCTTAACTTCTGAAATTCTGATCACCAAATGTATGGTAGTTTTTCCTCACAGCAGGCAGTTCTGTGATACCAGCAGTGTGTCCTCCAGTCCCATTGAGTTTTGACACTGTATCTGGAGGTAGCATCAGATCCTTCAGTCGTACAAGACTGCCCCCACTATAGAAGCCATCACAAGTCCAGGTTGTCACTTGTGCTTCGGACCAACCAGCTGTAAATCGGAGGTTCCCACAACCTCCTTGGATTCAATGAATTTCCTACAGCAGCTCACAGAACTCAGAGAAACATTCACTCACATGTGCCAGTTTGTTATAAGGGATACAGATGAAGAGGTGCACAGGGCAAGGGTTGGAAGGGTCCTGCGTGCAGGAGCTTCTGTCCCTGTGGAACCAGGGTGCACCACCCTCCTGGCATGTTTACCAACCGGGTAGCACTCCAAACCCAGTCTTTTTGGGTTTTTCTTGGAGGTTTCATTACGGAGACACAGTTTATTAAATTTTTGGTCCTTAGTGATTGATTCAGCCTCCAACCCCTTTCCTCCCCAGAGAGGAGGGAAGTGGGACTAAAAGTTCCAACCCTCTAATCACTTGGGTGGTTTCTATGGCAACCAGCCTCCATCATAGGGGCACTCCAAAAGTCACTTCACTGATAGAAATTCAGGTGTGGTTGAAAGGAGATTGTTATAAATAACAGAAGACACCTTTATCCTCTTAACAGTTAGGAAATTCCAAGGTTTTGGGAACTGTGTGCCAGGAATTTGATGATCAAAGATAAATTTCTTATTATAAATCACAATAGCACGGAATCATTCCTCTGTCTCTTGGGTTTCTTTTGTAATTTTTTATTGTGGTAAAATAAATGTAACATAAAATCTATTATCAGAACTATTTTTAAGTGGACAGTTCAGTGGTAATAAATAGGTTCATAATGCTATGCAACCATTATTACCATCCAGCTCCATAACCTTTCATCTTGTGGAGCAGACTCTCTACTCATTAACTAATAGCTACCCATTCTCCACACACACCCCCAGTCCCTGCCAACCACCTTCTACTTTCTGTCTTCTTAGGTTTCCAACTGTAAAATTATTAAACATTTCTGTGAACAATGGGATTATGAATATTTCTCTATCATGAAGTTGTTAAGAGAGTTAAAAGTGATAAGGGATGTAAAATACTTATTAATATCTAGCACATAAGTGTTCAGTATATTCAATATATGTTAAATATTATCAGCATTACTATATTCTAATATAATTTATATTTAGATTATATTCTATTTGATAGAAAATGATTAGAAACCATTGTTGTGTGGGCATTGATTTATATGTATGTGTAATAAATGGTTGACTCAGTGTTTTTTCCTGTAGTACTTGCATGTAGGTGCATAATAAGTTTAAAGTTGAATTGAATTTTAATTTGACAGAACTTGTAAAATATCTATATCGAAACAGTTAGCATAAGTTATTGACTAAATAACGATCACCTGAAACTGGAATTACTTTACATTACGTACATTACATGTTTTGTGTGGTCTCTGTTAATTTAACTGATCACTATTAAACTCTTCTGTAATCAGCTATCTAGAAAAATCATGGTGTTATTACTTCTATATGCTTATGAGAGGAGAGGGACCTGTCGTTTGTCTTCTGGCTTAACAGAGCCTCTGTGTGAACAAATACTCTTCAAAAAACAGAGATGTGGATTTAGCTATTAATACCATGAGACCACATTAGTAAGCAAAAAAGCCAATTAAAAGTTAGAGGTTAAAATTTACTTGTATAGGACATAGCAACAATCTCTGAAATGTCGGTGTCTTATAAGACTCCTTTGTTGTAAATAACATTTTCGAGGACAGTTTTGTGGTGCAATCTCTATTGTATTGGGGCAGCTACTAAAGAAGAAAGAATGACTTCATTTAATCTTGCTGAGATTTCTTTTCCCCCATACTAGCAGTTAGAACATACAGTCTCAAGACTGAAGCACTGGAATTTGACTAGCCAGCAGTGAAGAAAATAGTCAAGCCTGATATATTCAGAACATATAATATGGAAAGAAAAAAGGGCCGACTCTCATTATTAACACATGAAGTATTTGACCTTACATGTTGAGTCCACACATAGCCCCTCGTTGCTATCTAGGCACCACTTAGATTTCATTCTTCACGAAAACCTTTATCTTTTCTTCTTAAGATGTATTTATACAGTCATGTGCCGCTTAACAATGGGAGTATGTTCTGAGAAATTCATTGTTAGGTGATTTGGTCATTGTGTGCACCATAGCCTGTGCTCTTACACCAACCTGGTTGGTACAGCCTGCTACACACCCAGGCTACGGGGTAGATCACTGTCATGTGTGGATATGCGTATGACATACACCAAAACAGAAACATAATGTGACTCATGACTGTATCATTTGTTCAGTATTCTAGTGAGAAAGTTTGTGATACATTTTTTAAGCCTTTAACTTTGAAACAATTTATGAGTTTTACTGCAACATACAGACTATTTTCAGTATCACTATAATATTCTGTACAGTTGATTTTTTTTTTATTCCCTTAATTCACAATGTAATGCTGTCAGCCAAGGTTAATAGGGCCTAGTTCTCAATCTTGCACACTCTGAAACTTTCTGGATGTGGATTGAATATCACGAATAAGCTCTGATTCATTAAGAATATAGGTGCTGTCCAATAGCACTTTCCATGATGGTGAAGTGTTGTATAGCTGTATTGCCCAGCATTGTAGCCACTAGCCACATGTGGTTATTTATAATACCACTTAAAATGTGGCTGGTGTGACTGAGGAGTTGAATTTTAAATTACATTTATTTAAAAATTTAATCCAAATAGCTACATATGGGTGGCAACTGTATGGGACAGCACCGCATAGGGATTCCAGAATTTTCTTGGATTCTCTATACCCCACCTCTCAATTCATATTTGTATTCACACAGGGGAAAAAGAAAGACTCACATTCAAACAGTGTAAGAAATTCCCTAATATGAAACAAGCTGGAGATCATAAAGTACCCATTTTCTCCTATGAAAAAGAAAGGGAAAAAAATGCAAATGTTCAGAAGAGAAAACATTCACACAGTTACTCTGAATTGCCTGTGAACCTGACTTTCACTTACATCTGTCTTCAGATGCAGTACTTCTCAAACTTTAGCATATGCAAAACTCACTTAGAGGATATTACTGGTTCCCACCACTATAATATGTGTTTGAGTGATTCTGAGGGTGGGCCTGAGAATTTGCACATCTAATGCATTCCTGGTGATGCTGATTCTGCTGGTCTGAGACTTTGAGACCTACTCTAGGAGGATCCTTCATGGGAAAGATGACCCTCTGAGTCATGGTTTTGTGCCTGTTGGAGGTTCTGGTCCACTACCACTGTGGGAGTGTTCTCTCCACCAGGCCTCATTTCTCTTGGAAAAAGAGAAAATTCACTTGCCTTCCCCGCCCAGTAGGGAAAAAAGCAGGCTTACATTGAGTTAAATCTTTGTTGGTATCGTTGTGTTGTACTTAAAGAAGGGAAAAAATGTGAGTAGGAAGAGAAAATTACTTGCAGGAAATACTAATGTTTTTGGCTCCTCAAAATATGTTCATAAATGCTAGGGAGTAAGTCATAGAGTTTTTTTAGTAATAGTAAAAAGAGTTACCTGTCAAGTTATGTGGGAATATGCAAATATTTATCCAAAATATGTTTACAGTTGCATGTTGATAAGCGTGAACACTCATTGGAGATGCTGAGAAGATTCAGAGTTAAGTTGAAATAACTGAGAAGTTAATCTGAGAAAGGGATAATGAAGTGGTTCCTGTCAGTGTTGAAGTAAAAAAGGGATATGGATGCACTTAGACTATTGAGGTGATTCCAGATAGGAGGTAGTTGTGTTAAATTCCCGAGATACGCAGAACAGGCTGCCTTTTGGTGCACTAGGTTAATTTGAGAAGAAAGCTTGTTTGGAGAAGCAATATAAATAAATTGGTAAGATTGGGAGGGAGTTAACATGAGAAGAATTTAGTTAATGGATTATTTGGGTTTAATTAGTATTTATTTGGCAGCATAATTGTGACTAAAAAAGGGGAAAAATGTATTCTGATTAATGGGTGTTTTATTTTGGAAATTTAATCTTTTCTAACTTTTTCCCCCATTTCAATCTAAGCTTATTGCAGAAGAATTTTGTCTAAAAACATTTTCCAAGTTTGGAGCACAGCTTATACCAGGTAAATTAAATTTAATGAATCCTTTCATCTGTTTGCAATAATCATATACTAATTATACAAATTAATGATATCTACGAATTATACTAGAGATATATGTAGTATATAATAAATTGGGGTAATTGTAGATAAATTTAATTCAGAGGAAATGCATATATAAATTATATATGACAACATAAAAAGCTTTCTGATAATAGCAGAATGTCCATTTCTTGTCTGCCTTGTTTAAATGAAATCTGTCTTGAAATCTTCTGTCTTTATCAAATGCTTAGGTGAAATTCTGAGAACATTATCATAGAATGTTATAAAACGTCTTAGTTAATTATACATCTTTATGTACAATATTTTTCTTTGAGACATACTTCATATTCTATAATTAAAAAAAAAATTAATGTGAAGTTAAGTGCCTTACCAAGGATAATTTTCTTTTAAATGTGGCTATCAGCAGTAGAATATTTATAGGATTGTACATGTATGTGCATATATTTGTGTGAGAGGGAAATTACATTCTACATCAAATGATTTCGGAATGAATTTCTAAAATCAGTGGGAGTTATTTAAGATTTCAAGAGTATATTGTTTTTCAAACATAGTGTTTTGCACGTTCTATTTTGAGTTTGACTAAATTAATAAAAATAAATGCCGTATCATTAAACTGAGTCCATATAAGCTGGAAGTAGTGTGGTAGTACATTCTCAGGAAGGCCAGCTATACTTAGCTATGTTAAAGACGCTTAGACTCTCCTCTCAGTGTGCATAGACTATCAGTCCCTGGGAAATCAGTTCACTCTATAAACAAAATTCACAAGAGACAGACACAGGGCAGAAGCCGTATGTCTCTGTTGGCAGTCAAAGTTAAGCCTCATGAAAAGTCAAATGCTTGAAAGCTTCATTGTCACATAGGCCAGAAATACGCCTTGTCAGCACATTCCTTCTACATGGGCAAGCTTGCGTAGGAATTAGAAAGTTATTTTGTTGTAAGAGGAGTGGGACAGATGAAATGTTTAATAGCGTGGAGTTAAAATAGGAGTTGTATTGGTGATGGACCTATAAATATTTTGTGGGCTCCAGCTTCCTATATTAAGCTTCATCCTAATGGTATGGTGATAGCCTTGTCTCTGAGGTAAGGAATGGTCAAAATCAGGTAACTAATTCTCCTTCTCTGGAAAGTGAATGTGAACTAGTCTTATCTGTCTTTTGGGACCATTCGTTTTTATGCTTTTGAGCCTCTTGTCTCTTTTCTGACATACAGTGTTTCTTTGGTTATATTAATACATGTAGCCAGGTTCCAATGTTGTGACTGTTTATATCTGCATTCTGGATTGATCTTACAGTCAAACTCTCAAAGAGAAATTTATTTTTCACATTTCCTAGTTCCTGTCAGTTTACAGTTGGAGTTTGTGTTTGGAAAACCTTACCCTAATGTGCTGTATCTGATATCTTCAACCCAAATTACATATGAATCTAAACTGCCGATCAAATGGATATATTTATTATTATAAGTTTACTAGATTATGTTTATAATATGTGTTCATCATAAAAATTAAAAAGAAAGTACAAATTATCTCAAATCTTAGCATATACTGTTATGTTTGGTATTTTTTTCCTATGATAACACATGTATAATGATTGAAAATTGGGGTTGTATTATAAACAAAGGTTTGGTTTTTTTTCATTCACAGTATTATATGATGATCATTTTCTAATACAACGAAATATTCTTTGAAGAACTGGGTTTAGTGGTAGTACTTCATTATGAACTACCAGTTAATTTTTTTTCTCCTTTCCCCTCAAAACTAAGAATACTGGTTGGAAGAGATTGATTTAAGTTGGTTTAACACATGATAAAATGTTGAGATAGCAGGCTGGAAGAAGCAGAAAGAAAGCTGCTACTTAGATGGTGGGGCAGTTTGAGCAGGGAGATACCTTAGTAGGTGTGAAAAATAGAGGAAAGGGGATTTTGGTAAGGGTTAATATAGACTATACTCTTTGACCTTTATTATATTTGAGAGGTGTAAATAGCAGACTTTCCCTTTAATTGCTTTACTTTAACTGTTTTTCTTGAATTTATCATTGTGTTAAGACTGAACCTTGTCTAGGCCTCGGTAAGAGTTTAATACAAAATGCTGCAGGGTGTATCCTTGTTTATAAATTTGTGTTTCTCTGATTATTTCTTTAAAATCAGTTCAGAAACATTTTTTTGATATGATTGCTCTTCAGAAAGTTTGACCAATTTATATTCCCACCAGGAGTATATGAAGGTACTCATGTCATGGGATCCTTAGATATAATGATTGTTTTAAAGTGTTTGTTCTTCAATAGGTCTGTAAGTATAGAAATTCAGACTAGATATGAAGAAAATATTAAGTTCATCAGTGATGGAATTAATGTTTAACAGTTCCTGAAGTTTATGTTCTGATTTTGCAAGTAATTTCTAAAACAGTGAATGGTTTGTTTAAAATTTATTTTTAATAGCCGTATTGAAATGTTATTCACATACCATTAAATTCACCCATTTAAAGTCTACAATTCCATGCTTTCAAGTATAGTTACAGATATGTGCAATCATCACCCACAGTCAGTTTTAGGGATATGCTTTTTTATTATGAGAAATTTCAACAGCTTACAGGAGTGTGGCTTTTGCTTCTTTCAAGAAGTGGCTTTAGTGTAAAATAGTTATAATGAAAGCATTGACATGTGCTAAGGAGTAAATAATATGTTTAACAAAAGGTTTCAATGCTGTCAACAATTATGAAAATGAAAAAGTGCTATCATGAAGAATTTGTAAATTAAAGCTTTACCATAAAGAACTCTGGAAAAAATCCTCTGTATCTTTTCATGTAGCTAAAAGACCAGCCTCAGGACAAAGCTTGGCTTCTGTTGCGTCTGCTCAGAAAATCACCAAGCCTGCTGCTAAATACGGAGTGCCTTTAACATATAAGAAATACGGAGATAAAAAATTACATGAAAAGAAACCACACCAAAAACATAAACAGGTATGATTATGTTACAAACTGTGTTATTAGTAACAAATTCAGTTTGACCTTATTTTGTTGCAACTTAGTTCAGTTATCTTGGTATTCATGGGGTTGTTTTTATTTAGTTACTAAAGAACAGGGCTGTTCTGTGCTTCATCAGCCTTTTAAAACTAAGAAGCCTTAACAGAAGTCATAAAGAAACATTAAATAGCTTTATTAGGTAACGTAGTTAGTGCAGTAAAAAGAAAGTGATGTTATAAGTGAAATCATTTTTTAACAACATAAGCAGAGCCATTTGTTTTTGTACATAAAACAAGTAAATATCTGATACACTAGATAAAATATGGAAAAATTTTGTATTTGAGAATTCACAATCAGATAAATATATATACAAAGCCATTTTATAGTATATTATCAACAAAATCCCTTGTATTCTAAACTTCTAAAGATTGTCCTCACCTTATTTGTTCTAAAACTTGGCTTGTCCCTGAACACACTCGTACAGCTCTCTTACTTGGTGACTATTTCTTTCTAATCTCTTAATACCACTGAGTCTCAGGTAGGATGAGGGAGTGTTTTCCTTACTTCTTGTTGCCAGACTTTTCCCTGCTCCCTAACGCACCCCTCAAGCTTTGACACAAATGCCACCTGCTACCCCTCCATGTTAAGGTAATCTGCAGACCTTCATTTTTTGAAGACTTTAACACCTGACTGACTCACTGTCACTTTTCTCAATGCTGTCATAATTTTTAGTGATTTTAGTATTCGAGAAGATGACCTTTTCGGTAGCACATGGCCTCTTATATTTTTTGGTCATTCTCTTTCAATTATCTTGTCTCCCTCCATAAAACTGCCATCACCTTTGGTATTTTCAACACTGGTAACTATTGTAGTCGCTGTTATGAACATCCCACTCCCTGACCACTATTTCCTGTTTCTGCTCATTCCTCAAAGGCTCTGCCTCCAACACTTCTTTGGACCATGGATCTTGCTAGTTTTTCATTGTTTGTCTCCTCCTCGTTTTTGTTTTTTCCTTTTCCAGCTTTAAATTCCATATTCTCCTCACATTATAATAATTTTCAAAACCTCAACTCTCTTGTCCCGATCTTCCACTATTATAAATCAACTGGCAAAAACTTACTTTGGTGAAATCCTACTCTCTACCTCTTCTGTGCCTGCACCAGGGCATGGACTGGGGTTGAAAAAACATGCAACTATTCTAACTGTTCTCACTTTAAACTTATAGCCAACAACCTCTGGCCACCCCGTTATATTTCTCAGTCCATTCACTCTCCCATTTCCGAGATGATTATTTTTTACCTTCTCCTTGCTTTTTACTTCAGGCTGATGACCTTGCTTCCTATTTCACTGAGAAAGTAGAAACAATTAGAAGATTTTCCCATACTCTCAACGCCATTTCTGCTAGTCAGTCATATCTGTTTATAAATATACTGCCTTTCTTCTTAATACTTTGGATGATCTGTTCTCATCTAGAGTCAACCATGCCATTTATGTATTATTATTATTATTATTATTGCTTCCTAAAGTACTTTGTGCTCTTGTCTGCATCATTATATTTCTCCTGTCTCCTCAGTTATTCCTGTTAGCACACAAGTATGTTGTATTATAGTATCTTTAGTATTTAAGAAAAAAAGAAAGAAAGAAACCTTATCTCCCGTATCTCCTTCCAGATACTTCTCTATGTCTTTGCTTTCTTTGACAGCAAACCTTTCCCAAAACATTGCCTGTGCTCCCTCCAGTTCCTCTCTTCTCACTTCTTCCTGGCCCCGTTCCAGTTAGGGCTTGCTTTGTTGCAGCTGTCAGAAAACAGCTCTTGGCAGGGACATCAGTGCCCTCCATGTTGTTAAGTGCAGGGTTTGGTTGTCTTTTTCCTTTACCTTATTTTTTGACTCACCTGGTTACCCCCTCCATTAAACATTTCATTGACTAGAGTCCAAAGTCTTGCATTCTTCTGATTTCTTCTCCTACCTGATTGCTTTTCTCAGCCTGCTTTGCGAGTTCCTCCTCACGTCCCTGACCTCTAAATGCTGACGTGCTGAAGGTCTCAGTCCTTGGATGGCTTCCGTCTTGTACGAGACTCCCTCTCTGATTGACAGCGTCTGTAAACTGACACCCAAATGGACATCTCCAGCCTGGACTTCTTTCCTGAACTCCAGACTCTGTCTCAGCATCTCTAATTAGGTTTCTAACAGGCATCTCAAAATGAACGTGTGTAAATCTGAGATTCCACATCCTCCCCACTGTTCTTCCTTATTTTAGTAAATGGCACCATCGTCCTTCATTTCGCATCAAAACCTTTTGGAGTCCTCATGACTACTCTTTCAACACCACATCACAACAACCCTGCCTTCAAAATGTATTCATGGTCTGACTTTTTCTCATTATTTCTATCATCACGTTACGCCTACCCACCCTCCTCTTTCACCTGGGTTATACGAGGAATCGCCTGATGATTTCACTGCTTTCAAACTTTTTGCAGTCTGTTTGCACTTGAGCAGCCTAAATTTCTTTTACAATGAAGGTCAGGTCATTGCAGTTTCCTGCAGGAAACGTTCCAGTGGCTTTCATCTCAGAGTAAAAGCCAAGGTCCTTACAATGGCCGACAAAGCCCTCTGATGCCCTTATTACCTCTCTAAGCCTCAATTTCTGCTCGCCCTCCGCTATTCCCAGTCCAGCCATGCAAACTAAACCTTGTTGCCCTCAAACATGCCGAGCATTCATCTGCAGAAATGAATTTGTGCTTGCTATTCCCTTTTCCTAGAAGACTTTCCCTTGAAAAAACTGTGTGGTTTCTCCCTTCTTTCAGGTCTGTGCTCAAAACCTAGTTTAGGAATAGAGCCTTCATCCTGATCACCGGGATAGCAAATAACTGGTGATCATCCCTCGCCCCACCCTGGTGTTCCTGTCCGCTTTGTTCTGCTTTTTCTCCGCATTAGCGCTGCCAGAAGTACTGTGTGTTTTTCGTTCGTTTATAAAGGAATTAATGAATGGATTAGTGAGTCGGAGCTTAGACTTTGTCAGGTCTCTCAAATGTTAATTATTTGAAAAACGGAATAACAACCACAAATTTTAGTAAAACTCCCTACAAAAGCCTTTTTGTTATTCTTTTCAGCAAATGGGTAACTATTAAAAAACAAAGTCTGGAGATAAAAAGTGATGATGGACAAATCTCTTGAAAACGCTGGAATGTGTGTTTATTTCATAAGGTCAACAGTAGGAGAAAATAGTTTTAGTAACTATTTTGTTTAGTTAGAAAGACCAGTGTCTGCTAAGATTATTATCCATGGTAGTACTGACGATGCTAAACATTAATAAATTCCTTTAACTTCCTGTTGTAACCCAGAATTTCAAATTCAAAGATCCTTAGAGACAGGCTTATTAGCATTAAAAAAGGTGTGGTCATATAGAAACATTTGATGGCACAGTAGTACCCTATCAAATTACTCATGCTTGTATATTGAAGACTTTCCAAGATTCTGTATTCGATACACCTTTCTCCCATAATGCTCCTAAATTCTGAGTCTTAGCTAAATTGGGCTTAGCACTAGTTACTTGTTACACCTTGTATGTACTTTTTCTTCCTTGTCTTTGCTCATTATGTACCCCCTCCTTCTTTTTAAATGTTCTTCTTTTCTTTGCCTCTCTCTTCTGTGTAGGTACATGTCACACTGATGCTGGATTATTCTGTAAGTCCTTAGAGAGTACAGAGTACAGGTTTTTAGTGTGTTCACAGAGTTGTACAACCATCACTGCAATCAATTTTAGAACATTTCTTCTGTCTGCAAATGTCATAGTCCAAATAAAGAGACGGGCTTGAAAAAAGGGCAAATAGAGTAAGTTGTGTGGTGACTGATCACATTGTTAGCTCTAGATTAAATAATATAATGCTGGCTTTATCGCCTGGGGGATGGCCACAGTGGCTGTGTGGCTTCGATGCTCAGAGTTCTCCAAGGACCTAAGGGAGGTAGGAAACACTTCAAATACCTTTTTTCTTCTTTCCAGTCCTTTCTTGTTTTTTCCCTAATTGTCCCTCTTCCTCCCAAAAAAGCAAGAAAATAGTTTCTTCCTTATCTGAACTGCTTTATCACCTCATATATATCTTCTTAATGTTATTTTTATTAGACTGTCAGCTCTCTGAAGTTAGGAACCATATTTTACACATTTTGCACAAAGCTAGTGTCTAGTAAGTTTTTTTTTTTAAAAGAATGAATAAATGATTAAATAAAGTGAATTCCAAATCAGTAAAGCAATATCCTTTAATATTTTAACAGTGGTTAATAGAGTTAAAGGCCAAATAAAAACCCTGCTTTTAGGCACAGTCAGAAGGCCAGTGTTTTTAAGCTTTTTCATTTTTATTTTTATTGGGGAATATTGGGGAACAGTGTGTTTTTCCAGGACCCATCAGCTCCATGTGAAGTTGTTTTCAATCTAGTTGTGGGGGGCGCAGCTCAGCTTCAAGTCAAGTTGTCTTCAGTCTATTTGTGGAGGAGGGTGCAGCTCACTGGCCCATGTGGGAATCAAACGGGCGTTTTTGGTGTTATGAGCACTGCACTCTAACCACTGAGCCAACTGTTTTTGAGCTTTTATTCCTGATACTTAAAGGCAAGTACTACTTCAGTGAGGTAATGAAGAGAGAGCTTTAGAGAATTGCAATTGATCCTTTACATACATGTCTAATTCTTGAGATGGAAACCTGATTTCTATTAAATTTATTGATTCTTTATAGTAATTTATGATAACTTTGATTTGGAATTTTTTCCCATAAAGTATGTATTTTAATAAATTTGCTATAGTCTTTTAGTATAGTTTTGACAATTTTATGTAATGAAAGAGGAAACAAACATATTCCCAGTATTCAAACATTGCATTTAATTTTGTTGTTGGCCCTTCCAGTTTTTATTCAGATATATATTGCCTGTATTTTTAATGAAGCTCTGATAGTTTATGGATGATTTTGTATTCTCATGTTTTTATTTAATGTTATGTACACTTTTTGTAAATTTTCATTATCATCAGTGATTGTATTATAGTTCACTAATATGAATTCAGTCAGATTGACTACATTCTTCTAAATGTCTTTTTTTTTTTTTTTTAAACAATTATGCCCTGGATCAAAATTGTTTTGGAAATGTTTTTTTTCTTTTAATGGAGTTCAGTGAAAGATTCGAAGTAAAGATATTTCATAGATAGTTTTTGAGGTGTTTATTCCAAAATGGTGGTTATATAACAACTACAATCCATTTTAATATTTGGCTCTTCACATGCAGAATCTCTATCCTACCAGGGAATAAAACTGTCATTTGGGGAGTAGGTATCTTTATGTCATTAGCTCACCAAGGAATACACACTTGGGTAGACATACAGAAACGCAGTTGTCTTAACTCTCAACCACGTTTTAGCCTGACTAAATGCAGAGATCGCATTCTCAGAGAGACTGGACTAATGATACTAACAGAAGGCCCTTCACCTTTGGGCAGGGTTGTAGCCGAGTGTATAACCTATTCGTTCATATGGCTGATAGAATCAAATAACATGTTGGTGTTCTTAATGTTTCTCTTATTTTCAATTAATATTATTCAGTATGCAAGAGCAGCATGCTGTGGAATTAAGATTCTAATTAATAATATTCTGAATAATAGATATTCTATGCAATATTCTGAATGACAGATAAATGATTCAGATAATAGTTATGTGTTCTGGATTTCAGGCAAGGTTGTGATTTTCTAAATCAGAACAATGAGAACTAAATAATAATTAGCTCTTGCAGTACCATATAGCTTATTTAAAAAATGTTTCACTTAAAACTGTATTTGTATGCACAGTGTAGTTGTACTTAATGCTACACAACTGTACACTTAAAAGTGGCTAAAATGGTAAATTGAATGACAAAAATAGGAAATATTTAAGAGGAAAATGAATATAGAAAAAAAGAATTGTCAAATGTCTTAAGTTTTGCAAATCTAACAATGGAATTAAAGAAAAGAAATGAAATAACTAAATTGTTTTAAATAAGATTTTTAAAATCAGTTTTTTTCTTTTGCTTTCTATATGACTCTTTTTTGAAAAGATTTAATTTTTCCCAGAAAATCTAAAGCGTCTTTTAGATTCAAATTCATAATTGCTTTTTGGAATTTTTTACTTAACTTCATATCAAGTTTATAAATGAGAAGTTTATAAGGAAAACCATACTGCTTAATGATATTATCTTTCATTTTTTAATTGCTAAAATTTAAGCTAATATGTATTGTTATTATTACTCTGCATACCATAAAATACTTGCATATCATAAAAACTTTGCTCCAGTTCTGTCATTTTTTAAAGGCTTCTGTTAAAACAAAGAAGTGGTTAGTAAGCCACCAGAGGGCGCTCCATGAACATGTTTAAATATTTTGGCTCTGATTTTAAAAAACAAAAACATTTTTTTTAGTATGGATGCTTTATGTTACTATGTTTTTCTCTTCTGTGTAGAAATAGTGTTCTGAAAATACATGTGTGATCTCATAGGAACAGTTTAGTATTTTTATTTTACAAATATTTGAATATCTTATATGTAAGGCTATATAAAAACATAAAAAGATGGATATAATTTACACCTTCATATAACTTACCTAAGAGTATGCAGGTGTCTTATTTAAATGTTCTCTTCTTGTTCCACGTTATTGTGGAATCTATTTAAAAGCTGGTCGTTTATAATAAGATACTGTATTACTAGCATTAATATTTTTAAATTGTTTGGTGTTGTGCTTCACAAATTTGAGAGTGGTGCCAGACCTGCTACATAAGAGTTAATCTGTGGAACTTGTTGAAATATAGAATGCAGGGCTCCAGGTCCAGAAATTATGAGAAAGCAACTTTTGGGGATATATATTTTTTAAAAACAGCTTTATTGAGATATGCACATACTATACAATTCATCCATTTGAAGTTTGGAGTTAAATGGTTTTTAGTGTTTTCGCAAAGTTGTGCAACTATCACCGCAATCAATTTTAGAACATTTTCATCACACACACACCCACCCCCGCCATGCACACACACACACACACACACACACACACACACAAATCCTTTTCCCATTAGTATTCACTCCCCATTCTTCCCCCACCCCTATACCCCTAGGGAACCACTAATCGACTCTGTCTCTATATAGATTTGTTTATTCTGGACATTTCATATAATTGGAATCATACAATATGTGGTCTTTTGTGACTGACTTCTTTTACTTAGCATTATGTTTACAAGGTTGTAGCATGTGTCAGTATTTCATTCCTTTTTATTGCTAAATAATAATACTTTTTATGGAAGGAATATGTATTTTTACAAAGCTCCTGGGTAACATTCCCCATTAGTTTCAATTCTCTATATATAGAACATACTTTGAAATGTGAACTGTGTGTTTGTGATACTATGAAAAGCATTACCTACAAATGTATTTATTTTCTTGTACTTCAATAATAGTGCCCCCAGAGCTCTCTCTTACCTAATTAGTAGTGGCAAAATTATTTTAGTGGGTGAAGAACCAGGACTTTTTTTTTAAGTAATTGAATGAAAAGTGACAGAATCCACTACACATAGTAAGGTATTTTATGAAACTTAGGGAGCATGTGGTATGTATCTTTACTGGGACTGGATGTGAAATATATTTCTTACTGTGGGTTACTTTTAGGAAAAGCTTGAAAGCTACTGTTCTTTAAGTATATCAATGTAGAAAACAAATGTCGGTACCAATGTAGATAACAAATCCTTATCTAATTTGTAGTTTTACTTTTTGTCCAGGCCCATCAAACTCCATTGAAGAAAGTGAATCCTGGAGAAGAAAGGAGGAAAATGTTTGAGGTATAAAGACAACTGTCTGCTTATTTTAAAGCTTTGTAAAAATAATTGTAAGAAAAGAAAATCTATAGAAAACCTCCAAACCTTTCCTCCTTATTTCTTTCAAATAAATGCCTTTTTAAATTTTTTTTTAACATCCCTGGTCATACCTCTACCATTGGTGTACTAACTTTCCTAATGAAAGTAGAAAAAACAGAAATTATTATTGATGAAAATGTTCTTTTTTTATTTAAGGAAGCACCAAGAAAGAGAAAGTTGGAATGTACTGAAAAAGAAAAGAAACAAAAAGATCAGGTAGTTTTTTTGCTCTTTTTTTTCTTCCCTTGCCAAGCTGTAGATGAATAGTTTCAAGAGTTCTAAGAAGTTTGTCTTTAAAATTGTTACAGATTAGGTTAATGAAGGCTGAACAGATGAAAAGGCAAGAAAAGGAAAGGGTAAGAGGATCATCCATTTTTCCATGGTATATTCCACGCTCTCCCTGCACACATACTTTTTTTTAAAAGGAAGACACTGATTTCCATTTCATTACTAAATGTATGTCATGTATTTTATATTAAACACTTGAAACGGTGTTTTGTTTGTTTGTTTCTTTTCCCCAAAAGTTGGAGAGAATAAATAGGGCCAGGGAACAAGGATGGAGGAACGTGCTAAATGCTGGTGGAAGTGGTGAAGTAAAGGTAGGCATTTGATACCAATATAGTTACACAGCTGCTATTTTTTCTCTAGTTTCACCTTGCTCTTTAAAATTTATACGATTGGCTTTTTTTTTTTTTTTTTTTTTTTGGTATATTGTACGTTTACTTCTTACCTAGACTTCTCCAGCATCTTTTATGAATTCTTAGTTTTCCTGTATATATTTGATACGTAACTTGTATGGATAACTAATAGGTGACGCTGTTAAAAATACTTCAGACGTTTGACGTCAGTGCTGTGACACCATTTCTGCTAGAGGAATCTATTTAAGATCAAATACAGTTTGTCACACCTCTGCCTTAAACCCTCCTGCTGTTTCGTGTAGCCTTAAAGATTACGTTTTCGGGAGACCTGTGTTAACCTGGCCCCTGCCAGTCTCTCCAAGCTCATCGCCCTCCATTCCCTACCATGCACTGTGTGCTCTAGTCCTGCTGAATGAAAGACCATGCTTGTAGTTTCCTCACTGTGTGTAGTCCACTGGATCTGTTTGTCTTTGCACTTGTGTTTCTCTTCATTTCATTGTACCCTTTCCTCTCTCCTCACTCTCACTCTCACTCCCATCGCCAGCCTTAGATAACCAACTACCTAACTAACCATTCATTGGTTATTAAGTAACCAATTACCTAGCTGTCCATTTACCTAGATACGGTAATTCAAACATTTGTGTGGATCCAGACTATATAACCTTAGGCAAATTGCTTAACATTTCTGAGCCTTAACTTCTTCATTAAAAAAAAAAAGAAAGAAAGAAAGACAAATTTCAAGAACAGTTCCTGGAGCTTGGCTAGCAAGGTGTCATATGTTAACTTCCTGTTCCTTCCTTTGTTCTGTCAGTCTTTACCTTGCATTTGCTCTTTTGCTATTGTAGCATCCTTTACATACCTGTGGTAGGGTGAATTCTAAGGTCGTCCCCCAAATTCCTGATCCCTGGTGTATACACATTGTATGATTCCCTACCCTTGCGTATTGGCAGAACCTGAGTATGGTGGTATCGCAGCTCCTTGATTACATTATGTTGTCTGGCAAATGGTGATGGGCTAGTATTCCTGCAATGACAGTAACATTTTATAAGACTCCCGCATGGCCGACTAGAAGGGGGGAAGAAAGTCAGAGAGATGCTTCTGCTGGCCTGGAAAAAGCAAACGTTGCCATGGCGAGCAAGCATAGGCCTCTAGGCGTTGATAGTTGTCTCTGGCCAACAACTAGCAAGAAAATGGTGACCGTGGCCATTACAGCCACACAGAAATGAATTCTGCCAAAAACCAGGAACTTGGAAGAGGATCTGAGCTTCCGATAAGAATTGCAGCCCAGGCTGACACCTTGATTTCTGCCTGGTAAGATCCTGAGCAGGGTACCTACCTGACTGTTGCCAGCCTCCTCAGCCAGGGCAACTGGGAGCATTTTAATAAGTGGATATTGTCTTAAGCAATGTTTGTGGTAATTTGTTACACAGCAATAAAAATGAACACACTAATATTTCTCTATTATAATTTTAATTTGTATCATCCAATCAACTGTTAGTCAACATGTTTTATTACCGTGAATTCCCCTGACCTGTGCTCATTAAACTTGGTTTTTAGGTATCCAATGGATATTTGTCAAGTTGAATTGATTGCCAGTCTTACTTGTTATGATTTGAATAAAAGTTTGCTTCATCTGCTTTATTTAGACATGTATGTTCTGTCCTGGCTTTCTTGATTTGTTTTATCAGTCTCTCGAGATGCACAAGTTTTTTTATATCACGTATCAGTAATTCAGTAAGAATCACTTTTTCTAATTCTCTACTAATATAGACTTACACTGTTTTTAGTAATTGTACTGTCTTATTTTTGTACAGTACTACCTACTTTACTGTGAAGTAGAACTTATTACCTCCTGAATGATAAAGAATGACTGAGACAGAATTTTGCCCATTTTAAAATACCTAACCTCGTATCTTACCTGACTGGAAAGTAAAAATTTACCAAAGTGTAGGCCCTCAGATCTTGTCATGCATTTTTTTTTAAATTAACATTTATTTATTTTAAGTGTGTTTTTCCAGGACCCATCAGCTCCAAGTCAAGCAGTTGTTTCAATCTAGTTGTGGAGGGTGCAGCTCACAGTGGCCTGGGGCTCTAACTGGCAACCCTGGTGTTAGGAGCATCGTGCTCTAACCAACTTAACCAGTCACCCCTTGTGATGCATTTTATATCAAGTACATGATTAGTGTTGAGAATTTGATTGTTTTTATTCTCCCTTTGCATGTACCTTCTTCCATGCAATAAAATCTTTTTTTCCTATAATTTTGAAAGCTGTATTTAATTAAGCCCAGTTTTATCAATATTGTTTGATAACTAATTGAGACAGTTTAACAGTGTTCTATAATATGTATTTAGCATATTTCTGCTTTACCTTATAAATCCTATATTGTCTTTGAGCATAATAAAACAGCTTATTTCCCATGACTTAAATCTAGTTCTGTGTTAGTTTCTGTATTTATTCCATATGGGGTTTGAAATATTTAACTTCTTAGGCTGTTTGATTTCTGCACAGTTGAGAAGGACCTGGAGGCTTAGTATAATGTGACTCAAATTAAGGAGATCCTCAAAATAAAGATGGAAGAAAAACTAAACATTAAAGGAAATATTTCAAAACTAATACCATGACTATATACCTCTAAATAATAAGACATTATTCACAGTATAAATAATGAACTGTCTTTGATTAGTATCTGCAAAATTTGGGAATTTTTTGCTTTATCCATTTTTGATGTATCTCTTATGAATGTGTTTTTCTAAAAATTATGAAATATTCCACATATGTAGTTTGATCCTGTGGTAATCATAATATGTAAGAGACGTACCTGTTGTTGGAAAATATATTGGGGTACTCTTCAGCAATAAAAAGGGATAGGCTATTAATACATACAGTGACATGGAACAATCAAAACATATGGAGTAAAAGAAGCCAGACACAAGAGTACATATTGTATGATTCCACATATTTGAAATAGAAATGGCAGATCCAATCTATTAATATATGACAGAGCAGTTCAATAGGTGCTGGAGTGAAGGGGCATTGTCTGCAGAGGATCCCAAAGGGACTTTCTGGGGTGATGGACATGCTTTTGATTGTGATAATGAATACATGAGTGTATATATTTGTCAAAATTCATCAACCTATGCTTATGATTGGTGAATACGGTGATTTTTAAAAGATCATATTGCTTCAGTGTTCTACTATATTATTTTCAACATTGAGTATAGGAATCTTCAGAGATGTTTACGTACTTTTGTTTTTGTTAAAGAGAAACATTAGAACACTCAAATTCAAGTTAAGATGGTATTAGCACCAGATTAAATTCAAAGAGTAAATACTCATAGGACACATGACGACCTTTTACCAGAATTCTGATTCTTATTCTTTCCTTGAGATGTGCATTTTGAACATGTGTGTAAGGATCTCCTTGATGGAGTTTCCTGCCTAATGATCTTACCTATTTCTAGCAACTTCCATCTCTTGCTCTTCATACATCCTTAATCAGTTGATCTGTATTTATCTTGAGCTGATTTCTTTTAAAGTCATGCTTTCTAATAATATTGTATGCAATTTACTATGTCAAGTTGTTAGCAAAAATTTGATCTCATGGGGTATACTGAAATTTATTTTATTGATTCTAATATTTTTCTTTGTATCTTTTCTTAGCCATACTTCTTCCTTAAGAGGTTATCACTTGAAAGCTCTTTTTCTTTTACTGTCAGTATTTTGGCTTCTGTTACCATCACTTCACAAAAAACAGGTTTTTTAAGTGCTGCCACTCAACTTTAATCATATTAGTTTGTATTGTTTTCAGTGCTTTGACCTCTGCATTTGAGATCAGTGATTTCCTCATCTCAGTAAAATTCTTCCACCAGGATTTACGGAACGTTGTACACTTATTTCTTTTTAACTTTTACCCTTCTCTGACATTTCTAGTTTCTAACTATGAATTTTCTGTGTGCTTGAGTTCTTATGTCTCTGAAGTTGCAGCCTTATTTCTTTGCCCTTATACTGTATCATTCCCTCAGAGAATCCACAACTCCCTTCAGCATTTGCTTTTTTGGTGTTTGCCTTTCTTCTAGGCTTCTTGGTTTGGAGTCAAGGCAGCGATCCTTCTAATTAGTTCTTCTACCTTAGTCTCTCTCTTGTTCCTGCTAATCATGCATAATTTGACTTACTGACCTTCACAAAACTGTTTTGGTATGTTACTCCTACTAGAAAGTTTATAAATGCTTTCTTTTGTTGTTTATTATATGAACTCAAACACCCAGACTTGATAGCAGTTAGCTACACAAACCTTTTATGGCCAAGCTTAGTGTTCCCTGTATGCCTTCCTTCCCATTATATTTGTCTTCTTCCCCTTCTGCCAACACCTGCATTGCTTATTTTTGCTTTAATACTCTGGCTCGTATTTAATCATTTAATCTCTGTTTTTTATATTGCTTTCAAGGCTGGATTGAGCTATCTTCTCTAGTGCTAGCTAGTTATTTATTTTATTTTACTTTTAGGGATTTTTACTTATGACAATTTTTTCCTATTTTGTACATTAACTCAGTACTTACTACTTTAGAGTGTACCTATTACCATTCACTTGCCATGGGTATGAAATGTTTTTCTACTTTTGTGCTTTGTTTGCCGACTTGTTTGTAAACTGCTTAAGGATGGATATGTGTTTTACTTCTTATATTTACAACCTACAGTATGTTTCAGTGATGTTTATATCTTCATTGCTAATTGACTTGAAAGGTTTGGGGTGTATTAAATACTGTATGCAAATGTATTCATTAAATATAATTTTGAGTGTTACAAAAGCAAACTCTGCTCTGCTTTACTTGTAAGCTATACATATTTAAACTTAATAGAATGGGATCACCTAAAATGTATACTAAAAACTTGTTTCAAAACCTGTTAAGACCAGATTTCTCTATATTTGCATGAGTTTTGTTTAAATTATGCTTTATTGTAACTGTACACTACTTTTTAATTGTTAATGGGTATAATGTAGTAGGAAGACATTTTGCTTTAGGCTATATGTTTATTAATATGTTCATAATCACTAATTGCTTTTTAAAAGTCAAGTGTTGAAATTTTTTCTTTTGAGAATAGTATAGGCCTTTTAGGCATTATGGGATAAACATGTGAGAGCTCTTTGTTTAATTCCTAGGCTACCTTTTTTGGCAGTGGAGGGGCTGTGGTTCCATCATCTTTCTGTTCTCGAAGACAATATGAACATTATCATGCTATTTTTGATCAAATGCAACGACAAAGAGAAGATAATGAAGCCAAGTGGAAAGATGCAATACATGGCCGAAGGCTCCCAGAAAGGTATGACAGTGTTCTGCAGAAGTTGCTTATACTTTGCTTCAGAGAAAGTAATAAAAGTCGTTGTGCATATTTATCTACAGAGGAATTTCACCTGGAGTACATTCAGGATTTCCTAACAGGGCTGCAGTTCATCACCATTTCCGGGATGCTGCTGATTTTACTAGAAAAATTTGGAAAAGATTGAGGGCTGTGTCTAAACAGGCCAGTGCACATAGGTTGGACTGTGATCCATAAATTCATCCTTGTGTGTCATTTTGTCTTATGTCATGTCTAGCTCAGTATTTATACTTTGTGGATGTTTTTTCCATGAATTCCATAGAATATTTTTTGCCTTCTGGATGACATAGTTTTCTTAGGTGCAGATTTGGCCCTTGATTGCATGTGGCAAACGTAGCTCTTCAATTCAGCCTAATTTTTGTAGCTTACGAGTATTTGTTATAGGCTCAGTGTGCCATTTAAAGGAACATGTGATAACTTTGTGCTAACATGTGATTATAATAACTTCATCCACTTGTTTTAAATAAATCAGAATATACTTAAATGGAATCACACTTTATACAAAACTACAAAGCATGCTTTTTTTCGTCTTTTCGTTGTCACTTAGAACTCCACTTTTCTCTGTTATTTTGACTTGTTTTCTGTTCACATTCATCTCTGATTTATGGCTCTCTGTGACATTGTTCATCAGATTTTTCCTTTTATCTATTGAATTGATTTTATATGGTAGCCATCAATAATTTTAATTACGTAGTTCCTTTTTTTCTTAAGTATACATATGTGTTTTCTTAGACATTCTCATCTGTAAGACATTTTGGTTATCAGAATCTATCATTTTGTGAAAATTTAGTTACATTGCTTTTTCCTTGTCAATTTAAGGAGAATACTTTTGAGTATAATAGAAATCTTTATGATTCCCTTCAATTATAAAAGGAATTTGAGCAGAGGTCAGTAATTGAGTTGACTGTAAATTAGCATTATGAATTATGTACTGTAGCCTGAAGTGTTAAGCTAATTGTAGATTCTCTCCATTTTTGAGAGAAGAAGCCTATACGGACTCACACATAAGGATATTTTTTATGACACGGCAAAGCAAATTTTATGTGTGGCTATTATCCTCTGGTATTACTGATCTTTGTAGTGTATAGTTGGTTTGGCTTTATTTTGTTTTATTTTAATCAAATCTAAAATGTGTATAGTATAAAGAAAATAGGGCAAACTGTGTTATGCTTCTTCACACTGTTCATCTTCCAGAATGTTTCTTGGATCTTCACAGTTGGAGTGACAAATAATGGACTGCTTGGGGCTATTTGCATCCGTCTCCTATTATAACCTTGAAATGTTTGCATATATTTCAACTTGAGTTTCAAATTGTCTTAAATGGTTGTGTATCTCAGTTACCTTTTCCACTGTACCACACCTTCCATTCAGTCTTTGAGTATTAGATGTAGTTTCACTATTTTAATTTTCAGTTTTTAAACCATTTGTGTATGTGAGATCATTTATCATTTCATTCATATCAACTTTGGTGGGCTTAGCAGTACTAACATATATAGTATACATTATCTTATGTAGCACTGAAGTTATTGTTCTTATTGTTATTGATGATAGATATTATTTATTGATACTTATTATATACCAAATCGTATGCATTCATCACAGCACCCTTGAATTAGATATTAGTTTTTAAATACAGATGAATAAATTAGGATTTACAGAGACTTAGAACCTGTGCGTGGTTATAAGTGGTAGAGCTCAGTTTAAACTAAAACCATCTAACTGTAGAGTTCAGCTCCTTAAATACTCTGTTATGAAGATTTCTCAGCTTCTTGAGATACTACTAGTGGACAGGCTAAAAAGTTATTGAGTTTGTTGGTTATAAAATTATAAAATAGTTGGTACTTTAAGAATTAAACATGATACCAAGTGCTGAGTGAACTTTCATATACAACTGACCCTTGAACAACATGAGTTTGAACTGCGTGGGTCCACTTATATGTGTATTTTTTTCAATAAATGCACTGTTGGCCATCTCTGTCTCCAGGTTTTGCATCTGTGGATTCAACCAACCTCCTATGAAAAACAATTATTTCGAGTCTGTAGTTGGGAATCCACAAATGCAGAGGGCTGACTGTACGCATCGTTCCGCGCCACTTGATATAAGGGACTTGAGCATCCAGGGATTTTGATGTCCTTGGGGAGGGAGAGGTCTGGTGGTCCTGGAACCAGTCTCCCATGGATACCAAGTGAGGACTGTATTTTGTATGTCATTGTTGTTCCTGTTCTGGTCAGTTCTTTTCCCTGATTCTAATTGAATCAGCAAAGTAATCTACAGTCATCCAAGACTTTCAAATTCTTCCTCATATTTACCTGTTTCTTCTTTATGATGTTATTTTTCCTTTCTTATCAGTAACTCTGGCCAGTTCAACTTTGTTTATATCCATGTCTTAACACATCTCTTCAATTAGCCTTTTTTTTTTTTTTTTAAGAAGAGTTTTAGGTTCACAGCAGGGAGAAGGTACAGAAGGAAAAAGTACAGAGATTTTCCTATATTCTTTCTTTTTTTTTTTTTTTTTTTGTGCTTTGATGCTTTTATTAACCATGTATTATTTCTATTCACACACATACATACCCTTCCCCATTATCCTCACCAGGGTGGTACATTTGTTACAACTGGTGAACTTGCATTCAGTTAGCATTTTAATGTTAGAACCTCAGCCATGTAAGACCATTTTATAAAACTATTGAGCACCTCATAACATGTGTGTTTTACAGTGCATTTACTTTTCTAAATATCTTCCTCTATATTGCTTCATTTAAATTGGGTAAAGCTGACAATAATTCCATTCCATCAGATAGACATTGTGCCACTTAAACAGATGAGGAAGCTTAATGAATAACTTTTCTGTGCTTTTTTTCATCCCATTAACTTTATACCTCCCCAACTCTTCTACCTGAAACCATCCTAACTCATTTTTCATTTCTCATATTATTTCTACCTAGATCTCTGCCTATTTTTATGTTGTTTTCACCTTTTAAAATTATTTATAGTCATCCTTCAACAATTTTGAATTTCCCTCATTGGTAAAGGATTCGAGCCATGGATATGAGGTACTCGGATCTTGCCACTTACTCACGCACTTGTAATAACAAAATAACTTACTCCTTTTTCTTCTCTTGTCAAGATGAAAAGAGGTGTTTGTCTTAGAATAATTATTTATTGTTACCCATTTTAATGTCTCTGTATTTTACTTTCCAAATTCTTAATCTCTTACTATATATTTGTGGCTTATATAGGGTTTATATTATTCATTTCTTATTAATATAGATTAACGTTTTACTCACTTTAAGTGGTATAATTGTAGAACTCAAAAGATATGGCCTATTTGTATAATATACAGTATGCACATATGAATCTTAATGTTTAATGAAAAGAATGACTCTTATGAAATAAATTGACTATGTCCTCTTATTCCCATGAACCTAGCACAAATACATAGTTTGTACCCACAGTTTAGCAGAGTTTTACTATAGAGTAGAATAGGAATATGAGTGTGGGTTCTTCTTTTAGGTATTTATGAAATAGTAAACAAACATCATGAGAAAAATACAGTTTATAGGTTTTTAAACGTGAGGAGTCATAGAGTCAATTAAATTGATTTTTAATTGAGATATATTACTCTGTTTGATTGAAGTATGTTGAACCAAATTTTCATTCCCAGAATTCTGTTTTATACATGTTTGTATATTCAGACAAGCACATATTGGCAAATAGTTGACACACAATAAGTATTTGTTTAATAAATGAGAAGAAAAAAGAAATAATGTTAAACAAAAACCACTACAGGTTTTAAGTTTGTGATTGAAAGCAATCAGTTTTGTAAACCTGCTTATTTAAGCCAGCTTAGGAAAAAGCTATTTAGTGAAGCAAAACTTACAAATCATATAAATAAATAGAGCAGGGAGTAGTATAGTCGTATATACATAAATGGTGTGAAAAATCTGTAAATCAATGCTGTTATACATATGACCAGGTTTTCAGTAAAATAATTCTGTGCAACTGTTGTATTAACATGTATCAATTGGAGGTTCAGGCTGACAGACATTGGACATAGTATCTTAGGGTGGAAAATCAAACACATTTGCTTCCTACAAAGGTTAGAGAGGGAAGTTGATGCAGTTGACATATAGCAGAGAGATCAACAATTTTATCTAATTATACTTGGTAGTATAAGCTTCCAGGACTCCCTAAAATAACCTTATCAGTAGACATACAGTTGTAGATGACATGTCTGAGCATCATACCCACTGAAAGTCTGTCCTTTTCAGACCCAGCCTTAATTAAATAAACGGGGCTATACCAGCCCGGGATATAACCTTGCCTCGGTATACGAAGGACATATGTCGCATCAAGACCAGATGTACCTTATTAATCTCAGTTATGCAGTGTTTAATATGACTGGTTGAGGCTAGCACATGTGCACTACAGAGTCTGGTCAAATTTCTCATTCATTATTCCTGGTCTACTCAAGCTACCATGGCTTGGGTGGAAGGCATTTCTGAATTTGGTGACGTGGAAGTCGATTGAGATTTAGCTTCTTAGACATACCTGACAGTCATAATAAAAGACTTCACTAGCTGTAGGGATTATCTAATCCTAGAAAATTCCAATGATGGAAATTTTACAAGAATCTCTTTTAAGTACCACATAAGATAAAGGTAAATGATCCTTAGGCCACAATCATTCATAGCTTTGTGGTGAAACAGATTTTAAGTTTTTAGAGCTTAATTTCATTTCTAAAAGATTTTTATGTTTCAGTTAGTGGTTACCAAAACATGTAAAAGAAATGATTATTTGGGACATAAAAACCAGATGTGGTTAAACCTACTGGAAGACAGAAAAGGCATTATTTCATGCATTTTTCAGAGCATAACTTAGCTATGGTCTTAAAGAAAGGCTGTAGGAAGTTTGTGTGCCTTAGCAGCCAAAATCCAAGTCGAAGCATAGACAATAACTTGCTCATTTTTGTTCCTCGCCTCCAAAATTAACTGCAGTTAATACTAAGCTATGAGTTCTATGATTACTAGGGCTGGGTTATATTTACTTTTGTGTCCCCTGTACTTAGCATGGTATTAGGCACAATATATATTAGATGTTCCATAAATGTTTGTTACTGAATTTTAAAAAAATTTTAGTCTAGATTCAACATGTTTGCATTCTTTCATAATTGTCAGAGAAAAATACAGAAATATAATTGGAAAAGATTAAAACAAATAATTGCTATTTTTTCCCCTAACCTATCTATTTTACTTTTTAATAGTTTTAATATTCAGGGAATTCAAACATTGCTTTTTACTGTATTTTTGAAATTTCACACAAACTTTTGATTCTTTGTGTTCATTTTTAAAATTGCTACTATACTGCTTTAATTTTTCTTCAATACTGATTACAGAAGGATCTTATATATTTTATACAGAGTTCTGAAATAAGCTTAACTCCTTGGAAGCTATTGAAATTCTTCTATAATTAAGTATAGTCTAAAATAATTTTATGTGTCTGTAAGTAGAATAGATTAAATACATGTAAGCGTAACCTTCTTGTTAGAATGTGGAGTAGTAGTGTAGATTTTACTTCTATTTAAAATAGTGAAGAATTGATTTAGGTAGTAGATACTAATATATATGTAGGCATTTATTGTGGGGGAAGGCTTTATTTCATATCAGCCTTTCTTCACCCTGCAACAAAGAAAATATTTAGAAAAAGGATAATTTTTAACTTTTTGGAATATTTCATGTTCAGAATTTCTGACTTTGCTCTTTGTCCACATTACTCAGGCAAAAGGGGCAGCTAACTGTGGAAAGAGCTAAACAAGTGGAAGAGTTCCTACAGCGAAAGTGGGAAGCAAGGCAGAATAAGGCACGAGCCGAAGGACATATGGTATGATTTTGTTTGAGGTTTTTAAATATATTAGTATTCAAAGTGAAGGTCTGGAATAAGGTAGGTATGAAGAGCTGTCATCTTCTACAAACATTTACTCTGAAACATTTGACGAGTATAAAGTTGTGACATAGACTTATTTAACCCCTCTTCTGCTATATCTTTTATACTGAGAGTAAAATTTTATTGTTGGTTTGGTTAATCGGGAGTAAGTTCATAGCTGTAGCTTTCCTTTAAAAAGAGTTACAGTGGGTCCAGCAATCCAGATATTTATATTGAGTAAATAAATGCTTGCATTGCTCATTATTTTTCTTCCCCATATGCTTTTGGTTTTAAATACTTTTAAGTAGCAGAGAATTTAAAGAAAAATAAGAAATAATCGTTTGGATAAATATATGTATATTTATGCATTTACTCAAAAGCGAATTAGAAACAAAGGTATATGAAAGCCTCTAATTATGCCAGTTAACTAAACTAGGTCATATATCCAAGAAAATACTAAATTTTTAGATAATCATTTCATTAGTTCAAACTCTTCATAGTTTTGACTTGTAGAAGTACACAAACACTTTTTGACCTTTTGTCCACAGAATGACTGATAAATTGTTTCTATCAGCTCAGCACTCCATGAAGCATACATAGGAAGTAGGTCATTTATATGGTAATACTATATTTTGATTAGATATATCTGCACAAGTTGTATCTTTGTAGATTAATATAATTATTCCAATTTAGGATATTTTTTCTTTGAAATAATATCATAGAAAGATAACTACATTTTTTAGTGGTTACCCTTTATATTTTTGACACTCATCAGTTTATGTTTTTCTAATATCTGTAATTAATCTGTATTTGTATCCTGTCTGTAGATTGTAGAAGAGAACCTCTGGCATCTTCTTTTGATCCAAAGTTCCCATGTTAATAGCATCTAAAATTTTAGTCACAGATTTTAATTGAAAATATTTTAAAACAATTGTTAGAATTACCAAGATTTGCAGATTTCTTTCCTCAGCACTGTGCCTTGTATCCTACTATTCTCCCCTCAGTTTATTTTTCTTCATGCTGGAGAATATCTTCTGGTAATCCGTTTGGAGAGAAACTTTCCAACATTTGTTGAGAAACGTCTTTATTTTGTCCTCACTATTAAATGATAATTTGTAGTGGTGGTCTGCTGGTGAGTTTGCTTAGCATTTGTATATCTGAAAAATATGTCAGCATGGTATCTTGCTGCCTCTTTTGAAATGTTTTTGCTGGATATAGTATTATAGGTTGAAAGTCCGTTCTCCCCAACCCCTCCGTACTTTAAAGAGATCACTCCACTTAACTCCTGGCATGTCCGTTTCTGACAGGAAGTCTGCTGTCATTCTTACCTGTTTTGTCAATATGTAATGTGTTTCTTTTCTGTTGGTTTTTAACATTCTGTCTTTATCCCTGGAAGCAATTTGATTACCCTTGGTAGCTTGGTAGTCTTCATATGTATTTTGTTGGGGTTCATTGAACTTCTTGGATCTGTGAGTTTATGATTTTTATCAAATTTGGAAAAATTTCAGCCATTATTTCTTTAAAAAATGTTTTCTGTTATCTCTCTTTCCTTCTAGGGTGCTCACTATGCATAGATTACACCATGTGATGCTCTCAACAGCTGACTGATGTTCTTTTCGTTTGTTTTCAGTTTTTATGTTTCATTTTAGATAGCTTCTGTTATATCGTCAAATACAGTGATTTTTTTTCTTCCGCTGTGTATTATCTGCTGTTAATCACATCCAGATACTGTATGTTTTTCATCTCAGATACTATATTTTTATCTCTTAAAGTTTATTTAGGTCATTTTTATACTTTTCACGTCTCCTTTTATTATACTTATGCTTTTCTCTACCTTCTTGAACATATGGACTATAATTATAATAACATTGTGTACTAATTCTCTTATCATTGTCATTTCTGAGTCTGTTTGTTGACTGACTTTTTTTCCTCATTTGATCATCTTTTCCTGCTTCTTTACATACCTGGTAGTTTGTGATGGGACACCAGGCATTGCACATATTATTTTAGATTCTTTGTGTGTGTGTGTGTGTGTGTGTGTGTGTGTGTGTGTGTGTGTATATTTAAATATGTTAGTGTTTTATTCCTGTATGCAGTTAAGTTACTTAAAACAGTTTGAATCTTTCAAGGCCTGCTTGTAAGCTTTTCTAGGCAGGTCCAGAACAGACTTCAGTCTAGGACTAATTTGGCCCATTGTTGAGGCAGTACTCTTGAGAACCCAATGCCCTGTTGATGTGGAGGTCTTTCTACTCTGGCTGTTGGAAGAATGAAATATTCCCAGCCCTAAGTGAGTCTGAGGTATTATTGACATTGTGCTAATTGTCACTGAACAGGAGACTGAGAGGAAACCCTCTACAAATCTCCAGTACTCCTCTCTGTGCAGCTCTCTCTTCTTTGGTACTCCATCTGGCAAATTTTATTGATCTTCAACTTCCCAAGCTCTTACTGCTGTTTCCTTAACTCAGGGAGACTGCTAAGCTCTGTTTGGGGACCTATGCTTGGAAACTCTTGCTAGGCAGTAAGTTGGGCAGTTATTGGGCTCACCTCACTTTTTACCTTCTCTCATAGATCTCTGTCCTGTGCTGCCTGTTGTCTAGTATTTGATAGACCATGTTTCATATATTTTCTCCAGACTTTTAGTTCTTCAAGGTGGGAGAGTAGATCTGGTTCCTGTTACTCCATCATGGCTGTAGTTACATCATGAATGATGATTTGGCTGGATAAAGAAATGTAAGTTTGAAAATCTTTTCCATACCATTTTGAAGATACTGCCTTACCTTCTTCTTTTCATTGTTACTAATGGGACATGTGATGATATTCTGGTTCTTATTCCTTTTTAAGGATTTTTTTTTCTCTTTGGTAGCTTTTAGGACTATTTTTTTTACCTTGATTTCTGAAATTTCACTTGAATATTTCTCTCTCTCTTTTTTTTTTTTTTCCCATTGTCCTAATTCAGGCTCTAACTGGGTGCCTTCGATCTGAGTGCTTATCTTTGGTTCTGGAACATTCTCAATATTTCTTTAAAATATTGCTTCTCCTTTTTCTCCTTAAGAGAACTTATACTAAACAGACAGTTTGGAACGTCTGCATCCAATGTCCTTCTTTCTGTACTCCTTTTAGCCTTCATTTTTTTAAATTCCTTTCTCTCTTGTTGCTATGTTTTAGAAGGATTCCTAGGCCTGAATTTCAGTTCACTAATATATTCTTTAGTTTTGTCTACTCTGCTGTTCAGCCCATGTAATGAGTTTCTCTTAATTTTAGAAACTTGTATTTTCATGTCCATCAATTCTAGTTGCGTGTTCCCTGAACTCTTGATCCTGTTCTCATTGCTCTGGTAATACCAAAGTTATTGTAACATCTTGTTCTTAGTGCACTATTGGCACGGTTTCTTCAGTTTTTAACTTTGTTTCGTAGTGTTGGTGTTCCTCAAATGTTTGATGTTCTTGATGGTGCATTTATATTCGGGATTGTGTATTTTATTGTGCATTGCCTTTGAGTGGTCACCTAGCAAGATAGGACACAGATCTCTACTGACCTGTCCTCTGCAGTTTTCAGTGTAAGAAGAGGATGGAAGGGATACATTGACATTCTGCCAAGCAAATACCTTGACATCTTATTTTCTGGGCATAGAAGTCTCCCATTCTTTCTTGGTATTACCAGTCACCCAGAGCATTGGCCTGTCTTTTCACTCTAAGCTCTCTCTCTCATCACTCCTATCTGAGGGAACTGACTCTGCGTCCTGCCTTGTAAAGATGGATCATGGGCTGGAGGTGACCCTCTTACTGTAACCACTGTTGTTTGCTATTAGAACCTCTTATACTTCTAGCTTCAAACACACCTCAGGGCTTGCTTTGTGTTGCTCACACCTTCTGTGGAGTTGTTTCTGACATGCATTTGCTTGTGAAGTTTCTTACTTTAAACTGATTTTGTATACTCATCTCTGGATTCCTTCTATTCTCTACTACCAAGAGTTTTGCTTGTTTTGGGGTGCTTTTCCCTGTAATTCCAGAGACTACATCTGGATACAGTAGATGAGGCTTGGTGAATGAACGACTTTTCAGTGTTGTCTGTATTCACATAAACCAACAACTTCTCTGTTCTAGGATTTTGCAAGAAGGTAGGCTATAGTGTCACTGCCGTCTTGCAATCAGACATTAGTGTTTTCATTTTGTTATGTTATCATTCTGAAAAATATGCCTTAGGATCAGTGCATTTTGACAGTGATTTTTTTTATGACTCTCCAAGTTTCATTTTGGTAAATTATGTAGAACTTCTTTATTCCCTAGATGACTAAACATATACATAAAACTTTGCCTTAGAAAGTTCTGGCTAAAAGTGAAGAATTTGTGTTTTTCAGTATATTTGGGTATGTGCATCATATACTATTTGTTCACTACTTTAACAACAAGGCAGTTTTTTAAACACTTTGGTGGCAGTAGGTTAATTAATTAATTAAAGGTCACCTAATTAAAGCTTCATGAGGCAGTTTGTCACTAGAGTAATTTATAATTTAATGCTGAATATATACACTAGTAATGTGAGATAGTGAATAGAAGCAAGGGCTAAGGTTAACTGTGGAAAGTGTAAGAGACCTCACCAATTTTAAGTTCTCAATTGTAGAGGTACTATGTAAAATTTGTCTTCATTGGTTTTCCATTGCTGTGTAACAACTTACCATAAACATAGTGGTTTAAAGCAGTACAAATTTGTTGCTTACAGTTTTGTGGGTCAAGAATCGGGCATGTTTTCACTGGGTCCTCTGTTCATGAAGCTGAAATCTCATAAAGCTGAAATCCAGGTGTCCTCATCCAGAGGCTCAACTAGGCAAGATCATCTTTATGTGCCCTCAGTGTGTTGGGAGGATTCACTGACTTGCTGCTGTAGGACTGAGGTCTCCATGATGTAGCTTTTGACCGGGGACAACTCTCAATTCTGAGAGACCACTCTTAGGTCTTTGCCATGTGGCCCCCTTCATATCAGCAACAAAGAACTTCCCGTGCATCAAACACCTCTCAGGTTTCGGACTCCGACTGCTACTGCTACAACAAGCAACAGAAAACTCTGCTTTTAAAGTGTTTATGAAGTGATTTGGTCAGGCCAACTGGATAATCTCTCTTTTTTAACGTCACTCATCCCATTTAACAAAACCTAATTATGGGGGTAAAATCCACCATATATACAGTCATGGGGATTATGTAGGATTTGTAAACCTGGTGGAGTCGGGAGGGATAGCAAGAAACCTTGGGTGTCTTCATAAGATTCTGCCTACCACACTCCCTTTTCCCTGTAATTCCAGAGACTACATCTGGATACAGTAGATGAGGCTTGGTGAATGAACTACTTTTCAGTGTTGTCTGTAGCAACATGATTTATAGTAGAATATACCCAGGTCTCTTTAAAAAAAACAAGAACTTTTTTTAAAAAATTGATTTTATTAAGATATAATGTAATGCAATAAAATTCATCAATGTTGAGTGTGTATCGCAATGAGTATTGACAAATATATGTACTTATGTAACTACTACCGCCATTATAGTATATAGCACTATTCCATCATCTCATAAAAGTTTCTTCATCTCACCACAAGAAAAAAACATTTGTAACTATATGAGACGATGGGTATTAACTAACCTACTGTGTTAGTAATTTCTCAATATATCCCTCAAATCATTATATTGTACACTTTAAATTAATGCAATGTTATATGTCAGAATTGGGGAATGTCCTCTATCCCATTACAATCAGTCTATCACCAGCTGTAGGCAACCACTGATCTGCTTCCTGTGATAAAGTTTTGTCTTTTCTAGAATTTCATATACAATTACCAATCATACAGTATATAGGTTTTCTTTTTTTTAGTCTTATGTGTATCAAGTAGTCTCTTTTTTATTTTTTATTCTTGAGTCATATTCCACTGTGTATGGATGTACCACAATTTGTTTATTTATTTCTCAGCTGATGGACATTTGTATAGTTTACAAAAGAGATGCCTTTAAACTCATCTGAGTAACATGAAAGTTAAATTCACTCACTTATATGAATACCTGTATATTCAGGACGACCCTCTCCTCCCTGGGGAGCCCTTCTTAGTGCGTAGCTATATCCCTTCTTATTATGTATAACTTAGCTAATGACTACTTTTGCACTCAAGCTTCTGAACACTGCCAGGGAAAATTAAAGCTTTGACAATTAATGTCAGATCAGTTATGGTCTCTGATTCTGCCAAGCTTTTAGTCCTACTCAGCAATCTTTTTGTATTTTCATGATCAACAACTCCCATTGCCCACATTTGGAATTTCTGCAATGATTTTGTCCTTCATCCCTCTCTATGAAGATAATCCTTACTTTACAGAGAAAATTAAGCTTAAGAATCTCACATTTCCTCAGATTTTCTGCCTTCATACCTATCAATTTATCCATCATAGTACCCAATCTTTTTTGTTTTCTCCCATCTCAGAGAATATAACTTCCTCTGTTCAAAAGTAGCCTTTCTCATTCTATTCAATCCGATAATTATAATACTAATAATTGTTAGTATTTATCATTTATTGGGTGCTTACTATGTGTCAGTCATAGTTCTAAGTCCTTACCTATATTAACTCAGTTCGCACACCAGTGCTCTCAGGTACATTCTGTTACATTCCCATCTTATATCTTACTGAGGCATAGAGAAATTAAAGTCACTACCTCAAGTTTTACAAGCTACTAAATGATAAGTATTTAAATTCCCGTAGTCTTACTTTAGAGCCCACATTTTCATTTCCCTATATTCTTTGCCTTACTGTTTGTTTACTTAAGGGCTTTCCATTATTTCCTCTGTTTTCTGAACTTTCCTTCTTTGCTGGTACCCTCTGATAGCCTATAAACATATTCATGTTTCTCACATTCCTCTGTAGTCACCATCCTGTCTCCTTTCTGTTCATCAAATCAGACGTCTCAAATGAATGAAGCACTTGCTGTCTCTAGTTGTTTACCTACTATTCAGTTTTCCATTCATGTACATAGCTTATCATTACATAATCATATTTAAACAGATGTCACCAGTATCCACTTTGCCCAATATTATAGAGTATTTTAAATCTTTAGCTTACTCAACCTTCCTCTGGCAGTTAGTCTCATGAGCTACTTCAAATTTCTTACTTGCCTTCTTTGATAACATATTCTTCTTGTTTATCCTTTCTCTGATTACTATTTCTTAATATCTTCTCTAATAGGATTCTTGTCTTCTCAATCTTTACATGCTGATGTCCTCTGGGGTTCTGTTCTTGATTATTTTCTCTCTCTAAATAATATCCTGAGGGTGATTTCACATATTATCCTATTAGGGACCGGTGACTTATTTTAGTTACTCATACTACTCTCCTAACTTGTATCTAGCAGCCCTTTAGACACATTTTTCCCAGATGTTGCATTGGCTCCTCATTTTTGTAAAAATTTATTTTTAAATTGTACAGTAAGATTAACTTTATTTTTGTTTTCCAGTTCTGTGCATTTTGACACATATAAATCCATGTAACCACTGCCACAATCAGGATACAAAACAATTCCATCATCCCCAAAACTCTCTTACATTCTCTCTCTGTATCATCACACTCTCCCCCAACCCCTAACACCCTGGCAACTGCTGATCTATTCTCCATTGCTATAGTTTTCTCTTTTCAAGAATGCCTTATATTGTATGTATGTGTACATATACATAATGACATGTAACCTTTTGCAGTTGGCTTCTTTCATTCACCTTAATGGTATTCAGTTGGAGTTGTTTGCATATATCAGTAGTTTTTTTGTTGGTGAGTAGTAATCCATTAGTTCAAGTCACAGAGACTGAGTCTGTCAAAATCCTAAGAAGAATATATCAACAAATACAGAAAACAATGGCCTACAGACTGGAAATGTTCAATATACATCCCAATTTTTGAGAAAGAAGATGTCAAGGAGTGTAGTAGCTAAAGGATCATTGCTCTATTTCCCATGCAAATAAAGTGATGCTCAAGGTGACGCAACAAAGGCTTCTCCTACCTTAAATGGAGCGAGAAATACCAGATATTCAAGCTGGACTTGGAAAAGGAAGAGGCACTTGAGGTCTAATTGCAGATGCTCGTTGCATACTGGAGTGCTCCAAAGAATTTCAGACGGTTAGTCTGTGTTTTATAGAGTATAGTAAAGCCCTTGACTGCATGAATCCTGAAAAGCTATCAGTTGCTCTGAAAGGAGTGGACGTCCCTCAGCACTTGATGGCCCTAATGTCTAACCTGTATTGTGGACAGGAAACCAACATCAAGACAGAATATGGTTTCCTATGGGCAAAAGTGATACACAAGGGTGCATTTTATCTCCCTATTTGTTTAATCTGTATGCAGAACAGATATGATAAACTGGGCTAGATTCAGAGGAAGGAAGAATGAAAACTGGTGGAAGAAATATCCACAACGTAAGATCTCCAGGTGACACTATCTTCCTGGAAGAAAGCAGTAGTGATTTCAAACAACTTAAAGTGAAAGAAGTGCCAAAGCAGGACTCCATTTCAACATCAAGAAGACAAAAGTCATGACTACAGAAGAAATACACAACACACGTTTCACATAGACGGTGGAAATACCAAAAAAGGTTAAATATTTTGCTTCATTCGTTAATTCAAATGGAGATTGCAGCCAACAAATCAAGAAAATGCTAAGACGCAGAAGGGCAGCAATGGAAGCATTAGGGAAGATCATCAAGAGCAAAGATTATCTTTTGAGACCAACATAACAGCATACATTTAAACAGCATACATTTAAGATCATCTACAGCCTCGTGTTCCCACTTAAACTACATATGGATGTGATAGACAGTGAAGGAGGCTGAGAGGAAAAAAATTGATTCATTTGACTTACCGTGTTAGGGGCAAGCGCTGCAGATTCCCTGGACCACCAGAAAAAGGAACGAAGTGGGTCCAAGAACAGATTAAACCTGAAACAAAGCTGAAGCTGTCCTATATGGAGCACATCATGAGAAGGCAGGGTTCTTTGGAAAAGACAGTAATGCTGGGGAAAATAGAAGGCAACAGGGAAAGGAGAAAATCAAATATGAGATGGATTGCCTCCACAAGAGAGGTCAAAGGCATGAGTCCGCAGTAGCTGTGGAGGGGGCTGTAGAGGACAGGACATCGTGGACATCTCTCATTCATAGGGTCTCCAGAGTCAGAGCCAACTCAGTGACTTGTAACACTCATAGTATTCCATTGTATGGATGTGCTACAGTTTGTTTATTCATTCATCCATTGAGGGACTTGGGTTTTTTCCAGTTTTTGATAATTATGAGTAGTGCTGCTTTGATGATTTGTTAACAAGTTTTTGTATGAGTGTTTTATTTTTCTAGGGTCAATAGCCAGGAGAGGGTTGGCTGGATTGTATGATAACGGTATATTTCACTGATAAAAAAATATATCAAACCACTTTTCAAAGTACTTACAATTCTTATCAGCAGTATATGAGAGTTCCAATTGCTCCACAGTTTCATCAGCATTTGGTATTGTCGGTATGTTTTATTTTAGCCATCTAATCCCTGTATAGAGGTATCTCGTTGTGGTATAATTTATATTTCTCTAAATATTAATGATGTTGATATTTCATGTACTTAATTGTCATCTTATAACCTCTTTAAAGAAGTGTCTGTTTCAGTACTTTGTTCATTTTAATCGTGTTTATTGTTTAACTTGGAGAGTTCTTTATATTCTGGATACAAGTCTTTTATTGGATAAGTGATTTGCCAGTATATATTTTTTAAGTTTTTAGCTTAGATTATCATTCTTTTAATGTTTTTTGGAGAGAAGAAGGTGTTAACTTCAATGAAGTCTAATTCGACAGGTTGTTTTTTTTCTTTATGGATTATGCTTTTGATGTCATGTCTAGGAATTCTTTGCCTATCCAACAGTCACTAAGATTTTCTCCTGTTTTTTTTCTTTAAAGGTTTTTATGTTTTTACTTTTTACCTTTAAATCTATGATCCATGAAAAAAAAAGTTTTATTAGGGTAAAGTATACATAATGTAAAATGTACCATCTTAACATTTAAAATATCCGAATTAAGTGGTAGTACATTTTCAGTATTATCTTCTTTTTGTTTGATTTTTGTTTATTTTGCTCTTTTCTAAATATTTTAAGGTCGAAGCTTAGATAGTTGAGTTGAGACCTTTCTTCTTTTCTAATATTAGCATTGCATTCTATAAGTTTCCCTCTAAGCTCTGCTTTTTAGTTGCTGTGTTGTGTTTTCATTTTCATTCAGTTCAAAATGTATTCTTGTTTCGTTTGAAATATCTGCTTTGACCCATAGATTACTTAGATGTTATGTTGTTTAATTTTCAAGTGTTTGGACATTTTCCTATTATTTTCTGTTATTATTTTCTAGTTTTATTTTAGTATGGTCAAAGCACATACTTTGTAGAATTCCATTCAGTCCTTTTACATTTGTTAGGTTTTTCACTTTGATCGAAGATATGATCTATCTTCATGAATGTTCCACATGCATTTGAAAAGAATATGTATTTGGCTCTTGTTAGATGGAGTACTGTATAGATTTCAGTTACATGCAGTTAGTTGATGGTGTTTTTCAGTACTTCTTGATCCTTGCTGAAATTCTGTCTACATTCTATTTGATACTGAAGTAGGAGTGTCAAAGTCAGCAAGTACAATGGTGAATTTGTTGTCAAAGTCAGCAAGTACAATGGTGAATTTGTCTGTTTCTCCTTTCAGTTGTCAGTTTTTCCTTTTTTTCTTTTTTAAACAGCATACATTTAGGATTTGGGGTTATTTTGGTGAATTGACATTTCTTATCAAAATGTAGTAGTCTCTTTTTATTTCTTATATTTTCTTTTACAGTGTAACAAATGCCCACAACTTACTGGCTTTTAACAACATACATTTATTTCATAGTTTCTCTGAGTTAGAAGTCTGGGCACAGCTTAGCTACCGTGTTTCCCCGAAAATAAGAACTAGCCGGACCATCAGCTCTAATGCTTCTTTTGGAGCAAAAATTAATATAAGACCCGGTCTTATTTTAATATTAATATAAGACCCGGGCTTATTTTAATATTAAAATAAGCCCGGGTCTTATATAATGTAATGTAAGACCAGGTATAATGTAATATAAAATAATATAATATAATACAATACCGGGTCTTATATAAGACCGAGTATAATATAATATAATATAATATAACATAATATAATATAATACTGGGTTTTATATAAGACTGGATCTTATATTCATTTTTTGCTCCAAATTATGCATTAGAGCTGATGGTCTGGCTAGGTCTTATTTTTTGGAGAAACACCGTAAGTCCTCTGCTTAGGGGTCTTAACTTGGCTGCAGTCAAGGTCAGTTGAACTACATTCTTATCTGGAGGCCCAATTGGGGAAGGATTTACTTACAAACTCATTCATATTGGTAGGACATTTCATTTCCTTGTGGCTCAGTGAATGAGGGCCCCAACTACTTACTGGCTGTTGGCTGGAGGTCTCCCTCCATTTCTAGAAACCACCTGAAGTTCCTTGCTATGTGGACTTCACTAACACGTCGGCTTGCTTCACTGAGCAAAGATAGTCTGGAGGGAATGTGCTAGCAGGACAGAATGTTACAGAATGTCACATTTACAGGAGTGACATCCTATTACCTTTGCCATATTCTGTTAGTTAATGGCAAGTTACACACATGCAAGAGGAGGGGATTACGCAAGGGTGTAAATATCAGGATTGTGGATGCCACCTTAGAGTCTCAGTGTCACATTCTTGTTAACTTTTTTGTTGTTGTTCTGAAGTCCACTTTCTTTGATATTATATAACCATTCCAGCTTTCTTTTGATTAGTGTTTGCATGGTATGTCATTCCATCCTTTTACTTTCAATCTACCTGTAACGATTGATTGAGTTTTTTATAGTGAATCTATGTTGGTTTGTGTGGATTTTTTTAATCCTTTCTAATAATTCCTGTCTTTTAGTGTGTTTAATGTAATTGCATTATGTTATTACATTAAGTGTAATTATTGACATGTTTAGATTTAGGTGTAATGTTTTATTTGTTTTCTACTTGTTCCCTCTGTTTCTGTTTCTTTCCCTTTTCTTGCTGACATTAGCTTATTTGAACACTTTTTATTATTCAGTTCCATTTAATCTGTTGTGATTTTGGCTATATCTTTCTTTCATGTCTTTTTCATATATCTGTTTAGTGGTTACTAAAGGGATTAAAAATATACTTTACTTTTCACAATAAACGATATTTTACTACTTCAATTGGAATGCAGCAATCTTTCCACTATATAGATCCCTTTACTCTCTTTCCTTTGTATTCTTTATGCTATATATTGTCTTATATATTACATTTACATACAATTTAAATCCCCATTAGGCGATGTTATAATTTTTGCTTATAACTTCAAACATATTTAAGAACTCCAGAGGACAGAAAAACTTTGTTACATTTACCATTTTTCTTGTTCTTCCTTCATTCCTAATGTTCCAAGTTTTCTTTTTATAGTACTTTCCTCTGTCTAAAGAATTTCTGTTATTTTAGATCAGGTCTGCTGGCTGTAAATCCTCATAGTTTTATTGCGTTTTTATTTCTAAACAATATTTTCGCTGAATGTAGTAGTATTATGGGTTTTCAGTTAATATCTTTTATCATTTAAAAAAATTGACTGCTTTCTGTCTTTCATAGTTTTTGATGATAAAACTATTCACATTATTTTTCTCTTATAAGTAATGTCTTATTTTTCTCTGGATGCTTCAAGATTTTTTCTATGTCTTTAGTTTTCAGCAGTGTGATTAAGTTGTCTCTGGGCATGGATTTTTCAGATTCATTCTGTTGGTGGTTTGTTAAGTTTCTTGAATCTGTAGGTTTCTGCCTTATGCCTTTTTTTATTATTTTAAAGTTAATTTATTCAAGAAGAAAAGCACCGGCTGAGAAGCCTGAGGGCAGAGTCTACAAAGAGCAGACAACTGCCTTCTGCCATTTTTGAGCCATTATTTCTTCAAATAGTTTTTCAGCACTGCGCTCTTTCTCCTCTGGTTATCTGGTGACATGACTGTTGGACCTTTTGTTCTTATTCCACAGGTTCATGAAGCTCTGTTCATTTATTTTTTATTTTATTTTTATTTTTTTTATAATTTCTTTTCTCTCTGTTATCCAGATTGGATCATTTCTGTTCTGTTTTCTGGTTCATTGCCCTTTCCCCATTCACCCTCATTCCACTTTATTTGGTCCCTTTTACTTTGGTTTTTACTTTGGTTTTACTTTGGTAATTGTATTTTGTATTTCTTGCGTGCACTGCTCATTGTGGTCTGTCTTGTATCTGGGTAGAAGTCAAAGACTTTAGCATGCAGAATAGGATTATATCTGCACATACATAGGTTATGGATGAGCCCAGGATGTTACAAACAACTTATGGGGTCCTTCAAGTCTGCCATAGAATTGGTGCTTTCTGTTCTCTGGAGCTCTGCTTTTCATTCCTCTAGGAATAAGCCTCAGATATCTAGGATTTCACCACTTCTGGAGCCAAGATGAGGGAGCGGGGAGAGAGAGAGAAAAGGAGAGAGGGAGGGGCAACTGGTTTTGGCTCTGCTTTCTTGGAGCTTCAGTGTCCCAGGAGACAAAGCTTCCTCTCCCTGAGTTTTAGTTCCTATAAACTCCTGTTGGTGTATCAGCTGTCACCATAGCAGTGAGCTTTTCTGGGAGCTGAGGCACAAGAGAAAGTTAAAAAAAAAGGGAGATTTCTTTCTTTCTTTCACAGTTTTCCCTAAGAGTTCCCTCCCCACACCTTAAACCAGAACTAGAAGTTTTCTCTTATCTCTTCGTCATTACTAAAGAACTCAGTTTTAGAACTTCTGCCAAGCTAGGTTTAGGCCAAAAGATACCATAGTTTTAAAAATGGTACATTCACCACGTGTTTGCTAGTACTTTGAGTTCTTTAATTTTCCCTGTGCTATTTATTTTCAGAGTCCTCAAAACTCTGTAGATTTGATGGTTGCATTCAGTGGGAAAGGAAGGATGGCATGTCCTTGTTCCATCTTACCACCCACCAAACCATCTTACCTGGTACCTCATTCTTAATATTTCCAAAACTAAATGCATGTCATTGTCTTCAAACCCACTGCACTTCCTGTATTACCTATATTACTATAGAAAATCACCATCAATGATGGCTTGACTTTGAGGTTTCTGGTTTGAGTTACTGGGCATTCAAGCCATCTTTTAATATCTTCTCTTTGTCACTGTCACACCCAAGTCATATCCAGTCAGTGACCAAATCCCCATGTTTTCTACTTCCTGGATATCCTCTATCTATCTCCTTTGTATTTTTATTTTTTCTGCCCTAGTTAAGATCTTTGTCTCTTGCTAGTCTTTTCATCTCTTTACTTCTAATCTTGGATTATTCTAATACATCTTTTACTTGAGCTGCCAGAGTGATCCTTCTAAAGTAAAATTGAACACATTGCTCATCTGTTTAATTATTTGGTGGTTCTTTATTGCTTGAAGGGTAAATTAAAACCTCTTTAGCTTAGCAGAAAGCTTCCTTCCATTCTTTGGTTTTCTTGCTTTTCTTGATTTTCCTCTCTGTTACCTTCTTTATTCCTGAAAGATCAGCAATACCAGACTATTTGCATTCCCTGAAAGTGCTGTTTTCTAGTTTTTACCTGGATCCTGTCTCATCTTCTCGGAGAGATAGTTCATGGTACCTTTCTGTTGCCTTGTGAGCTTGGGCCGTGCTGCAGAGGATGTGGGAGAGATTCAAGGGGGAAGAGGAAACACGTTTTTAGTACCACTGAATTGGTTTCCTGCTATAGAAGGGATGATGATTACCTGTAGAATTAGAATAACTACTATTAATATGTACAGCATGTTATATAGTTTACCAAAAACCTTCTGACTTTTTTGGCTTTCATTCATCTTCACAACAACTTCATGGAATACATGTTCTATTATCACCATAAGGAAACAGTTGATTCTATGCAACAAGTACGTATTGCACATCTGTGTTGTGCGAGGCTTATTAGGTGCTAAGGACAGTGCAGGGAGTCATGACCCTTCCCAAGAGTTTTTCAGATCGAATTAATTAATTGCAGAGGCTTAGGGAGGAGAGGGTGAGAGGAGTATGGAAGACAGCTCATAGAGTACATCAGAGTCGTCTTTGAAAACATAATCTATGGGGACAGTTACTCAGAGTGATGTGCCTGAGTCATTCAACCCTCTGTCATAAGACCTCCTTAGCCCAGCATTGTTGATATTGGAAAAAAAAAAAAACACTTAAAGTAAATCCAGCTAAAATAGAGATCCACATTTTGTAGTAAAGAGTGAAAAAAAGGTTTGATTGGGTTTTTACCTTGAAAAATGCAATTTAAAAATTGCTTTGTCTTATATTTATCAGAATTTTGGTTATATTTGCAAGTCTATTAATTCTGAAGGTGATTAATTTGGGGAGGATTATAATTTTCCTGATATGATTGTATAATGAAGACTATATTTTATCAAATTCAAGGTATGACTGTAAGGCGTGTTGTTATTTTACACATGACTAAAACAAAGAAAATGTTGCCAATTTAACTTGATACAGTGCTTTTTAATTTTTCATTTTATACTTGTTGAAATAACTCTTTTAGATTTATTTTTTATTATATCATTCTTGTGCATCCATAAAAAGGAAAATATGTATGAAATAAATCGGTACAAGTATTGATTCCTAAATCTACTTCATATTCATAATTTGACCTTCCAGTCATTTCTTTTTTAAATTAGGGTCATTGACGTTCATGTTTTCTCAAATAATATTATCCTGCGTGCCACCAAGTGCATTGAGATTTAAACATTTCTTAAAAGAGTACTGCAGCTTCGTTGCTGGGATTTTTGTCTCAAAGAGTTAACACCAGTCTGCATGTTTTAATTCTAGCACTTTCTTGCTGTTATTAGAAGGAATCAGTCAGTGGAAGCTTTTCAACAGCGGCCATGGCTTATATTTCCTTTTGAACAAGCCCATAAGTAATTTTTTTAAATTGAAATTTTGAGGGGTTGTGGTTCTCCAGTTATGATACCAAGAAAGAAAAAGCTAACAAAATTTACACATTACTCAGGCACTAACGTCTATGTTGTAACTGCTGCCTGGCCAACAGTTTATAAGATTATAACTGATTATAAGATGCCATTATTTATAAGATGCACCCATTTCAGAGATGTTAAAATGTGGAAAATATTCATATTGATAAAAGATGGTACATCGTTCAATTCTTGTTTTTAGTGTTTATATTTACAACTATATTACTGTAGAAAAGCCATTTTTGTAAAATTAGTTGAGACTTTGGCAGTTTTCCAAGGATCTTTAATTAATTTTTTAGTACCCAGAATATTTTGAAAGACCAAAATCATAATTCTTTGTAGTTTTCTTTTATTCATTTATCTAATTCTATTGTATTTGTAGATGATTTTGCCTGTGATCTGAGCAATTTTCCAATATCACTGTGATCATCTTCATGAAATGCTTCCTCTTTGGCAAGATTTGCAATTTCCTTTGTCAGTCAGTGTGTATTAGATGTGCTTTATACTGACAGATACTTACAACATCCAACAAGCAGGGAGAGACCTGGATGTGATGAATGTGAATAGAAACTGGTGTTAAGTAGGGATAGAGTAACATGTGGGGACTAATTTTATAGTGGTCATTAATGCATATTTTTGGGCTGTGGCAACTTTTGCTCTCAATTCAACAGCGTAACTGCTGAGGTCTTTATATAATATATAAACTGTACTTACAGCACAATATAATGATGAATATTTACGCGTATAATAACTCTGATTCTTCAAGAAAAATATATCAACATCAGTGATTTAAGGCAGCACATTGTGTTTTCCCATTGGTAAATATTAATATTCATGATTTGTTTGTACAGTTTGAAAATGTATTTACATTGCAGTTTAATTATAACCACTCACAAAATATCTATTTTGCTGATGAAGAGAAGCAATCTTAGAGATTGTGACAGATGTATGTCTTAAAACTAATACGTGTTTTCTTATACTTTAAAAAATCACATTATAAACAAACCTAAATTAAGCTCTGAATCTTAAAGATTAATCTTCTGAAATTGAAAAACTGTTGTAGTTAAATTATTTCATCAATCCATTTTATTAAGTGCTTTGGGAAATCCTAATGAATCATAACAGGGTTTCTATGGCAAACAAAATCTCAGTCCATGACCTGTGAATAAGTATTTGGAACTTAAATAATTTTTGTGTTGAATCATAATTTAAACAAACCATGGAATTCAAAATAATGCCATATACTTGTGTAGGAATTCAAAATTTTCTGTTTGGGTAACTGAAATTTTAAAAAAAAGTTAGGGAAACTCAAACAAGAAAAACTTCAAGCCAGTGATTTGTTTTTGTCTGAATAGTATTAATAAAAATTAACTAAAGTTACTGAGAATCTAAACCTGACAATAATTCTCTGTTATTCCAAAGTTACAGGTTTGAAACTAGCTCAGTCATTAGCACTTTACCAAAGATCACACTGTGTGCAGAGGCAGGATACAAGCCACGCCTGTGTGTCTGACATTTGAGATTCTGCTTTCAACTATAAAATACTATGCTATTTCTTCCTTTTTAAGTCCCCTATTTGCTTTAATTTAGGTAAAACTTGTAGACATGATAATTGTGTAGAGAAAGAATCGGCAAGTCTTTTCCATAGAAGGGCATATAGTGAATATTTTCATCTTTGCAGCCCATATGGTGTTCTAACATAACTAACTACTCAACTCTGCCATGGTAGAGAAAGCCTACACAAGTGGGTGTGGCTGTGTTTTAATAAAACTTTATTTACAAAATCAGGCAGCAGACTAGATTTGACCTGAAAATTATAGTTTACTGACTTTGATTATATAGTCTCCTAATAGTAAATTAGTTCTTCAACACTAAATTGTTTATTTAGGAAAGATTTGTTTTCAATTCTTTAAAAATTCCCTTAATATCCCTTTAAAATATAATGTTTGGTACATAGGAAGAACATAACATAATATATGTATAAATTACGAAGCAAAATAATATACCCAGGAGATAGAACACTTAAGAATAAGTTCAGTCTAGAAACTTCTAGAAAAAGACAGCTGAAAACGTCAGGACCTAGAACTAGACAGAGTTCTTAGACTTGACACCAAAATCATGATTCATAAAAGGAAAACTTGATAGACTTTATCAAGACTTTGGACTTTATCAGAATTAAAAGCTTTTGCTCTGGAAAAGATCTTGTTAAGAGGAGGAAAATACAAATTACAGATTGGGAGGAAATATTTGTAAACCCTATATTCAGCAAAGGACTTGTATCAAGAATATATAAAAAACCACCAAAACTCAAAATCACAAAGAATTCAGTTAGAAAATGAGCAAAAGACATGCTAAACATTTTGTTAAAAATGAGAATATGCAAATGGCAAATAAACACATGAAAAGATATTCAACATCATGAGTCATTTGGAAAAATTCAAATTTATACCATAATAATTTATCACTACACACCTATCAGAATGGCTAAAAAAAAAAAACAGTCATAAAACCAAATGCTGATGAGGATATGGAGACCTGGATCACCTATACATTGCTGTTAGAAATATAAAACGATACAGCTATTCTCTGAAATAGTTTGGCAGTCTCTTTTAAAACTAAAAATGTATTTACCATACTAACAGCAGGTAATTCCACTCTTGGGGCATGTGTCCTACAGAAAATAAAATTCGTGTTCTCTTAGAAATTTGTATGTGAACGTTCTTAGCAACTTTTGATAGCGAAAAGCTTGAAATCCAGATGTATCAAAGTGGATGAATGAGCAAATTATGCTACATAATACCATGGTATAATATTCAGCAGTAAAATGGAATGAACCATTGATTCATGCATCCATTACCTTGGCTTGGATGGACTGCAAGGACATAATACTGAGTAAAAACATACTGTATGATTCTATATATATAAAATTTGTGAGATACAGAGATGGACAGTAGATTAATAGCTGCCAGGTGTTAGGGATGGGATTAGTGAATATGGCTTTGAAGTGTGATAGTAAATGGTGTCATTAAGTATCTTCATTATGGTGGTGGTTGCATAAAGTTACATTTGTGATAAATTTCATTGATACAGATATACAAACGTGTGCGTGCATGCATCACTGGTGAAATCAATCTTTATGGTTTGTACCAGTGCCAGTTTTCTGGGTTTGATAGTGTACTGTAGTTATGCGAGATGATAAAATTGGGAGAGACTGGATAAAAGGTGCACAGAACTCCCTGTACATTACTTTTCACCCTTCTGTTAATCTATAATATTTCAAACTAAAATGATAAAAAGATTACTTCAAAGTAACTGAGATTTTTTTTTTTTACTTGTATTTCTCAAATACCATGAAGGGAAGATATAATCTACAGCAATACTCAGTTTGCCACCTACCCTCCAGTAACTCTGTAGATATTCCCATACACTTTTTCAGAGTTCACCTCATATCTTTGCCAGGCCCTGCCTATTTCTTGTTTTCCCTCACCTCCACCACTTTCTGACCTATATCCCAAAAGCTCAAGTAACTGATAAGCTAATGCCAAGATCTCCTCGAAGAGGGTAAAACCAAAGTGGGCAGAAGCCTTTTGTCAGGCTGGAAGAGGAGAAAGGCAGAGCATGCTAGTACAATACTTTTCGTTCTGGCACACCCATGTAGTAGGTGGCATTATTATGCCCAGACTTAACAGCAAATTTAAGTAATTTTACTGAAGAGTAGCTGTGGTTAGGTATCATCGAAAAATACGTGGACTGAAAGACTGGTATACTACCCTTCTGATGAGTGCTACTGCGGGAGGTGTATATAACACATGGCGTGGTAGGTCACACTTAACTCACTAGAGGAGGCGTAGATGAGGTTTCCAGGGGCGAGATATTTCATTTGCATTTGGGAAGATGAGTAGTTAGCCATTTTAAGATGAGTTAAGGTCATGGCATAGTCCACAAACCACAAATAGTTGTCATGGCTAGAATGTAGATTTTATGAATGAGCAGTGTCAGAAGTGAGACCTGCCATTCAACAGAATGGCAGACTATATCCTGAAGATAGTTGGAACCATTGAAGGATTTGTGTAGGGCTAGATGTGAAGGAGAATGTTGAAAAGTTTATTCTGACTGCATTATAGAGAATAGACGGGGGGGGGGGGGGGGGGGGGGATGTGAGACCAGAGCTAACACTGACAGATTAGGAAGCTCTTTTGGAAATCCAGAAGTTGAAAGAGAGCCTGAGCTAAGGCAGAAACTGAAGGGATAAATTATGGAGTTATCAGGAGGTAGAATTAGTAATTTGGCAGGTAAGAGAGAAAGACAAAGATAACTCCCAATTTGCTGACCTGGACCAGCGATTGTGATCAATAACTGAGGTCGGAATAAGACCATGTAGTAAAAAGAATGATGAAGTCAGGTTTACAAATGGCGGAGGCTTTGCTACATAAGAGTGGAGTTGTCCAGATGTCAGTTGCATAAACAGAGAAGTTCAAGCAAAAAAGGACTGCAAGGTTGGATTAGATTTGGAAATTGGCAACATATGTTAAAGCCTGGGAATGAGAAGAGAAGAAGGACTGGAGAATGAATCTCTAGAAAATATTGACATTAGCAATGAGCAAGGGAAGACAAAGCCTGTGAAAAATAGTGAAGGTTGGAAGGTCCCAGGACAGAGTGCTGTTTTAAATACTGAAAGAGAAGAGAGGTTTTGTTTTTTTGTTTGTTAATGTGTGAATTATAATTCACTGTTTAGTGGAATATTATGAATATTATGTAGTCAGTTAAGAATAACGCTTTTAAGATATTGGATGTGGAAAGAGGCAGACTATTAATGTTAATATTAAGTGAAAAAATGAGAATATAATAAAATTCCAATTTTTTAAAAATGTGTATATATTCATACATATATGCATAGAAGGAAATATGGAAGGCGACATTCTTAAATTTTGTTTCTCAGATAGTAGAATTATGAGTGACATATATTTTCATTTTATAAATTTTCTACATTGACTATATATGATTTTTAAGAGAGAAAAAAAACTTATGTAAATTAAGTGAATAAATTTCCAGTGGAAATATTAATTACAAAATTTGCTCAAAAGGGTCCATTTTAATTGTGAATTAAAGGTCATTGGTAACCTAAGAAAATTTTGAGAGTCATAGTGGGATCAGAAATCAGATTGTAATGGGTTAAAAAAAAATAAATGAAAACAGGAAAGTGGAGTTGATGAACATAAAAAGAATGCTTTTAACAAGTTGATAAAAAGACATTAAATAGGGAGGTGGGACTGAGGATGTTTTTTAATTGGGAGGAACATGAAGCATAGTTGTGTGCTGAGGAAGAAAAAATGGAGAATTTGACAATTTGATACTTTTAGTGAAGGATATTAGTAATTTCTAATAAGATAATTATCATCTTTATGATAAAGTATGTTTAAAAATCAATATGTTTGAGATTGGGTATGATCGTTTGTAGTATAGTAACAGAACGTGCCCAAGTAAAAAGAGTTTAAGTTCAAATATTTTATATTTTGTTTGTGTATTTTTTGTATGTAAACATATGTTGAAATGATTGGCCCTTTGTAGAGGAAAATTCTTTTTTGGGGCTTAGCTAACCTCCAAAGCAGTTTTGAAAACCTGTTTACTTATATGGCTAATGAAAGCATAGGTGGTCTGTTTTGACTAATTACATTTGGGGTTTAATGGCTTCCTTCTGTTGCCACTGAATCTGTTGGTTAAATTGATGCAAGAAAATGCCAGGGTTTGTTACCAGTTTATCAGGTAGAAATGATCAGTATTAGCCAAAAGAAATAAAGTGGCACCTGGAGATTCCTACATAAGATGCTGATGTAGCCTTAGTCATTCTTTAAACTTAGTACATTAAATGATGAACAGGGAATCCTGCAAAACCTGGCAGCTATGTATGGAGGCAGGCCCAGCTCTTCAAGAGGAGGGAAGCCAAGAAACAAAGAGGAAGAGGTATGCTTCCCGCATGTTCGCCACCTCCGTCACATAGCCATTTTTGAGTTTATTGCCTTCTTTTCTTGCATGGTTTAAATTCTTAACTATTATTTGAGGATTTTGTAGTTTTATAGGGACCTGTTAATATATTTTGACTGACATACTGTGTCATAATTTTGCCCCATAACTGTTATTCAGTATTCTGAGTTCCATTTCTTTTATTTTGAAAAAATTAATTTGTAATTATAATGTATTTCTTTTCAGAAATAAGTTGATCTAAATTAAACACTTGAAAGCTAATATTAACCAGATTTCAAAACTTTCATTTCTTGTATTCAGATTAACATTTTTCTTTAATAATAAAAAAATAAAAAATAACAGTGAAAATGTTGGTAGTTTTTCTTTTAAATTAAAATGTTGTGTTTTTTCTCTTTGTAGGTTTATCTTGCAAGGCTGAGACAAATAAGATTGCAGAATTTTAATGAACGCCAACAGATTAGAGCCAAACTTCGTGGTGAAAAGGCAGGTTGAAAATAAATTTTTTTAAAAAAAGTAATTGAATGACATTATAATAGATTAAGATTAAAAATACTGTGCCACTAACACAAAATGAAATCTGATGAAGACAATGGCAGTCAAAGATCAGAAAAGTACACATAGGGATAAAGGAAACCTTACTTATATGATTTTAAGTTATCACGATCTGTTGTTCCAGAGGAATTCTAAGAGGAAAATATAAATAGTAACCATGGACAAACAAAATGGTACATTTTCTATCATTCTCTTTTTATCTTTTTTCCCATTTTCCTTAAGACTTGATAGGTGTGAAGAGTTCACATGCAGCTGTGAAAGAAAATTAATAATATTGAACAGTTTATCATTTTTACATATTTAGATACTATTTAGGTACTGTTTATTCATATTCTTTTCCACAGAGCTCTACACTGAATTTGAGGTTCTATCCTAAGTGATGTGCTTATTTTGCAGAAAGAAACGGACAATTCTGAAGGACAAGAAGGAAGTGAGGAGACTGACATGAGGCGTAAAAAAGTTGAAACACTTAAGGTATAGACTAGAAATGGTTTCTTAGAGAAAATGGAAACTGGTGAGGGAGAATTGTGTTCTTAAGTCTTTTATAGTTAAATCGCTTTACTCTCTTGCCTGAATTTTTCTTTCTCCTTTATCCCTCACTGTTTGGTTTCTGAAATAATAGCACTTTTCTTTCTTTGTATCATATCTATGGAGAGCAGTTTGATGAAACCATGGCATAAATACATGATCTATCACATGGGTAACCTTAAAAAGAAAAAACGATAACCTTAAAGATTAAAAATATGATTGTTCATTTCTGCGAAGATGAAAGAAGTTCGTGTATAATAATCATAGTTTAAAATTTTTACACTTGTACTTCCATTAAATGTACCTGCATTTATTTTCATTCAACAAACATTTATGGATCAGCCACTGTGTGGTGAACCCTGGTTTAGGTGCTGGGGATATAAAGCGAGCTTACATTTTTATTCCAGACCACCACATGCATGCGTGCACACACACACTTCTTTTTTTGGCTACTAAGTAAATATCTTCATAGACCTGAAAAACAAAACAAAACTAAAAAAAAAACAACTTTATGCCCTTCTTTCTGGTAATTAATTTTGTTGATTGTTTTTATTATCAGATCCAAGCAAGTGCACGTGCTGCTGTACTAAAAGATCAATTGGAACGAAAGAGAAAGGAAGCATATGAGAGAGAAAAGAAAGTATGGGAAGAACATGTAAGATTTAGCTCACATTCTCACTTCTGGCCATGTTAATATCCTTGTATGTCTTACTGGGTAGTATATCAGCTTTATAATTTTGTCACTCTATTTTTTTCTGTTTTTCAGTTCTCATTTATTCTCCTCCCTTTCTCTCCTCTGCTTTCCTCTGTATTGCTGTGTCTCGCTTTCATATTTAAGGATGAGCTATATGGGAGTTATTTGGGGGTTTAATTTGAGGTGAGAACCTAATTTATTTTATATTATTTTTTATTATTCCCAAGTAGCTAATCAAAGTCCCAACATCATTTAATGGCTACATCTTCCCTCTCCAACTGATGTATAGTGCTACCTTTAAGATATATTAAATTCTGGACTATATCAAACTAAAAAGCTTCTGCGTAGGAAAAAAACAATCAACAAAACAAAGAGGCAACCAACTGAATGGGAGAAAATATTTGCAAATAACGCCTCCAATAAGGGGTTGATATACAAAGTATACAAGGAACTCATACAACTCAACAACAAAAAGACAAACAATCCAGTTAAAAAATTGGCAGAGGACAGGAACAGAAACTTCAACCAAGAAGACAAACAGCCAACAGATATATGAAAAAATGCTCAACTTCACTAGCTACTTATTAGGGAAATGTAAATCAAAACCACAATGAGATACCACCTCACACCTGTTAAATTAGCTGTTATCAATAAGACAAGTAATAACAAGTGTAGGAGAGGCTGTGGAGAAAAAGGAACTCTCATACACTATTGGTAGGAATGTAAATTGGTATAGCCGCTATGAAAAACAGTGTAGGGGTTCTTCCAAAAATTAAGAATAGAATTACCATATGACCTAGCAATCCCTCTCCTAGGTATCTACCCCAAAAAATCTGAAAACATGTATCCATAAAGATATACTCGTACATCATAACAATTCCTACAGCTTATTTATTGTTTATTTTATGCCAGGCGCATTGTAACCACTGCACAAGCATTGCTTTGTTTAATCTTTATACCTTTACAAAGAGGTACAGAAAGGGTAAAGCAATTGGATGAGGTCACATTTCCAGTAACTGCAGAGCAGGGGTTTGAACCCGGGTCTGCCCAGTGTTGAAGTCTTTATTCTTGTGCACTGCACCTTAATTTCCCCTGCTTTCTTTAAATTGTGCCTTTTAGTACCATTTTATTCTTACTACATTGACCAGAACTTCTAGGACAGTGTTAAATAATAATACAGATAATATTTTGTTCCTGTCCTTAATAGAAGTACTCCAGTCATTTCTCTGTATGGTAAAATAGTAAGGAATATAGTTTTATCTCTAGATTTTACAGTGTTTATCAGAAATATGCTTTGGAGTTTTATAAACTGTCTTTAGTGTATCTGTTCACATGATTTCTTTTTTTTAAAATTCAAGCATTGATGTAATATATAGGGAGATTCTCTTCATACAAAATTCCTAATGAAAAAGAAACATTTAGGTATGCAAGAATGGGTGAAAGAGAACTCCAGAATTCAGGCAGCATATCTGTGGAAATCTGTCCCATGGTTAAGTCAGAGACTATATTTTAAATACGATGAGTTCCTCCTTTATTGCATTTTCCTCTTTGTTGTGTATTTCATTTCTTTGTCCCATTCTTTGGACGTGCCATACAGGCCTCTAAGGCTTCTGGTGGACACACTCCCTGTCTCTGGCTAGCTCCAAATGTTCTTATCCTTAGTGCCGTCTTACCCATTTAAATAGACACATCAAGAGCTCTATCATGCTCCTTGTTCCACGTGTCACTGGACATTAACAGAGTTTCTGAGATCTCTGCAAGATCTGTTTATGTGGCATAAAAAGATCGTGAAAGAGAATTAGGATTCCACTTACGTTGACAGCCTCTATTTCAAAGCTGCCCCTCTATGGTCTTCATAATATGAAGTTAACTTTCCCTACGCTTTAGGAGCAGAAGATTCACAGGTGCTGGAGGAGGTGGAGGGAGAGGAGGGGGGAGCCCCTGTAGAAGCACTGTTAGGTTTTATATTTCAATGAGTGCGTTTTACAAACGATGTCCGACAATGATTCAGTTCTGAGCAGGTGCTTTACATTTTTATTATTTAATACTTTTATGACTGGGCACCTGTACACTTGCATAGTAGCATAGTTCTGTTTCCTCAGATGACTGCTTGGAATCAAGGCCTCTCTGTTACCAGAGGCTGCACTAGACCTCATCATACCCACCCAGCATACTTTCAAGAGCATTCATATACTTACAGTAGTCTAAGAAAAGCTCCCTTAAAAGTCTTTGCTCTCTGAGCTATGTAAAACCAGTGTAAAACTTTTTTCTTTATATATATTTTCTCCCTTTTAATGGTAGCTTTTTCTTAGATAGTTCTAAAGTGCACACAAATGACAGGATCTATGACTGTATTATTGATAGATAATACTACTTGCCAGTTTGGTACGATTTTATATTTCCTCACAATCTTTCAGAAATATTTTTATGATGACAGCACTGAACTGCGGTAGTGAGCCTGGCTCTTGAGGTCCAGCCGGCAAGCAACCCATTTTCACTTGGGGGAATTATTTATTGTGTGCACTTTTGTTAAAACTGTCAAACAAGCTGTTTTAGCTTCTTCTAGCTGCTGGTTAGGCAGGTCACCTAAGTAGACCAATTGAATTCTCTCCCAGGGCTTAAAGCTGGAGCAGAGTATAACAGGATTTGGAGTTTGTTTAATGCAGTAAGAGGACCTCATGAAAACCATGAATTAGTTTTTGCTACCTAGATCCATAAAGCTACCCAGATTTTTTGGAGGGCTTCCTTTTGTTTTGTGATGCTGCTTACTGCTTTTTTCCCCTCTCCCCCTTCCCTCCCTCTCCTCCCTTCCTTCAGAGTTAGTTTCTATTGCTTTCAACCAAAGGACTTTAACTAATTTGCTATGTAAAGTGCTTAGCATGGTACCTAATGAATAGTAACACAAATAAAGAAATTCATCAGGAATTCTGTGGCTCATGATATTTCAGAGTTATGCATAGAGAAGTGTTCAGTAAATATTTGTATAGTGAGGAAAAAAGTGAGGCTAGAAACTCATAGAAAAAGAGATCAGATTTGTGGTTACCAGAGGTGGGACTTGTGGGGAGGAGGAATTGGAAGAAGGTAAGGTGGTCAGTAGGTACAAACTCCAAGTTTTAAGGTAAATAAGTACTGAAGATGTAATGTCCAGCGTGATGACTATAGCAAACACTGCTGAAAGGTATGTATGAAAGGTGTTAAGAGTAGATCCTGAGTTCTCCTTACAAGGAGACAGTTTTTTCTTTCTTTTTCCATTTCTTTTTATTGTATCTCTATGAGATGATGGATGTTAACTAAACTTACTGTGGTAATCATTTCATAACATGTGTAAGTCAAGCCTTTATGCTGTATACCTGGAACACATACAGTGATCTATGGCAATTATATCTCAGTAAAACTGGGGGGAAATGAGTCTAGGAATCTGCATACTTGGTTTTTTAATTTCGGCTCTGCAAGTTAATTAGCCTGTTTGGGAAACTGTCTGAATGCTTGCAGGCCTTTATTTCCTCATCTCCTAAATGAAAGGCTTGATCTGTAATGTTGCTCTGTCTAAATTACCTAGAAAAATAGTCTTTATGATGTAAGTACTTAAGTCCAGGTTAATTTACAGAAAATGGATTAAAGTTATTTTACCTAGTAATTATTTCAACAGAAAGTCTAGCATAATCTAGATGTAATACTTACTTACTGACCATTAATCTTAACTCAGGAGTGGTTAACAAAGTATTCAGAATTGGAGTTAACATTATTAAACTTTCTGAAATGTTAAAAGTTTGATTTTATATATCGTGTTGCATTTTTCTTGAATAAGACCACGTATCTTTCATTGTATTCTCAAAAGTGTCCTTGACTTAACAAATGGTAAAAATCACTGCCTTAATTATTCTGATTCTTTGGCATGTATTCCCAGTTTTATAAATTTTTCTCTTTGACATATTTAATGGTAAAAACTGTAGTACTAAATAGGACTTTACTATGAAAAATAATTTTCATGTATGATGATCGGGTCCCCCCACCCCCGATAATATAGTGTTGCCTTTCTCAGCCAGTATATATGTTCATATTGTGAGTCAAACATATTAAGAAAGATACTCAGTTTTTAAAAAGGGTAGCAATGCATTTAATAACTAAAATTCAGTGAAAAATAGAATTAGATAAATTCTTTCTAATTTATCTAGACTGTATTTTGAATATGACAAGTTTCTATTTAATTGTGTTTAGCTGTTTCTTGTTATTTCATTTCTATTTCTATCTTTGTCCTATTTTTGGATCCTCCCCCCCCAATACAGGTCTATAGTCCTCCTCAAGGATAGGAATACCCGCCCCTCTTTCTGGCTACCTTGGGATATTCTTATCTTAGACATTTTAGAAAATGCATTATAGCAATCAATATTAGCTCAGAAAATTATTCATACAAATACTTTTATATTTTTAGCTCTCTAGAGAGAGAATTCTGAGAAGTTAAATATGAATTTGATAAAATTTGGCCTTGCTTTATCTTTAAGGTATGTAAAATTACGTGTGGACTTGCTCTATATTCAAAATATGAAACCAGGCCGTTTAATAATCTTTTTCTAACATATTAGGTTGGTGCAAAAGTAATTGTGTTTTTTTGCAATTAACCTTTTAAACCACAATTACTTTTGCACCAGCCTAATACATTAAATCTTTATTAATCGTTCAACATAGACAGATAAAATAGTATTTGTATTTATCTGTGCTTCAAGAGTAGGTCAACTGATAGTTTCATGTGTTATAAACCTGGCCTCACTATTTGGTGAAATTTTTAGCTTTGTCATTTGGTGGCACTGCTGGTTAATTTTTAGCAAATAGTATAATTAACAGGTATAATAGAAGCAGTTTTGCAGTGATAATTAAAGGTTTTTTGTAGAAAGTTTTGAATTTATGAACCTGATAAGACAACAGCTTGGAAAAAAAGGCTCCTAAAGCAATTTGGTGGTGTTGGTTTTTTTTAACCTGACTTATGAAACTTTCAGGTCAATGTTTTATTCCTGTTGCAATTTTTTTTTTAAATTAAAAATTAAAAAAAAAAACTGTGAAAATGAAATGAAATATGTATTCTATTATACACAAATGAAATATGTATTCTAGACTTAACTGGGTGACCAATTTTGTAACAAAATTGGGTTTTTTTGTTTGTTTTGAGGTTTTGCTTTTGTCTTCTGTGAAACTTTGTTTTCTTAGTTTAGTTTATTTAATTTTTGTGTTGTCATATTGGATCAACTTTCCGAATAAAGGACTCAGTCTGACGTTTTTTCTTATAACAATTTAAAAATATGTTATTATGTTCTATCTCAAGATCTGGTTAACATTGAATAATAGCTTTACCATTCACGTTATAAGTAATATATCCATGATGTTTATACAGAAAGCCCAAGTTCTACTGTCCTAATCAATAGGTTAGTGATATGTATAACTTTGGTTTATAATGATGTTTCCATGTCTCAGTAGTTACCCCAATTACCTTTAAATTTTAAAAACAACTGAGGTAGTTTTGTTATTAAGAGTTAGTAGGGTGTTCTGTTGGTCTTTGTTCTTTACTTTAGAATTCAAATGTCTGAGTTTCTTTGCTTGTTCATTGTTTCAGCTTCTTCTGATCTGTTAAGCTTAGTTGACCCAGGGGAGAAACTAGTATATGCTTGATTATAGAACAGAAGCATTTTCTGAAGGCTGCTAGAGGTCATTATTACAAAGGTGTCCGTAACTTTGTCTTATGCATTAGATCAGATCTATGGATTCTATACCAGTCATTAGCCGTATATTTGTCAGCCAGACAGATTTTGGTATAATACAAAGTAAATTTTTAATAGTATTGTGTGAAACATTTTCTTCATTAAAGTAGCTTCTTTTAATTCTAAGAAAATATTTGTTTCTGTAGGTACAAAGATGATAGTGAAGAGAATTTCATGGAGATTTTCTGTATCTGAGCATAATCTCCACATTGTTCTGAATTTGATTATCTTTGGTCTCATACCCTGTTTAATTCAATAAACAGATTTTTGTCTCTGTTACTTTAGGTTTCTTTTAAGGTTAAGATTAAAATAGAAATATCTCTATTCAATATAATTTACATCATAAGACTGGAAGGTCAAGATAAAGGATTTTCAATCCCTTTATGTGACTTTCACCATTTTGTAAGGACATATGTGCTAAATATTCCAAAAAGATTTTTAAGTTTTCCTTAGACCATATGTCTACAATTTCAGAGAGTTATGCCAGTGCCTTAAATTGTTTAAATTGTATAAGAATTGTGTGTATATGTGGATAATCATTTTAAAAGGTTATAGATGGATGAAGTATATACTTAGTCAGAAGAGTGGCTATCTGGGTGACTTCTTTTATTGAGAGTCTCCTTAACTTTCCTCTCATAGGCATCTGCCAAATAATTTTGGAAATTACTTTAGAGATAGTCTTTATAAGCATAAATGCAAATTGTATCATAGGTTGAGAAGGGAAGTTGGTGCTATTTAGTGAAATTGGTTAAAGTCATATTATCTCTCCTATTTAATTATTCATACAATTAAATTACTCCTGATCATTTTTTTAAATCTTAGTTTTTTTAAGTTTTATAATATGAAGTATTTTCTTTCCGGTTTCTGCTGCTTATTGACTTCCATGTCATAAAACCTTGTGCAGTGCAAAAACTTTTAAATTCCCATTATGGGAGGTTTTTGTTTTTATTTTGCTTTGGGCAAGTTTCTTCATCGGATATTAAAACTAGATATTTAGGTTTGAAGCCAAGTAACCTTATTTACTAAAAAGTAAATAAGTTTTTGCTGAACTATAATAGTTGCTACCATTTATTAGGACCACAGCTGTACACCTTACGTAAATGATCACATTTAATCCATACAGCAAGGAGACAATGCATACAGCATTCCCATTTTAGAGAGAAAATATTTGAAGTTTAGAGAAGATAAGAAACAATGAAAAATCACAGGACTAGTAAAGGAGAGTGGGAATTTGAGTGTAGAACTTTGCTACTTCAACTGTATTTTATATGACCTCCTTAAACAATGAATGGCCATTCAAACTGGCTACTCTAGGAAGGCTGCTCCCACTTTCTTCCATCTGGCCTTTACCCTGTTCTTTCTCTGGTTTTTATTTTGTTTGTTTTTCCCCAGATCACTTAGCACACGTCTATCTACTTTTATTTCTCTGTAACATACTAATTGATTTATGTGTTCCCCTTTATCTTCTAGCTGATAATCCTTTGAAACAAAGCATTGTGTCACTCATTTTGCTTTGTTTTTCTTTTATTTTTTTGGTTTGAGATTATTTATTGCCATTACTTCTGGTCTAGAATATATTGGGTTTTTCCCCAAGCTTTACTGAGATATAATTGCCAGATAACATTGTATAACATGTGCAGCATAATGATTTGATGTATATATATTGTGAAATGATTACCACAATAAGGTTAGTTAACACATCTGTTACCTCACATGTACCATTCATTTTATTTATTTATTTTTATTTATTTTTATTTTTTTAAATTTATTTTTAAAATTTATTGGGGTGACAATTGTTAGTAAAATTACATAGATTTCAGGTGTACCATTCATTTTAGATATCCATTATCTGGCACTGCTTGGCACTCAATACATCTTTGACTATGTTGATTAATTAATCAGATACTGTATATTGTCTCACAAAAATCACCTCAGATTATTGAAATAGAAGAAATCATTTTTAAGCGAAGTAGTATAATGCAATCAATAAATATGATAAGTGGTAGAGAAATGATTGCTGATTTAAATAATAATGGCAGAATTTGTACCTCTAAATTAATTTATTTCCTTCAAAATAATCATCTAGGGAAATAACATACTTCTTCCAAAAATGTAGCTGTTTGTTCAGATCTAATTGGAGCTTGTTTTTATTTCCTCAGTTTATGGTACCTGTTTTGAATATACTCTGTGGTAATAAGATAATCATAAAGTTCTAAAATATTCCTATTTTAAAATATTTCAAGGAGATAAAATTCAGTTGTGTGAGCTCTAGAATTTGAAAGTTATTTATAATATAAAGCATCAGTGTACTTTCTTCACAGTGCTGAACTATGGGATTAAAAAGCAGTATTTACATCTTCTTTTTTGTTTCTTAATAAATACTTCATTTTTTTAGGGCAGTTTTAGATTCATAGCAAAATTGAGTGAAAGGTTGAGATTTCCTGCCTACCCTCCCCCCCACCACCACATACACAGCCTCCCCCACTGTCAACATCCCCACCAGAGTGGTACATGTGTTACAGTTGATGACCCTACACTGACACATCATCACCCAAAATCCATAGTTTACATTACAGTTCACACTTGGTGTTTTACATTCTGTGGTTTTGAACAAATGTCTAATAATATGTATTCATCATTATAATATCATACAGAGTATTTTCACTACCCTAAAAATCCTTTGTGCTCTGCCTATTCATCCCTCCCTCCAACTCCACTCCCCCATCAGCCCCTGTTTCCACTGATCTTTTTATTGTCTTCATAGTTTTGACTTTCCAGAATGTCATATGGTTGAAATCATACAGTATGTAGCATTTTCATACTGACTTCTTTCACTGAGTAATATGCACTTAAGTTTCCTCCATGTCTTTGCATGACTTGATAGCTCATTTCTTTTTAGTACTGAATAATATCCCATGTTTGTACCACTTTTTTTTTTTTTTTGTCCATTTACCTACTGAAGGACATCTTGGTTGCTTCCAAATTTTGGCAATTACAAACAAAGCTGCTATAAACATCTGTGTGCAGGTTTTATTGTGGACATAGGATTTCAAGTCATTTGAGTGGGATTGCTAGATCGTGTGGTAAGCGTATGTTCAGTGTTATAAGAAACAGCCAAACTGTCTAACAAAGTCTCTGTATCATTTTGCATTTCTATCAGAAGTAAGTTCTTATTGCTCCACATCCTCTGTGATAGACTTTGAGTTAATTTTTGTGAAGTGTGTAGGGTCTTTGTCGTGGTACATTTTTTTATTTTTGCTTGTGGATGTCCAGTTCCAGCACCATTTATTGCAAGGACTACCTTTTCTCCATTGAATTGCCTTTGCTCCTCTGTTAAAGATTAGTTGACCAAATTCAGGTGGTCTGTTTCTGAGTTCTATTATGTTTCATTGATCTACTCGTCTGTTCTTTCACCAATACCACACTGTAGCTTTAGAGTAAGGCTTGAAGTCAGGTCATGTCATTCCTTGAACTTTGTTCTTCTCCTTCAATATTGTGTTCGATTCTTCCACCTTCTTTTGAACAACACATATTGGTGTAATATGAAAGTCCAGAAGACTAAATATTAGAATTACATTACTACATTATGCTTAGAAGATGCTCAATAAATATTTGAAATGTATACCCATCAGAAATTCTTATTTACTGGTTTGAAGAAGAGTTAGAAGTAGGGAGCAGACTTGCTGCCACGTGACTATGATCATACCTGTAAATGCCATTTCCTTATATTTAGTAAAGGTTTAGAATCTTATTTCACATTGTTTAGAGTCTAAATGGCAAGGTGAAATAAGCACATATAACTACAACAAACATGTTTTTAGTGGCATAAATCTTACTATTTGTACATAGCAGTTCTTCCATTCTCATTTATGTTGACATATTTATAATGAGGGTTCTTATGTTGTGTGATGGATGTTCAAACTTTAAGAAGATTGTACTAAACTTGCAGAAATTGCAGAAGCATTTCTTGAAGTATAAGATTCATAAATAAACCATTTTTTTCTTCTTACCAAATGTTGTTATGTATTTAAAACTAAAGTGAGAGGACTAATATATAATCTTTTAAAAGACAGTTTGTTTTTTAAGATCATTTTATGAAACAGTGGAAAGGAATTATTTAGTACTGCATGAAATGTAATTATGTTTATATCTGAGGCCAGAAATGTTTGTCTTCATTCACAGATCTTTCAGCACCTGGCCGTTGCCTTGCATTATGAAAATTGAGGAATGAAAAAAACTAATTGTGGATAGAGTATATAAACAAACAATGATTTTATATGTATACCTTTTACCTCTCCATACAAACATGAATTTCCACATGTGTATTTAAATTCTTTATTACAGATGGTTGCTAAAGGAGGAAAGGGTTCTGATATGTTTCCTTCGGGACAGCATGAAACAGGTGGCTCTCCATCAAAGCAACAGCTGAGATCTGTTATTTCTGTGACTTCAGCTTTGAAAGAAGTGGGTATGGTAAGTTTCCTAAAACTTACAAACCCTCAAAGTCAAAGATTATTAAAAGGATTACATTTAGTGAAACTATGTTAATTTCGAATGTCCTATTAAGTTTTCCTAGAGAAAAAAAATACTTCTTAAGATTTTTGCATATGGTTTACTCTGAATATTAGAGCCTCGGTGATCTTAAGTTTTATATCTAGGACCTGGTAGATAAAAATGCCCCATCTTTCACAATTAACAAAGGTTCACTTTTTAAGAAATAATGTTGCCTTGGTACTTAAAGTAATTACCTCTAGGAATAAAGTCTAAGATATGTTTACATTTATTTTAAATTTTTTGGCATAACATGTTAGAGGACTCAGTATAATCACACTTAATTCGTTAGTTATTTCTTTTACCTTCTAGTTCTGAATCTCTACCATGCCAAGTGGATAGTAAAACATAGACAGGTGGACAAGTAGATAGTTTAACCTCGGAAGTGTTATATGTGTCAGGTATCCATCTAAAATGTGAAAACTGTTTTAGGGTTAAGGGAAGTGGGCACATGATGTGGAATTTCAACCTCGAATTCAACAGACAAAAGGGAAAATGTCTACTGAATCATATAACATATTAACATGATTTTTCTCCTTTCCTGATAATTAATGTCTGTGCCTTTTAATTGTTGAGTTTCATTAAGTTTTTGCAGACAATCGTGATGTTATTATACCAATTTTTTACAGCCTTTGTGTTTGTAGTGAAAATAAGACTGAGTAGGAAAATACAAGTTTCTTGGTCACTGTCAAGAACTTCATATAAGAAACTATTGTTTTTCAAGTCGGTTTAGTCTCTTTTTCTTTCTGATAACAGCTTTGCATGTACTACATTGTTCACTTCACCTTTAGATACCACTGTGTGGTTCCTTTCCTGGTACCCAGTGTCACATCTCAAGTAGCTGTTCATCTTTCTGATTGTAGCAACTGCTAAACTCCTGACTACTTTACTGGGTAAAATGCTCTTTGTCTCATTACATGTATTACTTTAAAACTGACCATTACATTCTTTTGCATTTTTCTCAAATAGTACAAAACTGAGGTAAACCATGTAACTAAATAGTTTTTCTGTATGTGTTTTCTTGATAAATATTACTTAAAACTTTGAGAATTGTTCTTTAATACTCTGAGTCTTCTAGATACCTTTGCTTTCATAACTACTAATTTCTTCTTTTCATATATTTAAAAATCCTAGGTGGTCTAAGCTTGCTTTGATTTTACTAATCAAAAGACAAAATTTATATTATCATTAGTACATGGGACTCAGAACTTGTTGCTACTCTCTTTGCTTAGGGAGAAAAGCCAATTCTCAATTATGTTTAGTTGTATGGCTTAATAAGAATTTATGTGTACATGAGCAATGACAGCTTCAAAGTAACACAGCTGATATTGAATTACTTACTCATCAAAGCTTACCCTGGCTCTAATTAAGAAAGTATATTAATTCATGAATTAGTTTTTTTTTTTATTTCCGTAATTGACTTAAAATTATCAAAAAATCAAGTGCCCAAGAGGAAGAGGATATAGTTAAAAATGAAACCAGTAATCCAAAAATATGACAAATCATTGAGAATTGGCCCTTCTGTTATGTATTAAGGCTATTACTTGATTATATTTAACTGTTTGTCACTGCTGATAATGAAAGAAGCTGAGTTATTTACAGGAATACATTAACTCACAAGGAGCAATTTAATGACAAAAATTAACAAAAGTATCAAAACTTTTAAGGAAGACTTTAAAAATAACATTTCTACTCTGTGTTTATCTGTGTTTAAAGGACAGTTTAACCCAGGAAACCTCAGAAGAAGTGCAAAAGGCTAACAATGCTATTTCAGTAGGTACAATTTTCAGTTTTTTTCCTCAATCACTTTACTTAATTGTATACATATTAAAATGTAGCATTTTAACTGTTTCAGAGTAAACGAGAAATACTACGTAGATTAAATCAAAATCTTAAAGCTCAAGAAGATGAAAAAGGGAAGCAGTGCCGCTCTGATACGCGGGAGATAATTGCTCAGGAGGATACCAAAGAGCCGGAGAAAGAAAAGTCGGTTTCATCTGATCGCAAGAAATGGGAGGCGGGAGGTCAGCTTGTGATTGCTCTGGATGACTTTACATCGGACACATCCTCCTTTGCAACTGACAGTACGTATAAAAGGGTTCAGATTCTGTCTTGGTCTAGCACACATGTAAACTTGCATTCCTGACACTCTGAAGGAAAACACTTAGAGGGATTGGAAGAGACTGGCAGAATTTCCCATAATACCGGTAGGTGGAAAATGAAAAACTAATCAGCCTTAAAAACAGCAAGAATTTTAATACAAAAATGTGAAGTGTGAGAGAGGGAACTAATACGTATTTAATTTGTGTTACTTTCTGATTGGTTACCCGGAACCATTCTTGATGAGATCCACAGTAGTAAACTTTGACAAAATCTCAGCAAGGTCTCTAAGGCGTTTAGCAGGAATATTGAGAATATCTCACTTGATGATTCATTTATTCAGCAATAACTACTGAGCATGTACTATTTTCCTAGGCGCTAAAGATACAACAATGAATGAACACAAACATGTGCTCTTGTGGAGCTTACATTCTAAAAGAGCGAGTCTAACCATCAACTAGCTAAATATAGTTTTAAGTAATATTTTGATGCAGTATTTTCTTAGAATTCCTTTTTGCATCAGAGAAAAGTCTAAAGACTCCATAGCGTTTATTTGTTTACTTATTTAACAGTTCTTTATTGAGTCCCATTATATGCCACATACTCCTAAGCAGTGAGGATGCAACAATGATTAGACATAGTCTACCCTTCGGGTGCTTAGGATCTAATGGAAAGGGAGGCAAGTAAAGAGGCAGTTAGTTGTAGTTGATAAGTAATATGCTAGGAATAATCATATCATAGCTACTATAAAAATATGTATCAGGACATAAATCATTGTTGGAGAGCCAAGACAATGATTTCTGGAAAAAGTGATATGCTGAGGAATGAGAAGTTAGCTAAACCAAAGCACAGTGTTTCAGACAGAGAATTGCTAGGACCCCAAAATGAGACATGTGACAGTAAGGGAACTCAATATAACTCAGCATGGATAACTAAAATTCAGAACTCAAGACAAAGACTGGCAAGCAAGAAGCCTTGGAAGAAGTAAACTGGACTAGATTATGAAGGGTCCTGTGCGTTGGCTCTGCCAAACAGTATGAACTTACTCTGAATGCAAAGGGGAATCTTTAAAACAAAGCGCCCACTTCTGGGTTTCTGGCATGTTGAATCCTGACTGGGCAATATTGGGGGGTTGGGGGAATGGCATCTTACCACTGCTTTGGTGGTACTTTGAGTTTTTGTCTTCTTCTCTATCCTGACTGCTACTGTTTGCTTGTCAGAGTTCTCAAATAGTTGCTTCATGCATTTTGTTATGGCTTTTATAACTGTATTCAGTGGTAAGTTATCAACACAGGTTGATATGTGCTTACTCCATCTTCCTTGGAATTGGAACTCTAATTATCCTTAAAGAGATTTAAATACTCAGAAAAATAATCTTTTTGTATTATCTCTGTAATCACCATTTCTGGTGATCCTAATTTCTTTGTTTAGATTCACATATCCATGTAATATTGTTTTCCTTCTGACGAAAGGACTTCTTTTAACATTTCTTGCAATGCAGGTGATAGATTCTTGTAACTTTTATGTAATGAAAACTATTTCACTTTAATTTTTAAAAGATATTTTCTCTGAGTATGGAGTTCTAGGTTGGCAATTTTGTTTTCAATGCTTTAAAGATGTTGCTCCATTGTCATTTGAATCGTTTCTGATAAGAAATATGACCCTTATCTTTGTTCCTCTCTTCATAACATGCCATTTTTCTCTGACTGCTTTCAAGGTTTGTCTTTATCATTGGTTTTCAGCAATTTTGGATGTACCTTATTGTAGTTTCTTTCATGTTTCTTTTCGTTGGGATTTGTTGAGCATCTTGGATCTGTGGGTTTACAAGTTTCATCAAATTGGAAATTTTTTTGCTAATATTTCTTCAAATATTTTTTCTGTGCCTTGCACCCCTTCTCTTCTTCAGAGACTGCAATTTCGTGTACATTAAGCAGATTGAAGTTGTCCCATAACTGCATGATACTCTTTTCATTTTTCAGATTCTTTTTTTTTCCTGTGTTTTTCTATTGCTCGAGTTTCAAATTCACTTATTTTTTTTCTGCATTGCTAAATCTAATCTATTCATCTCATTCAGTGAATTTTTCATCTCAGATATTGGAGTTTCGTCTCTAGAAGTTTGATTTGTGCATACACACATATATATATATATATATATGTGTCTCTACTTAATTTTTGATCATACAGAATACAGTTATAAAAACTTTATTGATGTCCTTGCCTGCTAATTTTAACAGGCTCTCTCCTGTAGTTTTCCTTGTCTCAGTTCTTGGTCCATTTTTGATTGAGTGATTCTTCTCCTCATTCTTTTCCTGCTTCTTTGTATGATTGGCAACTTTCCATTGGATGCCAGACATTGTGAATTTTACCTTGTTGGGTGCTTAGGTATTTTTGTGTTTCTGTAGTTATTCTGCAGCTTTGTTCTGGAATGCAGTTAAGTAAGTTGGACTCAGTTTGATCCATTCATGTCTTGTTTTTAATATTTGTTAGGTGAAATCAGAGCCATGTCTAGTGATAATTGTTCCCCACTATAGAGATGAAACCCTTCTGAATACCCAATATACCATGAATTATGACTTTCTCCATTCTGGCTGGTCGGAACACCCAATATTTTATGCCTTGTGTTCCCTGTAATCTTTTTGGGTAGTTCTTTTCCTTCCATGGGTAGTTTTCTCATACATTTGCTCGGATCACTACTGTACTGAATATTCAAGGGCCACACTCTGCAAATCTCTGTAATTCTCTGAAATTCTACTTGCCGTGGTCTCCCAAGAATCCCAGCTCCATCTCCTGAACTTGGGAAGTATACTGGACTCTTCCTGGGTTCCCTCTTCTGAGTTGCAGCCTGGAAACTCTCTCAAGACAGCAAGTTGGGGCAATCATAGGGATCATCTTATTTGTTTCTTTTCTCTAAGAGATCCATGTTCTTCATTACCTCTTACCAGTGTACTGAAGCTGTTGTTTTACACAGTTTGTCCATTTGTTTTTGTTATTTAGGCAATAGTATAACCCTAGGTATCCTATTCCATCTTACTCATAATTAGGAATCCTTGAGACCAGTTTTTACAAACTCTTGCACTAATCTAGACAAAAATTATTAATGACCTTAATTGGAATATGATAAAGAAAAGACATCATAGTTAAGATTCAAGTACACTCAGGGGCAGACCTCTAAGGGCTTTATGTGAAACTCTTCTAAGAGTTTGTCAGAGAAAGAAGAACTTTGGAAGGAAAATGAGGAACAGTCAGAGTTAGGAGGATTGGGAGTGTGGCATAGATTTAAAAGGAAGAAGAGAGTACTTCAGGTTGAGGGCTAAAAAATTTACACTGGTTTTGTTCAGGAAGAGGCATTGTGACCTTGATAAAAGCCATTTCATTGGAGTGCTAGGGGCAGATAGGGAATCGGGAATTAAGAAGTGAGTGGAAGGTGAGGAAGTGAAAAAGAGAGAGAGCGACAGAGAGACAGAGAGAGAGAGAGTTTAGAAGCTTTTAAGGTAGCTGATCTGTGAAAGGGAAGAGAAATGCAGGGTGGTGTTACTTGGTAGCGATGTAGAGTCAGTATAACCTTATAAAAAAGAGACTTGAAAATATTTTATGATAATTAGAAGGGCAAAGTATATCACATCACTCTCTTATTTAAATTCTAATTGATTTCCATTGTTATTAGAGTAAAAATCCTAAGTCCCTTTAATAGTCTACGAGACTCCTGTGCTTTTCCCTTGCTTATTGACACTATCCATTTCATTCTACCTATTCTCACTTCTCCCATCTTAAAACCTGCCAAGCTCTCTCTTTTTCATAGTCCTCTTCCCCTTTCTTCTTTCCTGTCAGTTCTTTGCATGGCTGCTTTTTTTTTTTTCTTTTCTGTCCCTATTCTTCAACTTTTATCCCATTTCCGAAGTCCTCTTTATAGCAGAGCTCTTCAAAGTGCCATCTATTTATAATTCCAATTCCTCTCCTTTCATTCTCCCTTAATCTACTTCAATCAAGTGTTTTTTCCCTCAACTACTCCATGAAAACTGTTCTTTTCAGAATTATCGACGACCTTTATGTTATAGTTAGCTATCCTAATTTTATGAATCCGCAGCATTTGCCATACAGGATTATTATCTACACTCACCATCCAATTTCTTGAAACCCTTTCTTCACTTTTATACAGTCTATTGAAAGTAAACCTCTTCTATTATTTTTTATATAACAGAATATTATTTATTATTTTTAAGGAACTAATCACATACTGTAATTATTTTCTTCATTTAAGTATCTTTTGCCTGTGTTCCCTTTTAGAACATAAACTTTTAAAATAAGCTCATCTGACTTGTACTGCGTGTTTTGTATTCCTTAACAGTAGCACTGATTTTATTCATAAAAAATGGTCATTAAATAGATAGATGAATCTGAGGGCAGACACAACTAATGTGAGATCTTTCAGATGGTGGGACTGGAGATAATTTAGAGCAGCACCTCTGAGGTAAAGATTATCGCCAGTGTGACGGGGATAGAGGTAGAGAGATGTAAATTTTATAGAAGATGGAAGAAAATCCCTGCCATATTATCTTAAATGGGAGGAAAAGTTATATGCAGACAAGAAACACAAGAATTGGCTAATCTTGTCTTTGAAAAATCAGTTCCCTATTGATAGTCGTTTTGGCTGCACAAACTGAACATTACCTGCTGATTTGCAAGGACTTGCTTTCCTGGCACTGGTACACAACAATTTCTATCAATGAGTATTTAGTTAACACTGAAAGTTTATATGACTTATACCCCATACTATTTGAGATTGTATACTGTCTATTACTACTAGGTACGTATATGCTAAAGGAATTATTAACGAACATTCTAAAGACTCAGACTTCAATAGATAATATTCTATTTTTTGCTTTCCTATATTTTATTTTTAAGGTTTACCACAAATTATTGTTTTCAAAAAGAAAGTGTCAGTTGCCTACTTAATATACATATGATAAATTCAAACAAAATTTCTTAGAAATACTTTCTCTGCTTTTAATCCATAAGTGCTATTTATCTTAGGATGTGTTTTCTATTTTCTTCAATTAAATTTATAGAAAAAAAATTTCATTTATATTTTATCTATTTTTGGTACTCTCCCAAATTATTGCTCAATTTTTAGGTTTCCTTTTTTTTTTCATTTTTCTCAAATAAAAATTTTATATAAATATAATTTATGTTTTTTCTATTTTTATATTCCCTAAAACTATAGTTTAATTCCTATTTAAAAAGGCAATTAAAGATATTTTTATTACTAATATTAATTGCCTCTTCATTTATTCCCTGGAAGTCTTTTTTTAAGCATCATCATCATCATCTCTTTGTTATGTAACCTTTTTTTTTCCTCATGAAGCGCTCTCAATTGGATAGCATACCTTAAATCTGCCTTACAATGCAATATTATTATGCCACTGAAAATTATTTTTTATATCTTATAGGACATACATTGGGGGAGGTTATTAAATTAGATCCTGGAGGATCTCCAAGAAGAGTTTGGGGAAAAAGCCCTACAGATTCTGTTCTAAAGATACTTGGAGAAGCTGAAATACAACTTCAGACTGAACTATTGGAAAACACAACCTTTAAAAGTGGTAAGCAGAAGCTATACTTTTTTTTACCCTATTCTGGAAGTAATATTAAAAATTAAATTGTACTTTTAAGATGTTTCTACATAAATGAATTATTTATAACATTATTTTTTGTTATAATAATTTTCTAATTAGATGGAGATTAGTTTTATTTTTAGGGTAACTGTCTCAAATGGCAGTCTTGAGTTTTGATCTGATATAACCTGGATGGGAACTAAAACTAAAAGGAAATGTGTTTGGGAGAGGCAGAAATGTAGAATAGTCAGAATGATGTTTTACATGAATAAAGATAGAGGAGCATTACATTGAGATGAATGGTGTATGTTTTAAGTGGATTCAGTAATTAGGTTGATGAAAAGACTCAAAGATAACTGTAGTAACTATGACAAATTATCCTAGGACTGGGGAGGATGAATTCTTGTGAGGAAAACATTTATGACCCATGAGTGTCGTGTGTCTTGGTATTACAGATATGCATAAAAAAGTGTCTGTGTATAAAACGAGTGTTTTCAGATTTAACAGCTTATTCAAATGAAGAGGAAGTTAAATATAGTATTTTTTATGTTGTGTCTAGGCACAAATATGTGTATTGTGTAGTCTGAAGGTCCCACATATATTCATTCCCATTAGAACTATGACTTTAAAAACATCAGATTCTGATTCCTCTTAAGTAAAAATTGTATTGCTTATATGTGTCATTTGGTGTATGGTAATACTTAGGCGATGTGAAAGCGGGGCTTTCCTTCTCCATATTAATATAATCCTTCTGCATAGAATTGGAACTGAGAAGTATTTTATTTTATGATTTGTCTTTTCTTTTTAATTGTTTGCCAGCTATTTATCAAACACTTACTAGCTGTGTAAACTGTTACATGTTAGGTGGTAAAACTACAAAGAGTTAAAGATCATCCTTCCTCTCAGAGGACAGACAAATGGAAACAAATAAGTGATAATATCGCATGAAAAGGGAAAGAATGAAATTATGCACAGAGCTACAAGGTAGTGCACAGATATTTAAGTAGTAAACTTTATTTTGGATAGTTAAAGGCTTCCCAGAGTTGTCATCTGCTCTCTTTTAATATTTCCCTTAAATATGTTTACTTAGAAGAATATGCTCTGTGCTGGGATTTTACAACAAACGAGTCACAGTTCCTACCATCAAGGATATCACATGTGTCAGAGTCTGTGATAGAAGTGGTGCATGTGAAATACCGTGGAGCCACAGTTGGGGAGGCTTTATGTTGTCAATACTGTACAGTTTCGTTAATGATAATGTGGCCCTTTGGGGTCAGGGAAAGTCACAGAAAGCAAGTGATTTGGGGGAGGTAAGGTTGAGAATGAAATTCCACGCAATATGCAATTCCCCATATGAAAAGGCACAAAGGTTATGTAATGTGTATGTGGGAGTAGCTACATGTTGTGGAAAGGGAATGGGCTTTGGTTCCAATTCTGGTTCCATCACTTTCCCAGAAACCATGTGCAAGTTCCTCTGACTTGGACATTCAGTTTCTACATGTATAGAATGGAAATAGTATCATCAGGGATTATTTTGTGGATTAAATGACAAACATAAAGGAATTGCAGTGTTCTTTAGTCTTCCAATCCTTATACCATGTCTCTTTCATCATTTTGATTGTCTTAAGCTCTTTTTATAATAGATGCCTTAGGAAGGGCTCATGTGAACAGTATGACCAGAGATTTTGCATATTCATAACAGTTTGTCTGAAGACTTTATTCTTGAAGGTCAATTTGACTGAATATAAATTTGCTTACATTTCCTTTCCTTGAATGTGTTTATAACTCCATTGTATTCTGACGTAAAGCATAACTGTGAGAAAGTCTGATGACAAACTTACTATCTTTTTCTTATAAATGACTTGATTTTTTTATTTGGATGCTCAAAGAATATCTTTCTTTATCCTTAAAGTCCAACAGTTTTCTTAAAATGTATTTTGGTGTTCAGTTTATTTTTCTAGTACATGTTGTATTTTTTTAAATTCTTTTAATAGAGTTTTGTTATAAAGTAGTTTTGGGTTCATGGCAAAATTGAGCAGAAAGTACAGTTTCCATGTACTCCTTCCTTTCGTGTAAGCACAGCTGCCCAACCATCGGCATCCCCCCACCCCAAGAGCGGTGCGTTTGTTACAATCGATGAACCAACATTGGCACATTATTATCACCCAAAATTCATAGTTTACGTTAGGATCCATTCTTGGTGTTGCACTTTCTATGGATTTATATAATGACATGTATCCACCCATGTATCGTACAGAATAGCTTACCACCCCCAAAACCCCTATGTTCTACCTATTTATCCCTCACTCCCACCAAACTCCTAGCAACCACTGATCTTTATACTGTTTCCGTGGTTTTGGTTTTTGCAGAATATCATATAGTTGGAATTAAACAGTACATAGCCTTCTCAGACTGGCTTCTTTTACGTAGCAATATGCATTTAAGATTCCTCCGTGTCTTTTCTCACTGCATAATAGCTCATTTGTTTTTAGTACTGAATAAGAACACATGGTATGGATGCACCATAGTTTGTTTATACAAGTTACACGCCTATTGAAGGACATCTTGGTTGTTTCCAAATTTTGGCAATTACAAATAAAACTGCTATAAACATCTGTGTAAAGGTGTTTTTCTGGACATAGGATTTCAGCTCATTTGACTGAGTATTAAGGAGTGGGCTTGCCAGATCGTGTGGTAAGAGTATGTTTTGTTTTATAAGAAACTGCAAAACTGTCTAACAAAGTAGCTGTACCATTTTGCATTCCCATCAGAAATGAAAGAGTTCCTGATGCTCCACATCCGCAAAAGCATTTGTTGTCAACGTTTTGGATTTTAGCCATTGTAATAGATGTGTGATGGTATCTCATGCTTTTAATTTGCAATTCCTTAAAGCACATGATGTGGAGCATCTTTTCATATGCTTATTTGCCATCTGCATATCTTCTTTGGTGAGGTGTCTGTTCAGATATTTTGACCAATTTTTAATTGGGTTGTTTTCTTACTATTGAGTTTTAAGAATTCTTTGTGTACTTCGGTTAACAGTCCTTCATGTGTTTGTCTTTTGCAAATAATTTCTCCCAGCCTGTGGCTTATCTTCTCATTTTCTCGACAGTGTCTTTCACAGAGCAAACGTTTTTAATTTTAATTTATTCTCTTTTTAACAGATCGTGCCTTTGGTGTTCTAGCTAAAAAGTCCTTGCCAAATCCAAGGCCATCTGGATTTTCTCCTGTAGTATCTTCTAGGAGTTTTATAGTTTTGAGTTTAACATTTAGGTCTGTGATCTATTTTGAGGGTTTTTTTGGTGAAGTGTATAGGGTCTGTTTCTCGATTTATATATATATATATTATATATTTATATATATATATATATATATATATATATATATATATATATATAATATATATATATTTTGTTTGTTTGTTTGTTTGTTTGTTCATAAATGTCCAGTTGTTCCAGCACCACATTTTGTAAAGGCTATTTTTTCTCCATTGAATTGCCTTTGCTTCTTTGTTAAAGGTCAGTTGACTGTACTTATGTGGTGTATTTCTGAGCTCTATCCTGTTCCATTGATCTATTTATTTATTCCAGTACCACACTGTCTTGATTACTGTAGCTTTTAGTAATCTTGAAGTTGGGTAGTATCAGTCCTCCAACTTTGTTCTTCTCCTTTAATACTGTGTTGGCATTTTTGGGTCTCTTGCCGCTTCACATAAACTTTAGAATCAGTGTGTCAATATCCACAAAATAGCTTGCTTGGATTTTGATTGGATTGTGTTGAATCCATAGATCAAATTGGGAAGAACTAGCATCTTGACAATAGTGACTCTTCCTAGCCATGAACATGGAAAATCTCTCCATTTACTTAGTTGTTCTTTGATATTTTTCATCCGAGTTTTGTAGTTTTCCTCATTGTGGTGTATTTTTTTAATGTGGTTTCCAGATACTTCCCCAGCCCCCAATTTTAGGAGAGTGTTCTTGAGTTATAGTTTTCTGTTTTTTTCCTTTAAGTCTACTTCAGGGGCTTCTATGAGTATTTTGGATCTTTTTTGCCTTTTCTTTCTGCCCTTTCTCTTGAATCCTTTCTGTCGCTTATTTTTTTAATTAATTTTTTTCTCCTGTTCACCTTCCATGTCTCTTAAGACGTTGTGTGTTTTGTTTATATGATGTGTGTTTGTTCTATAACCTTTATTTCTAAGATTTTTTTCTAGTCTTTCCTGAGCTCTGTCAACTGCCTCATCCTGATTATTTTCTCGTTGTCACTTGCATTGTTCTATTATATCATGTTCTTCTTTTTTCTAGTTGATTTTTAAATTGTAGGTTACTAACTTTAATTTGTTTTGTGGTTTTCTTAATCTATTGCAGTGGTTCTCAAACAAGGGTGATTTTGCCAAGAGAGGACACTTGGTATAGTCTAAAGACATTTTTGGTTGTCACCTAGAAGGGGTACTAGAAGTATCTAGTGGATAGAGGCCAGAGAATCTGGTATGTCTTCTACAATGCATACTGTAACAAGTACTTCCCAAAACAAATTACCTGACCCAAAAGGGCCAAAGTTGGGAAATCCCAGTCTGGGGGGACACATCATTCCACTTCTATTTTTTCTTATAGTGACTTTGTACAGAATTCAGTAATAACCCTATTATGTTACTTATTTGCATGTGAAATTAGATTTGCTAAATGTTCAGGAGGGAAAAGTGAGTCAAAACAGCTTTTCTAACTTCAGAGCTTAGAGCTTCCTCTTCTATTACTTACACGACATTTTTTAGAATTATGGCCCTGTAGTTTCTGACCTCTTCTGGCCCTGTTGCTTTCCCCCATTTTTCTCTTTCCTTTGTTTCTATTATCTCTGCACAGATCAATTTGGATTCTCCTTCCAGCAGTTTCTCCTCAATGTGGTCTTTTGTTCTAGAAGGAAACATCAGTTAGTTTTGAGACTTCTTAGGGCCCGGAGTACCATAACCCTTTGCTATTAACCCCTTCAGTTTACTTACAAATTGGAATTTGTAAAAACGATTCCCATTTCCGCTGCTCTTCTGAAATTGACCCATCATGTTTGCTTGTGAATACCTACAGGCCGTTGCGGAATTCTCCTGATCTGGAGCCTGTCAGGTGCCCTCTTGTTTCTCCCTGCTTTTCTTGTGCACAGATGCTATTATTACCTGAGTCTGGAGATTGTCAGTGATTTTTTTCCCTATTCACATGTACTTCAGGGTTTGTGAGGATACTTTTCACCTAGATTTGGTTTAGATGTTAGTCATGGGTATTTGGTTTTGCTATCCTGATTTTGCCTGTGTCTGTAGAGGGACTCAGGAAGAATTTTTAAAAAACCAAAACTATTTCCTTTGCTGTCTTCCTAGAATTTCTCTATTTGTCCTTAAATATTTGATCCATTGATGTGCTGTAAAATTTTTTTCTCACATTTGACTGTTTTCTTCCTTTCTAACTGTATAGAAACCCCTCCACCCACCCACTGCCAGGGAAAATAATTTATGAGATGTGTTTGTCTATAATTTTCCTTTTTTGTAAGGTGCTTATGGTGTTTTGGTATCAAGGATTTGCTGGCCTTATAAAACAAGTTGGGAAGTACTATCTTTTTTCCTGTTTTCTGGAAAAGTTGTGAAAGATTAATATTATTTTTTCCTTGAGTATTTGGAAGAATTCGCCTGTGAAGCCATCTGCACTTTGAGTTTTCTCTGGGAAGATTTAAATTATGGATTCAATTATGTTGTAATTCCTTTTCGATGTTTAGATTATTTGCAAGTATTTTGCATTTAATTTTGTAACATTTTGGTGTTTTTCTAGTTATCTTTCAAATTTTGTTGTAGTCATAGAACATCATACTGTGCATGATCTCAGTCCTTCGAAATTTTTGAGACTTGCTTTATTGCCCGATTTATGGTCTGGTAAATGTTTCATATTCACTTGAAAAGAAGGCGTATTTCGTAGTTACTGAGTGTAGTTGTATGTATGTATCTTCTGTGTCATTTTGTGTAATCATAATGTTTAAATCTTCTATAATTTTACTGATTATTTTTTCTGCTTGTTCTATCAGCTACTGAAAGAAGAGTGTTAAAATCTCCACTTGTTTATGGATTTGTCATTTTGTTATTTTAATTCTATCACTTTTTGCTGTTTATTTTTTAAAGCTAAATTATTTAGTGCATGGCAATTCGGATTGTTGCGTTGATTGTTTAGATTGTTGCATTGACCCTTTTATTATTATATGTCTGTGTTTATCTCTAGTATCATTACATCCTTTAAAGTCTACTTTATTTCATATAGCTATACCATTGAACATTCTTTTGGTTAATGTTTTCTTGGTATATTTTCTTCTGTATTTTTTCCTCTCAGTTTTTCTGACCCCTTATGTTTCAGTGTGTCTCTTATCTCAAATCCCGTCCAACAATCTTTGTCTTTAAATCTGAATGTTTATTTATCTATAATATAATTATGATATGGTTTGATTTTTAGTCTATGTACAATCTTGCTATACGTTTTTTGTTTGTCCCATACGTTCTTTGTTTCTTTATTCTTTTATTCCTTTCAGTGTTTTAATTTTTCCGTTTGTTTTAATCAAACATTTCATTTTTTTCTTGTTATTTGTTTGTAGCTATACATTTTTCATTTACCCTTTTGTTGTGGTCCTATAGATTACAATTTGTGTCCTTGTTTAATTCTACCATAATGCTCATTTAAGTCGACCTTAATTTAGTATTTATAGTCCTTAAACTATACCTGTTTTTTTAACAATATTACTCCTTTATCCCCCTCCATCCCTTTATACTACTGTTATTATATATTTTATTTTCATATATTTATACAGCTCATGAGCCATTATTATGCTAAGCAATTAATATTAATTTATACTTACATTTGATTCTTTACAGTGCTCCTTATTCCTGAAGTTGCATACTTCCATTTGGTATATTTTTCCTTTAGTTTGAAGAACTTTCTTTAATATTTCCTATAGTGAAGATCTGCTGTTTATAAATTCTCTCAGGTTTTGTTTGTCTAAAAAGGTCTTTATTTCACCCTCCAGCTTTATTGAATTATGATTGAAAGATAAAAAAATTTATATATTTAAGGTGTACAACGTGGTGTTTTGATGTAAGTATACCTTGTGTAATGATTACCATAATCAAGCCGATTAACACGTGCATGACCTCACATACTGTGTTTTGCCATGTATAATGCACACTTTTTTGCCCAAATTTGTGAGGGAAAAATAAGGATGCGCATTATACATGGGTAGTACTAATTCCATATCCATATAAATGTTTTTAATTCTTTCATTTATGCTTATGAGTTAAAAGTGTAACTCTAGAAATCAAGAACAATATCCATATGCAAAATAATACCCTGAAATACAGTAATCGGTTTTGTTGAACTTACGACAAACTTGCAACAACGAAGAGTTCTTGGCCTTCTGTGATATGTAAATATGGTAAATTTGTTACCAGTACATGAAATTTCTTGTACCATAATATGTTTAAAAAAATGAATGCTAAAATTCCTTTACAATATCAAAAACAAGTACCTACGTTTAAAATAAAAATTTGAGTTAAAAATTAAAACAAAGGGTTTTTTCCCTGAAAGTTTGGGCCAAAACCGTGGGTGCACATTATACATGGTAAAATATGGTACTTTCAGGTTTTGTGTGTGTGTGTGTGTGTGTGTGTGTGTGTGTGTGTGTGTGTGTGTATTGTGCGTTGAGAACACTTAAGATTTACTCTTACGGAATCTCAAGTATACTGTACGTTATTAACTATAGTTAACCATGCTGTACGTTAGATCTCTAGAACTTACTCATAACTGAAAGTTTATTCCCTTTACCAACATCTCCCCATTTGCCCTACTTCCCAGCCCCTGGCAACCACGATTCTGCTCTGTTTTTCTGCGTTCTACTTTTTTAGATTCCACATACACATGATGTCATGCAAAGTTTTTCTTTCTGTATCTGGCTTACTCACTTAGCATAATGCCCTCTAAGAATGTCCTTCTTTCTTGAGGTTGAATAATATTTTATTATATATATATCACGTTTTCTTTATCCATTCATCTGTGATGACACTTTGTTTCCATGTCTTGGCGACTGTGAATAATGCTACAGAGAACATGGGGGTGCAGATATCTCTTCAAGCTGCTGATTTCATTTCCTTTAGATATGTACCCAGAATGGGGTTGCTGGATCATTTGCTAATTTTATTTTTAGTATTTTGAGAAACCTCCATACTGTTTTCCATTGTGTCTATACCAATTTACATTCCTACCAACAATGCACAACTTTTCTCCATATCCTCACCAGTATTTGTTATTACTTGTCTTTTTGATAATAGCTATATTAATAGAACTGAGATGATCTTATTGTGGCTTTTTTTTTTTTTTTTTTTTTTTTTTTTGCATTTCCCTAAATAATAGTGATGTTCACCACCTTTTCATATACCTGTTGGCCATTTGTACGTCTTCTTTTTAGAAATGTCTATTCAGTTCCTTTGCCCTTTTTCAGTTGCTATAATTAATTATAGCAAATTAATTCTAATTTGCCCATTTTTTGGGCTATTGAGTTGCATGAGTTCCTTTTATATTTTGGATATTTAACCTCTTGTCAGATACATGCTTTGCAAATATTTTCTTCCATTCCATCGATGTCCTTTTCATTTTGTTTATTGTTTGATTTGCTGTGGAGAACTTTTTAGTTTGTTGTAGTCTCACTTTATTTTTTCTTTTGTTGCTTGTATTTTTGGTATCACATCCAAAAATTCCTTGCCAAGATATAGTATATCCTGTTTTTTGACTTGTCTATTCAAGTGTCTTGCCTGTTCCACTGTGTTGTTTTTCTTTTGGTTTCTAGGAGTTTTTTTGTATATTCTGGATAGAAGCCCTTTTTTAATTGTATGTGTTGTAAATATATTTTGTCTTTCAGTGGCTTGTCCTCTTAAACTTGTCCTTAAAAATGCCAATGATAAAAGACTAAATAAATTGGGCTATAATAAAATTAACAATTTCTGTTCTTCAAAGAACTGTCATTCAGTGGAATGTTGAATAGGAGTGTCATGTTCTTGATTCAAAGAAGTAAATGTATTATATTAACTCAAATCTCTTTCAAAAATGCCCATTATCAGATTAAGGAATTCCCTTCTGGTCTTGTGCTTTTGAAGAGTTGAATTTTATCAGATCCTTTTCCTGAATCAATTGAGATGAGTGTATGATTTTTCTGCTTTATTAATCTGGCAAATAGCTTTGATTGATTTTCAAATATTAAAGGAGCCTTGTCAGTATTTTCAGTATTTTTTTTCATTGTTACCAGTCTTATAAGTCAAGTATTTCATTGATTTTATTTGTGATTCTCTGATTGTGAATTTCATCATGTCATATTCTTTTGGCCATTTTGATTTGCTTCTCTGTAATTTTTTTTTTATATTCTTTGTCCTTTCTGTATTGCATTGCCTATCTTTTTCCTGTGAATTTTTAATCTGATGTAGATAACCTTTATTTGGTACGTCATCACAGGTTTTTCCACACTCTGCTTCACTTATTTTTATGCTGTTTTTGGACATGCAATTTTTTTAAAATTTTCTTACTATTATGTTTTTTCTTTACATCTTCTGAATTTCCCTTATTAGATGGAAAATTTCCCCAAATCTTTAAGTTAAATAGGTAACAGACACATTTATGCACGCGTGTGCCCCCCCCACACACACACATAAGATCATTAATCTAATTGGAATTCTAAAATATTTTTCTTGGTTATTTTTAGGCAATTATTATTTCAAATGAATTTTAAGTTCATTTTATCTAACTGGGTGTTATAATTAGAATTGTTTTAATTTATATATTGGTTTCTGGAGTATTATTTTTATGCTATTAAATTCGAGAATTTAAGTATATTCTTTTTATTTGTACCCATCTTTTGTGTTTGTCGGTAACATTTTGTTTTCTTCATTTAAGTTCTAAAACATTTTTTGGTAAATTCATTGTAATACAATGTGGATTTTTATCTTTAAAATGGGTGATATATTATTTACATTTCCTTTTCTAAGTTGCTATGTCTAGTTAAAATGAAGCTATTTTTTCTATCTATGTAAAATTTTATATGCAGACTCCTTATACTGAATTATTTTATTAAATCTTTTAGGTTTTTTTCCTTGACATCTTAGATCTTCCAGATGTTCAGGTTATATCATCAGTAAGAAGAAATCGTTTTTTGTCTAATATATATTTAGATTTCTTTTTCTTCTTACGACATTTGGTAGACCCTGGAAAGCAATCTTTAATAGTAAGGATGCTATCTGGCATCCTTGTGCCTGATTTCAGTAGACATGATTTTTATAGCATAAAAGTAAGGCCGAAGGAACAAAAACACAGATGTGACCTCTACCGTAATCAGTTTGTTGATAGGCTTGGTGAAGGGAAGATATTCCAAAACATGAGCATCATTACAGTTTTGTTCTCTGTTGACTAGGAAGAAGTAAGGTAAAACAACTAACAAATACCTATACACAACTTTTTTTCCTAAGGAAATTAACTGAACCAGGGGCAGTTCCTGCTAATCCAGTGTTTTATAGTGGTAGACCACAGGCAACACAAAGGACTGCTTGAAATGAAATCGAGACCAATGAGCAAGGTTCTCTGGTTTTCTCCAATCTTTCAGCCATGTGTATATAGACGTAGTAGGCAGAAAATTGAATTTATGAAGGGTTGGGATTTTGCCACAGGAGTACAGTGAGGTGAGGAAGTATGCAAGAGAATGATTATCATGATGAACTTCAGTTGAATTTTAATTGGGGTGGTAGGGAAAGAACACATGGTAGGATCAGTGCATTGTAGGTTCTGCTAGAGTAACATTTTTTAGAGTTGGGGTAGTAGAGGGAGATAACTGGAAAAATAGGATGTTAAATATTGGAAGGTGGAATATTTAACATTGAACATTTTGAGGAGCTGTAATTAATGACAAGGTCTCTAAGGTATGATCATTGGAGTGACTGAGGTATGGTGAATGTCAGGTCATTGGAGAGGAACCGGAAGTCCGTATATTGGAAGGGTTCTTGGTGCAGATATAGAAATCAACCTAACTAGGGAAGGCAGTTTTAGGGAAGGAACATCTGACGGTGACCTAGGAAGTTAACATCTTCAAGGAATAAATGGGAGTGACCTCTTGGGATCTTGTAGATAACTTCAGTAAGTTGTTCTGAGGTAAATCCATTCTTCCTGGTATCAGTTAAAGTATGGAGAGTTTGTGATAATGAGAAGTAACTAGCAATTACCAGAAATAAACAAAAACGGTTAATAATTTTAAAATTACCACCCTGACACATATGTATTAGTTTCAAAAAAAAGGGAAAAAATAGCAAACCATAGGTTAACTACCCTAGAAATCATTATGTATAATTAAAATGAAATTTGGCTATCATATACCTTAATCATTTATTAATTTCTAATATATCATAGCTTAACCAATAATTACCTGTTTTAAGAATGCACTTTTTGTACTTTGTTCTAAATGCTGTTACAGGTAAAATTCAAGTCTCTGTGAAAACATAACATGATTTCTCATTTTTGTTTTTTCAGATATTTCTCCTGAAGGGGAGAACTACAAACCCTTAATTAGTGGAGAAGAAAAAGTAAAATGTATTTCAGTTGAAATGAACCCATCAGCTACTGTTGTTTCTTCTGTTGATAGAAACAGTCCAAAGTTTAGTGAGGCATCTCCACAGATGTCATTGAAACCGGAAGAAAATTTGGATGGTATGTTTCAGTGGGTCAAAAGGAGTTATATTTAATTTAATGATACTTTTAATTGTTTCTTTATAAACAAATCATCAAAATACGTATATATGTTTGGGTGATTCACCTCAAATTAGGTTCACTACTTTTTATACTTTTAGTAACTAGTCTGTGTGTGTGTGTGTGTGTGTATATATATATATATATATATATATATATATATATATATATATATATATATAAAATGCAATACAATAAATCACCCCAAACTTGGTGTTAAAACAACTATTATGTGTCATGGTTTTGTGTGTCAGGAATTGAGTCAAGACTTGGCTCAATATGATTTTTTTTTTTTAATTATGTGCTTTTGTGTCTGGGATAGCTGGGTGGGATTCAGCTTGCAGCCAGGCTAGTCTGATGGGTCCAAGATGACTTAAATACCTGGAAGGCTGGGCTAAGCTGGGCCTCTCTCCCTTTTCATGTAGTCTCTAGGCCTTTCTGTGTACTCTTTCCAGCAAGTAGTCTGACTTCTTATGTGGTGGTCCAGGGCTCACAGATACCTAAGTAAGGGCTGATTATACTCTTAAAAGTTAATCTCAGAATTGGCACTGTATCACTTCTGCCATACTTCATTGGTCAAAGCAGTCACATACCAGCTTGGATTCATAGGGAGGCAAAACAGACCCCACCTTTCAAAGATAAGAGTGCTAAAGAATTTGTAGTCATCTGTAATCTGCCATAGTCTGCCATTGGACGAAAAATTATTCATGTTCCCCCCACATGCAAAATATGTCCATTCTCAAAGCCTCATTGTATTATGACATTGGCTCAAAGTCTCAAGACGTTGTTATAAAAGTCAGGCCTTGGATACAGTTCTTTGAATACAATTATTCTCAATTTGAAGACGTAGAAGTACAAGAGAAAGTTACTTCTCTTTCATATCACTAAAATGTAATGATGAAACAGGAATAGAGAGTCCTTTTCAAAAACAAGGAAAATGGGAAATACATAGCAATCATTGGTCCATAAAAATTCTGAAGTCCACCCAGGACTAGCATTGTCAGTGTGCTTCCTTTAGACCAAAAGTTGGCGTCCTCAAGGGTTCTTGTCTTCTGAACTATGTGTTTTCCTGGTGGTGCTTCTGCAAGTAGCATAATTTTGTAGATTTTATATTGAATGTTAATTAACATTCACTATTTTTTTTTTTTTTTTTTGAGACTGGCCCTTCTCTACCTTGAGGTGTCTTTGAGGATTCTGTGAGACAGTGCTCTTGAGATTTCATAGAAATCCTTTCGTCTAGCAGAGAGAGTCTGTGAGACATCTTTCTATGCCATAACAAATGGTTTTCTGGCCGCACCTTAGACTTCATCTTTCCCGTGAGACCACATTTTACTGTCCTAACTTTCACGTTTGTCTTGAAGCCTTGTCTTCCCTTTAGAAGCTTTTGTTGTCTAGAAGGAATTATCTTGGACTTTCTTTTCTAAATTCTCTGTATAAACTAAACAGTTCTTTCTCTCTCTCTTGCACTTTCTCAGAGGCTCTTAGAAGCTAGCTGGCACTTCGAACGTTCTGCTTAGATGGCTCCTTAGCTAGATCATTGGCTCTATTAAGTATGTTTTCTGTAGTCCTGGTTTTCATAGGTACCAATTTTCTGCCACTACATAACAAGAATCCCCTTTTCTGCGGTCTCCAGTAACTTTTTCCCACTGGCCAGCCTCTCATCAACAGTCTCCCTGAAGCCCTTTCAACTTCTGCCTCCTACTCAGTCCCAAAACCAGTGCATATGTTTTAGGCTTTTGTTATGTCAGCCCCCCATTTTCAGATACGAAATTCAGTTATCTATTGATGCAAAACAAATTACTCCCATAACTTAGTGACTTAAAAATCACTTATTTTATCTCATACCTCTGTGGGTTAGGAATTGGGAAGGTTCTTCTCTGTGTGGCATCAGCTGGCCTCACTCAGTGGGATTCAGCTGTCAGCTGCTTATCTGGAGGGTTCAAGACAATGCCTGTCCCATCTATGGAGTCTTGGCAGGGCTTGGCTGGGTCTGGTCAGCTGGGTTACTTTCTCTCATTTTAATCTCATGACCTTGTCATGTGGTCTTTCCAGGATAGTTCACCTTCTTTATAGTTCACCTTCTTTCATGGTGGCTTAGGCTTCCAGATTCCAAGGTGGATGCTGCCATTTCTCTTCAAGACTAGACCTGGATTTGGCATAGCAACAGTTCAGCTGGACTCACTTGGTCAGCGCACTCAACAATGTCAGCCTATATTCAAGGGGAGGGACACAGAGCCCTCCTCTAGATGAGAGGAATGTCAGAGACCTTGCTATATGTGTGGACCATCTTTAATTCACCACAGTAACTTGCATAGTCTTATTTGTTAGAATCATAGTTGGTATCTTAAGACTTTTCTTAAACAAACAAAACCCTGTTAGAAGGGTTTGTTTGTTCTTAAAAAACAAACAAAACCCTGTTAGGCATATAATAGAGGCCAGATAGCCTAGTGCGAGAGCCACCACACTTTTTCTGCAAAGAGCCACGTGGTAAAAATTTTAAACTTTGCAGGTAATAAAGCCAAAAGTCTTGTTTGTAGAAGGTATCACATTAATAAGGCTAAGGTGCTAGAGAACAAGTACCCATTAAAAAGTAACGAGAAAAGGATTTCCCTCCTGAGTGCTTGCCTATGAGTGACCCAAAAAATCATATGAATAAAAGATAAAAAGTTTAAGGATTTGTACAATATCAGTTACCTTTCTAAATAGGGCAGCTAATTGGAAACTGTTAAACTATAGAAGGAAAGGTTATCTGGATTTCAGGAAAAAAATGGGTAATGGCTTAAACAAGATAGTACTGATACCTGAATTAGAAAGGAAAAAGAGAAGTTAACAAATGAAGAAAAACTCTTCTTGTCACTGTTTTCATTCAGAAAATATCAACCAGATAACAAATGAGCCACTGCCAGAAAATAGAGGTACTACTCTGGTTATTAATTATTTGAGGGTCTAGGAAAATAGATTTAGTGTACTTCAATTATGTTCTCAATATCATTGTAAAAGTCTAGGTGATAGGATTCTTTTTTCTTTTTTGAATGTTGAAAGATAGATTTTCATGACTGAACTTTCCTGTAAGTTACTAATCAATGATATTACAGTCTAGTCTCCTTCCATATTCCTAACCACGGATATTGTTATTTTTAAAACTAGTTTTTATACATTCATTAAAGCAATTTACATTCTACTGAAATTTTAAGGGAAGTTTTATATACTAATGAAAAATACGGAGTATACGGTATTTCTTTTGAGTATTTTTATTGCAGTGAAAGTGTAAAAGGAAAAGTCTATCATTTCAGAAACAACTGAAATAGAGAGTTAACACAATAACAAGATTAAAAATCTATGGATAAAACGCTTAATTTTTTTCTGTTATAATTAACACATTGGCCTGAAACTAGGTAATGATAATTTATGGAAAATTTATTCTATTTTTTCTAGATGAATTTTCCTTGGAGACATGTTTTATATGTTTTTGCTTTTCAGAACCTGATGATTTGGAAACAGAAGTTCTCCAAGAGTCAAGTGAAGCAAGCAAAGATGGTAGCTTGCCTTGCACTGCTATGGACGTGTGGATTAGTGAGATAAAAGTAACAAAAGAATCTAAGTATGTTATCTCTTTTTCCTTACATATCAAAACCTGGGTCCCTTTTTGTAATATCTTTTTAAGAAATACTGTAATGACTTAATATTGTGCTATATCCTATTACTATAAAACCTTATAAAAATATTTTAATTTTTAAGTAGAAATTACATGCATGTGATTCAGCAATCAGCAAGTATATGAAGACATACAGTAAAACGTCTCTTTCCCGCCTCTGTCCCCATCCAGCAAATTTGCACTCTCTCCTCCTTCCAGATATTTTTAATATGTACATAAACAAAAAATATACAGTCCACCTCCCTTTTAAATACAATTGTTAGTATAATGTACATGGTGTTTTCCACCTTTTTTATTGTTAGTCAGTAATCTTGGAATTCTTTTATATTAATACATAGAGAACTTCCTCTTTTTTAAGTTTTATGGCTACTTAATATTCCATTTTATGTGTGTACCACAACTCACTTCATAAGTCTCTTAATATTACAAATGATGCTGCAATGAATAACCCTTTAATAAGGTCATTTTTAATGTATGTAAGTGTGTCTGTAGGATAGATACACTGAAGTGTAATTGCTGGGTCAGTTGCATTTTTATAAATTGCAACTGTAATTCAATTATTGTTTTTCCCTGGGGTTGTACTAATGTATGCTCTCAGAAAGAACATATGAAAGCATATGTATGAGGGAAAAGAACCTATTTTCCCCTTAGTCTTGCCAACCTTTCATTATTAAAGTTTTTGAGTTTTGCCCATCTGATAGGTAAAATATAGTCTCTATTTAGGGTTTTAGTTTATCTCTTATTATTGGTAAAGTTGAGCACATCTTTTCAAATGTTTAAGTTTAATTTCTATTGCCTTTTCTTTGAGTTCTCTGTTTATATGGAAAGATATCCAAAATATTGAATGATTAATGAAACTATTATATTGAATATAAAAGCATTTTCTTATGTTAGAATAATACTATGATAATTCCATGTAAAAATTATTACATATGTACTCAGGTATATACTGTATATATGTATGCAATTTAAAGGAAAAGTATGATCAGATGTACACCAAGCCGATAACAGTGAAGGCAACTGGGATTGAGTGGTTAGGGGAGTCCTAAAAGAAACATGAATTTTTCTTTAATTGAGGTAAAATTTATGTAATATAAAATTTATCATTTTAACCATTTTAAGATGTGCTTCAGTAGTATTTAGTATATTCACAGTGTTGGCCAATCATTATCACTGATTCCAGAATATTTTCATCACCCCAGGAGGTAGCCCTGTACCTGTTAAGCAGCCACTCCCCATTTTTCCATCCCCCCCAGTGCCTGGCAACCACTAATTTGCTTTCTGTTTTTATGGATTTGCCTATTCTGGATGTTTCATATGGAATCATGCAGTATGTGGCTTTCTGTACTGGGTTCTTTCAGTTAGCATACTGTTTTCAAAGTACATCCGTGTTGTAGGATGTATCCATTCTTCATTCCTTTCTTGGCTGAGTAATACTCCATGATACGAATATATCATATATTTTTATTCATTCAGCAGTTGATATACATTCAGCAGATGATGATAGGTCAATTTCCAGGGCTGTTTCTACCTTTTGGCAATTGTGAATAGTACTTCTATGAACATTTGTGGACAAGTTTTCGTAACAGCTGCGTTCAGTTCTGTTGGGTGTAAACCTAAGAGTGGAATTGCTGAGGCATATGGTAATTCTATGTTTAACTTTTTGAGGAACCAAGGAACATTACATTTTGAATGAAGAGTTGTATTACTTGTATGATTACAAATAAAAAGTTTTAAAAATAAAAATAGAAAATTGTTCAAAACTTAAAACTGAAAAAGTAAAAAGCTACTTAAATTCTAGAGGGATTAAAAGTATTAAGAAAATTAAAACTGCCTATAAAGCAAACCCCCAGAGTTAAATTACTGGTACCTTTTGTCCAGTATTTAAATTTTTGTTAAAATATATAATGCATGAATTTAATTCCAAGCTTTATTGAAATAACAATTGCCACTTCTTTTTTATCTTTTGTCCTCAGTTAATTCACTCTCTTTGAGGGTTAAAACATTTTTGGGCATATCATTCTATTCCTTTTACTTTGCTACACACTGTTTTCCAAAAACCTAACACCATTTAATATAAATTGACCTACAAATTACTTTACTTTCTTAATATATCTCAACTATCATTCCATATCAGTTCATATAGATTTCTGCTTCCTTTTTTAACAGCTTCATGGTATTTCATAGTATTATTATATCATAAATTCTTTATATTCTTCGCTGTTAAGGGGCATTATGATTGCTTAAAGTAGTGGTTCTCAAACAATAGCAAGCAGTAGAATTGCTTTGGGATTTATTAAAATAAATTGGTTGGCCTTATCCCGCAAAGTTTCTGATTGATTAATGGTCTAGGGTGGGGCCTGAGAATTTGCATTTCTCACAAGTGTGTGTTGCTAATGTCTAGGGGCCATATTTTTGGGGGAACTGCTGTTATAAGAAATGATGGGGCTTGTTGTGCATTATTATGATTGGTGAAGGTTTGAACGGGGTGAAAATACATTGTACTTATGAGAATGTGTATATATATATGTATATATGAAAAATATTTGGAAAGAAGGATCATGGGATGCTATTGAACTTGTGTTCCATTTTTTGTATTTGAGAGTGCTTTTATTTCTAGTAAACCGTTTTTTTCTTTGTTTGTTTGTTTTTAACTGGTGTACCTGTGGCAGGATGGAAGATAAGATCACCACCATTCAGCAAAATGAAGTTTCTGAGGATGGAATCCCGAGGAATGAGGATGAACTTAGTGAAGTTCATATAGGTAAGCATCATTGTATTGTTCTAATTACTTTCTGGAAGGTTGTTAACACTGACCTTTTTTATTTGGACAATATATTAATAGACAGCATCCCTTATCAGCCTCCTCAATCATTTTTAAAATGTAACAGGCATAGAGCCCTGGACTCTGCTTTTATAATCCTGCATCGTTTAACAACGTGAGCAATGAAACTTTTAGGTCAGTTATACTATCGAATGTTCAAAATGAGAATTGCTTGCCAAAAAATAAGCCAATACACTAGTGACATTAAGTTGTCCTCTTGTTTTTAATAGTATTAATTAGAATATAAGAAGTATGCTTTTCTCTATCTAACCTACAGGAACCAAGATAAACTGAAACTAAATATGAATATCTAAACAATATTTTTTCATAATTCCTTGCATTTTTGTGTACATTTTAGAACTACCAGAGTAATGGAAGTATATAACAAATTAAAATTTCTTTCTGACAATAAAACAGTATGTCCTGTTAAAGATTATTTATAAGGTAATACAATTACATACAGCAGGTCCTCTAATAACATCACTTCATCCAATGTTGTTTCATTTATAACACTGATGAGAAGTGGTAGGAACTTAACTCTTGTTTATATCAATTTAGCCTGTGGTAAACTGGGTTTTGTTACGTTATTATGCTTAAAGTCACAGAACCTATTGACAACTTACTGTATAAAGTTTGATTTTGGTTTTCTGAGAGCCATGAAGTTTTTGCTAGAATTCATGTTAAAAAACACTGTGCTTTATCAGTATAACTTAGAACTTTCTTTAAGTACTGTGTAAACTTACCACATAATCTTTGCTTTATACCACAGAACCTGGAATAGATGATTCTCAGCTCTCTAAATGTGATGTAGATAAATCTGTGCAACCAGAACCATTTTTCCATAAAGTGGTTCATTCTGAACACTTGAATGTAGTCTCCCAAATTCAGTCAATTGTGTGTTCACCAGAGGAATCCTTTCCCCTTCGATCTCGCTCTGATTCACCACCAAGAAATAAAAACAAGAATTCCTTGCTGATTGGACTTTCAACTGGTCTATTTGATGCAAACAACCCAAAGGCAAGTATGCTCCTCACATGGAAAACGTTACTTAAAAAAATGTTTAGCTGTCATTCTCAGTTTCTAAGATACATCTTTAGCTTATCACAGTCTCTCTTCAAATATACTAATTCACATATAAGAATCTTACAGTAGTATAATTTGATTTCTACTCTCTTGCCTATCCTTTGTGATGTTGTCACATACTTTACTTCTGCATGTTATAAACGCCACAAAACATTTTTATTGTTTTTGCTTTAAACATTCATTTATCTTTTACAGAAAGTAAAAATTGAGAAAGGCTTTTGTATTTACATACCAGGGGTGCCAAAAAAATGTACACATTTTTAAGAGATGTTATCTATGTATTACCCTGTTTCCCCGAAAATAAGACCTAGCCGGACAATCAGCTCTAATGTGTCTTTTGGAGCAAAAATTAATATACGACCCAGTATTATGTTATATTATGTATTATATTATACATTATATTATATTATATTGTATTGTATTATATTTTATATTATATAAGACCCAGTCTTATATTACTATAATATATATTATAGTAATATAAGACTGGGTCTTATGTTAATTTTTGCTCCCAAAGACACATTAGAGCTGATTGTCTAGCTAGGTCTTATTTTCAGGGAAACACAGTACTTTTCAAAGTTGAATTAAATTACAGTAGCAATGTGTAGTATGATGTTCACTCAAAAGATGATGTTAATCAAATGAATGCTAATGTCATTCATTGTGTTACCATTTTAATAAAGTTTTTTTCTTTCTTAAAATGTGTATACATTGTTTTGGCACCCTCTGTAGTTACCTTTTCTGACATTCTTCATTCCTTTGTGCAGATTTCAAGTTTCTGTCTAATATTATTTTTCTTCCACTTTAAGAACTTCCTTTATCACTTCATGTCCAGCCCTGTTGGTAATACATTTTTTTCAGCTTTCATTTATTTAAAAATATTTTTATTTCATTTTCATTTGGAAGGGATATTTCCATTAGATCTAGAAATATATTGTATTCTGGTTTGCGTTGTTTCTGACAAGAAACACTATAAATACAGTAGCCACTTTTACAAGGTATTTGTAATAGAGTCACTTGATAAAATTGAAAATATAACGAAGATCACTGAATGTGAATTTGTAATAGTTCAAAATAAAATAATCTAAAGATGCGATCTTTCATGATCTGACTAAGAGCAGAATGTAGGTTGCTAAATGAAACTGTTCGTCCCTTATTTTGGACCCTCCTCGCTTTAGGGGATAAATAAATAATGGGTGGAGAGAGACCACATGAGTTCCAGTGAGACTTTTCTCATCTGAGGAGTGGAGTGGAAACTGACCTTTATGAAAACTTGAGAATTTTTTTTCTTGTTATATCAAATGCAAGGTGGGGGGAAAATATTAATATGTAATTCAAATAGCACATGTGCCTAAAATGTCTTCTTTTTATTTACTAAAATATCAATTCTTAGATAATGTCTCTAATTTTTACCTTTGGTAAATGCTCACAATTTTTTAAATTAATGTTTTAAATCCAGTTTTTTTTAACCCAGGTTATGGGTTGAACTTAGCAAGTATTTATTTGTAGAAGCTCTTTTGAGGGTACAGTGTTATAGTTTAATTGCAGTAAGCAGAGTCTAAACAAATGTGCTCATCATAAACTATTTCATAATATAACCAGATTATTACTAATTCATAGTATTATATGAAAAATACTAGAGATGAAAAAGTGAGGTGACAATTTTTTCAAGTAGTAAGTATTTCATGTGAAGTTCTGTAGTGCAACTAGTACTTAATTCATTCACTATCTTACATGGCTCTCGTATTTTTTGGAAAAAAAAATAGAACTTAACCAACAACGAAAAATCTAAAGGAAGAATATATTTTTTTAAAATGTTTTAAGGTTTCCTAAAACATTGCTCTCCTGTTTGATTTATAATTGCACCAAATGTCGACTGTAAAATCATACTACAAAGAATCTAGGGAAAAAAAATTAGTTTGACTATAAATGAAGTAAGATTTCAGGCAACATATTATGGATGAACAACTATTTTGAGGAATATTCCTTTCTATGAATGTTTAAACTATAGAATATTATTTAAACAACATGAAAAAATTAGAAATAGAATTATAGAACTGAAAGTGTTCTTATGTAAATTTTTCTGACTGAAGATGAATATCCTATTTAAAACTTTAACAGTCTATCAATGGAAACTGAACATAAAGAGTTTTTAATATAGAACAGATAGCTGTTGGATTGCTAGGTGTGTAGACCCATTCTGAGAGGAATGTTGTCAACCTACATAGCACTTGTTCTATGTTGTACTATAAAAGTTATTTTTTCTAGTGAAAGGAATAAATTAGAAGTGAGATGATTTTCCAGGGCTAAAATTTATTTCAACCTAAAAACTATTGCATCCTTTTGTATAGTTCCCTTGTATTTAGGTATGTTATGCATATATACTATTTATTTTTATTGATTAGTGTGTATCTGGAGAAACTGTTACTGGGTACATATTTTGCATACTGCTGATTTATGATATACATGTTTCAAGCCATTAAAATAATAAATAAGTCAAGCATAAATTCTGCTGACAGTGGGAGATATAGCAAAAGAAATAGTTTCAGTACCATTATTAAGTGCTTTAACAACCAGTGTATCTTCACCATCTTGTAGTTCATTACCATTTTTGTCCTCTTGAGTGCTATAATATGTAAATTATGTTCAAATAATGGAAATCTATCTTTTTTTATTCTCGAAAACAAGTTGTACCAATAAAATTGGCCAACTATATAAATGTTCATTAATATGCTAAACATTGTGTTTTCTTCACAGTCTCCCATCTGGTGTAGGGTTCTTATCAGGGCTTTAGGAGTCATGTTTCAAACCTCACAGATTCCGTCAGGGTTAACCCGACCTCAAGACTTCTGTAATAGATATTTGTTTCATAGCCCTGTCTATCCATCACATTCTAATAGTTGAATGTGACAGAAGCTATTCCTATTATCCCTGGTCATATCCAACACAAATTCAAGTTTTTAACACCTCAACTGTACATTGTTTTTTTTTTTCTCAGTTCAGTTTGCTGAGTTCCTTCTCATCCTGCTGCTACAAGTGATTCCCAGTGTGAACATCAAATTGCCTGTCTTTTTAGCTTCCCATAGTGGTAAAAGCTCCACTCACGGTTTATTGCTCAGGAAAGCAAAATTAGGGTTTTGTTGTTGTTGTTGGGTCTCCCTCCCCACCCCACCCCACACTAATTTAAGGCCTCTGATTTAATCAGTGTTGGGTAGTCAGCAACTCCTAGTGCTAAAGTGACACAAAGGATCACCAATTGTGTGTGATGGTACCTAGCCAAGCTTCAGACTAACTCACTCCAGGCTTTGGGCAAAAATATATGGGGAGGGTTGGCCATAGGAAAGTTAGAGGGAGACTTAGCAGAGACACCATTAAAGAGGGACAATATGGACCATGAGTGAGAAGGAGCAAACTGGCAGTTTCCTGCTCTGCCTAGTTCCTGACAGATTTCCGATTCCATTCCATGTGCGTGCCCCAAATAAACCTCTCTCCCTCCTTTTAAAGGTGACTTCCTTTAATCTTGCACATTAAACCCAAGCGTAACTCACAAGTTTAGATTCTCGCTGAAATTCCAGAGAATTAGGTTGTACACACACACATATATACACACACACACGTGTGTATGTTTGTGTGTGTATATATATATATATATGATGAAATTATTAGCTCTAATTTTTGTTGTTGTTGTTTTTATTTTCTAATTATCTTACTCCTGTAAGGAATCGTTGACTTTTTTGTAGATGTTGAGGACATGTTCACTTCCCGATCTCTCAAAGCTGTTCAGAACACTGATGGATGTGCCTACTGTAGCAGATGTACGTCAAGACAATCTTGAAATAGATGACATTGAAGATGAGCACATTAAAGAAGGACCTTCTGATTGTGAAGACATGTGAGTGTGATCGTGTCATAGATAGTGACATGGATTTCTGAATTTATATGCGTGTATGCTCTAGAGATGATAACTTACCCAGACATTTTTTGAAATGATCTGTAACTAACTTGTCACTACTCCTTTAACTTTTTACAACATATTTAAAGTACAGGCATGCAAATTTTAATCTGACTATCTGCTTCTAAATAATATAACTTAATCTAACTTGACTATGAGAAAATAGTTTCTATTGGTATTCTCTGTCTTATTCACCACTTAGCATCCTACACAATGATTTGCATATGGTAGGTGCTTAATAAATGTTAAATAAATGTACATTAGCAGGATAATGACTCTTTAATAGTGTAACACCACATGATCTAGGGATTGCAATGGGAATTCGTGAAGCAGTTACTATTCTGCAGTCCCCCAGGAATATGACTAGAAAGCTTCATTCACATCTGTCTCCTGCTGGGAATGACTTCAAAGCCATGGCAGTGGGGTGTTAGCAGGTGGAATAGTTGTTTATTTTTCCTGTGTGTATGTGTTTACATGTGAGTTCTACATGTAACTTAATTGCTTTCACAAAATTCCTGTCTTCCTGATTCATGAGGAATCTAAAATGTAGAAGGGTAATTTAACCAACACTTCTGAGAGCGGGGGGAAGTGATGGCCTTTTATGTCATAATTCTGCTTCACCTTTCATATCAGCCTTCTCAGCTCCTCAGACAAAAGTTACAAACTTTTCGGGGAAATACAACCAGAGTTCCCTGGAATGAAGTGTTTTGAGAAGGTACAGTGTATTCAAGTCACCAGGAAACTACATGACAAAATATTAGAATTTGTATGATTTATTTTCTGATTTTTTTAAATTTAACTTTCTCCTTTTTGCCTCTGCCATTCAATAAAAAGAACTTGTTTGGTTTTATTAAAAGCATTATATCAGTCTAACAATTTTAACCCCCTATAGTACTAGAACCAGGGTTACTGCATCTGGTACATTTTATTTTTTGTTTCTGTTTTTCTTAAGTCTTGCCCTTTTTTAAATTTCTAACCAAACTTTTAAAGGTTGCCTTTTCTTCTCATTTTTAATAGAGTTCTGTAGAATTTTGCTGGTGCGCTCAAAATTTGGAGCAAAAGTTACCTTTTCATCCTTGTTTTCTTCTACTTGGCTGTGGTCATTAAGCACTTTAACTTTCTGTTTCTATTAATCCTGAAGAGAATCCAACATTTCAGTACCTTTATGGTTGACAAAGAGCGAGGTAACAGTTTTTTCCGCAAAGTTTTTATAAAGTCATCAGTTTTTATCTGGGTGTACTACAGCTCATTTGTGGCTTTCATTCTTTTAATTACTAGTTGCTGACAGAATTTTATTTTAAAATTTAAATTAGAAGCCTTTAATATTATTTTTAGAATTTGAAAACTACATTATTTTTAAAGTAAGTTATTCCATGTCTAAATAGGGAAATTTCAGTTGAAGTTTTCTTTGTGGAAAAAAAAATTGATCCAAATTTTACTCAAGGTCATATATTAAGAAAGCATACTAAAAAGTGAATTTGGGACAGGTTTAAAAGTACCTGAGGCAAATTGTTGAGTGCTCATTTCATAAAAGATCTTCATGTTATGTTTTTCTTACAAAGGTAGACTTAGCAGCCCTGCTTAGTGTGTGTGTGTGTGTGTGAAGACCCCTGTGGAGGACACTAATTCCTCTAGGCTGGCCACTAAGAGATTTTATCAACAGGCTAATGTTCAGTCACTGTAGCGATGGTACATAGCAAATGTGCACGGTATGTTAGTCTTGTGATTAAATAGTAAGTTAAATGCTGCTACTAGGAGGATGACCCAAGAAATTAGACACTCTCTCTTTCTCATTCTAATTAGATGCTTTGCTTTTCTACAACTGCTACAAATTCAGAGTAAGAGACTGTACACATTAGTGTAAAATAAAGATATTTCTACATTTAAAGATTATTTTCTTTTTCCATTAATGGAAATTTTATTCAAGGTCTCACATAATATTGTTTATATTTTAATTGGTCAGTAAATGTTTGTCTATTTGTTTAGAGTGTAAACTTTAAGAAAGGCCTTAATCAGCCCTTGTGTTCAGTTTAGCAAATTTTTCCATTTCATGCCACTTTAGGAGAAAGAAGCGAACAATATGAAAGATAACATTGATGAGCACATTTCTTTGGTATTGTAGAAGTGGTTGGAAGACCTAGATTTCAATCCTGTATTTGTCATTTATTGAGTGTGTGGCTGTGAATAAGTCATTTACACACTTTGAGTCACAGTTTCCATGTCTCTAAAGGGAGTTTTATGTGAATGAAATTTAAATAAAACTGCGTAGCAAACTAAAGTACTATATAAATATATAATATTTTTGCATTAATTAGTTCACTGTAGCATCTATAATCCCCTGAAAATAGAATTAATATCCTGAGCAAGGTCTTGGAAACAAGATTCCCCACTGAAGATTATTATGGGTAGTATATTCTCATTACACAGTAAAGTCTCCTTATTATGTACTTTAGAAATATTTTCAAGAATAAGCATCTAGAGATAAGACTTCTGGGGACCATTTTATTTACTAGCTTATCCTATTAACCTGAACATATAATTCCCTAAGTATTTTAATTTCTAAGAGTTCAAATGCCCAGTAAGAGTTTATATGGAAAGTTTCTTGTATAGTTTACTATTCTTATACATCCACACCAAGATTTTGCTGAACTTTCAAAATAACATGAAAGAAAAATATTTGAACATTAAGTATTTGTTTTGGAAAGCAAGTGAAAAATCTCTTTAGTCTGGCCTCTTAAAATATTGAAACTGTCTTTCAAAATATAAGCAACTATTAGTATTGATGGTTAGATGATTCTCTTTGGCAAATCAAAACCATTTTAAATAAGTCATCTTTTGGCTCATGTATTCCAGAATATGTGTTATGTGCTTTATTTGTCAATTGTATTAATCCTTATTTCCTTTGCTAAAAACTGTAGGTTTTTTTTCACGTTTCTTTTTATCCACTGTTAGTAATTTTAAGTAGAAAGGCATCCATGCATTTGAGTTGAAGTAAAATTTCAGAATAAAGTTTGGTAATGTTTTGTTTAATTTTTTTAAATTTCAGTGTGTTTGAAGAAACTGACACAGATTTACAAGAGCTTCAGGCCTCAATGGAGCAGTTACTCAGTGAACCACCTGGGGAAGAATACAGTGACGAGGAAGAATCAGTCTTAAAAAACTCTGACATAGAGCAGACTGAAATTGGGACAGATCTGGCAGATGAGGATGACAATCCCAGCAGTGAAAGTGCCCTAAATGAAGAATGGCACTCGGGTACGTGATCATAATTGTGGGCCTTTTTCTTTTTTCAGTATGTACAGATATTTCAAGTATATTTTTCTGATATCTAATATGAACCATTTCCAACTTGAAATAAAACTGAAGCATGCTTTTGTGTCTGACTTTCATTTTCTTTTCTTTCCATATAAATGTGCATACACAGTTTTTCCATTTCTTACCCACTAAATTAAGGAAATGGTTTTTGAAGCATTTTTATTTTTCTTGACAGGGTAATATCCATTTCTTGACTTATTTTTCTAGTAATAAAGATAATAACTTAGCACTTTATGTTTTGCAGACAGTTTCCACATACAGTTGGGTAACCAGAAGAGTTAATACCAAAAGCAGATTTTAAAACTTTGACACTTTCTTTTTGTTTAGAAACCATTCTTTGCTCATCGCATTACCCCTAAGGTGCAGAGAAAATTTGTTTATTTCAATAACTGTGTTTATTTGGGGATAAGAGCTAATGTGAAAAGGAATGATTCTTTAGTAATTTTGTCTGTTACAAGATTTTTTCAGTTATCCTTAGCATGTACATGACATAAAACATGTAGAGCATTTATAATACTTTTTACGTGCTTTACTAAAGTTTCGTGGTATGTATCTTAGGTTGCCTGCCTTCTGCATTCTTTTTCATGTTTTGGCCCATGTTTAATATCAACTTTTTAAAAATAGCAATTAGGGTTGGTTGCTTTGATGTAGAACATATGGGTGTGCTTTTTTCACTTTTTACTATGTTAGATGACATCTCTAGGAAAGTTTTTAATATACCCTGATTTACTGTTTGTGCTGATAAAAGATTTCCAAAGTAACATTCTTGTTAAAACAGATTTATATATACATTGATTACCTATATAAATAACAAATATTATAATAAAAACTTTATAAAGTACAAGGTAATCTATTTCAATGAAATTATTCACTTATAGAATTTTAGTCTATTAGAGTAAGAATTATTCAGTCTTTTTAATCATAAAATACCTTCTTTTTATTTATGTTTTTTAGATAACAGTGATGGTGAGATAACTAGTGAATGTGAATATGATAGTGTCTTTAATCATTTAGAGGAACTGAGACTTCACCTGGAACAGGAAATAGGTTTTGAAAAGTTTTTTGAGGTTTATGAGAAAATAAAGGTAAGTAAAATGTCAGTTAAAACATTTAATTTTGAAACATGCTCTGTTTGAATTGCTAGCAAAATGTGAGTGATTTTGTATTGGTCAATAGATTTATTATAAATAATAAATAATTATTTAAAAGATAAATCTTAGAGAAAGAATATTGAAATATTCACATTTGGAAATTGTGTTTAGGCTGTTCATGAAGATGAAGATGAAAACATTGAGACTTGTTCAACAATAGCTCAGAATATTTTGGGAAATGAACATCAGCATCTTTATGCCAAGATTCTTCATTTAGTCATGGCAGATGGAGTCTATCAAGAAGGTAAGGTTGCCTCCCTTTTTAATATTTTAAACGTGCAAAAAACAAAATGACAAATTTAAATTGATGAGCTTATAACACAAGCATTTTGGAAAAATCTATATTGGAACCATATCTAGTACTTTTAAGGAATTATAAAATTAATTGTGTTATATACTTTTACTGATTCTGGCATATACTTTTATTGACTTAAGTCCTTTAAGTCAGTATTTTTATTTAATTTATAAGTAATAGCTGAGTGAGTTTTTTTTAAAGCCTCCTTATTGGACAGTTCTAGAAATTAGAATATTTTGTTATCAAGGAGGTAGTATTAAACTTCTAGACCAGGGATGTCCAAACTTTTTTCATCGTTTTTCACCCAGGGCCATATGCGGTAAAATACACAGCCGGGCCACTGACTCAAGGTGAAGTACGTATTGCCTCACCTGGTTTATTTAAGTAAACTAAATATATTTTTGGAATTTGCTGTGGGCCAATTAAAAATGGATTGTGGGCCACAGTTTTGACACCCCTGTTCTAGACACATGGTTCACCAATATGTAAAGTTTCTCCTAAATAATACCAAATGTAATCTCTCCCACGGTAAGTAGAGTTCACCTGTAGTGATTTGAATGTAGACCATTTTTATATTTGGAAAATATTTACTTATAGAATCACTCAAAATTTGTTAGGACTTTATTAGAAGTTATTAAAATGAAAAATGGTTTCTCCCCTTAAATGTAGTCAAGAGCACTAAACGTGGAACCAAGAGATGGGTGTTATATAGTCCTGACTCTGCGGGAGGCTAGTAACGTGACGCTGAGTGATTTATTTCATCTTAATTTTCAGTTTCCTTTGCTATAAAATAAAGAGGTGATCTGCAATCTAATGTAGTATAATTGGTTTTCAAAGTATTTTTTGTGTGCTTCTTGTATGCCTACCCCTTCATTACTATGGAGATTAAAAGACAATCTTTGCTTACATGTTGCTTACAGTTTCCTTGGGAAATGAGACATAAATCTATGAAGGAAAGTGTAAAACTATGTATAAAACTGCTCATCCTAAAATACTTTTCAGTGCAGTAGGAATTAGAGATGGGAAGGTTAGACTGTGAAAAATGGAAAGAAATGTAGAGGACATAACATGTAGAGAAAACAGAATGAACCAACAATTAATGTGTATTAGGATTAACTGGACTATTAGAAGCTTCTTGTTGAGAATCAATCTTTGTGATTAGACACTGTGAGTGTTTAAAATACATAGTGGAAATCAGTGAAGATTTTTGAACTGAAAGAACGGACAGAATGAAAGAGATGTTTTATAAAGTTCAATTGGCAGCAGTGTTCTGGATGGTTCGGAGAATACCAAGACTGGAAATGAGAAGATCTGTTGTATAAGTAGGTACATTTGGGCGTGAGATGATAAATACTTATGTTCAGTGTTCACAGGAACAGAGTGGTTAATATTCAGTTCAAGTGTTTCAGAGCAAGGCTTTTGATAAAAATATTTGATATTTTGACTCATGAAAAATCGTTTGCTAAAATCAAATTCAAGAAATTTTTTTGGGGGGGAGCAATGTAGACTTATCTACATTGACTGTTTTTTCCTCAAGTTTTATGATACATGTTTATGAAGCTCAGCCAAAAAAAAAACAACATATATACATATATACACACACACACACACACACACACATCTTTAAATTGCTTTAATGGAACTAAAGGTCTTGTAAAACTCTAATAGTGTTAAATCAAGACTAGAAAATCTTCAGGGACTGTAAGTACTATTATTTTAAAGCTTCAGAAACCAGTATGTTTTCATTACTATGGTGCTGATCTTTCTAGCAAAGCAGGAAAGCTAATTAAGTACATGAGTCACAGCATTCATGAGACAAAACATGTCAGTTATTCAGAGAACAGCTATTTTTGGTATTGCAAGAAAGGAAAACTTTTTCCCATGATTCTTAAGAAAGGATTGTGATACAGTGTTCCTCAAACTTGGATAACATCTTGATTCCTTTAAAGGGGACAATTTTTTTCAGAGTCCAAGAATCTAAGTCCATAGACCTCAATGAAAAACTCAAGTCTTACTCTTTGGAAATGTCTGTCAGTTGTGAATTATTACTGTAAAACGTGTTTTTCCCCTAAATATGAAAAGATTATTTTTATTATCATCAAATTGAGAATAGGAAATTTAAACATTTTCTGGAACTTGTGGATTCCTAATTTTATTGCGATCTTGAACCCCATTTTATAAAACAGTACTATAATGTTCTGAAAAATATCCTCAATAATTTTTACAATACTTAGATTTCATGGGGCTCTTTCTTATTATATGACGCGGTATAAGGTTCTGGCGTAAGGCCAGAAAATGATTCCATTTAAGTAAATATGTGGACAGTATCAAACAAGTTCAATTCTTATTCAGACTATTCATCCTTCAGGCAGTTCTCCTAAGTAGTAGTTCAGTACAGCTTTTCATAAATAATCAACAACAATGTGCTTGGGGATTCAGCTTTGCCTGACAACTATCTGGGGAACTTTTCTTTTGTATTGCCTCTTAAGTGGAGAACTATTAACAGTCAGGTGAACCACAAGGTAGAATTGACACCCTCTTTTGACAGCTGAGTGGCTTCAAAAGCATAAATGCCTGCACAGGCCATTTTCCCGTCAAAGCACCAAGAATCAGGTGAGGCTATCACACTCCTCAAAAAGCAATATCAAATTTTCTGTACCATAAAAATGAAAAGGGGATGAGGACCCTTAAGTGTATCATAAAGCCTGGCAGTAATTCCTTTAGCCTAGAAAAAATGTAAAGTAATTAAAGCCAAATGCCTACCCTGGAAACCTTTTTAAAAATCTTCCTAAAGCCCCTAACGCATTACAACTTATTAATACATCAACTCAGTAAACTGGCTGTAAAATGTATATTGAATTGTCTGAATAAATTAACTTGCTGTTTTATAATGTAATCATAAGACGGTTGAATGTTAGACAATGATTGGATTTAGAATAGCTATTTTAGAGCCCTTCTAATTGGAAATACTTAGACCACCACCACCACCACCCCTGCCCCAGATCTAGCTGTCTGATAGACTGTTGTTGTCTTTTAAGTCACATCTAGGAGGTAATAATAAAACCATGTCATCTGCATATGGTGCCTACATACTTTTATTTTCTGTGTTGGGAGAGGGGACGGGTAATGAAGGGAGGAGATGGGTAAATTATATCTAGGTCACCCAAAAGTGGTGTCAGAGTCATTAAGGTCCTAGTTCCAAAGATTGCTTAAAACACATTTTTGTTACATTTCACTGGAAATTATCTGAATCCTCAAAAGACAGCTTCGACTTTTCAAGTCCCCCATAACTATTACAGTGCAGGTTTGGTAATCATGTACAACTATAGCTATTGGTAAAAATCAATGCCAGTTAGCCCATAAGTAGGTACTATCCAGGGTCAGAAGTTAAATAGAGCTAATAAAACGTATAAACTATTTTATATCATTCTGAAGCTTTTCCTCCACAAAAAAAGGAGTATAACTGTGGCCAATGGTAGAATGGCACAGGCCCCCATGTCCTCATGTAGAGCATTGATCTTAGCTGTCCAAGCTTATAGATTCTTAAAAAGGAAATACATACCGTCCGTCCACATTAATTTTAGGTAGAGTATTGTACTGTTTATGTAATGAAATTCTATACAGCAGTTAAAAGAAGTGAATTAAAATTTCATCTGTCAATATGGTTATATAAACCCCACAGATATGACCAATTGAATAAGTAGTACATGGTACCATTCATATAACGTTTAAAAGCAATTTTATTTAGGTGTGCATTTATGTAATAAAAGAGGGGGAAAGAACAGGAGAGAAGGATATACATCAGTTTCAGGATACTGATAATGCCCCTGGCGAACAAGAGAGGGCGATAAGACTGGAAAAGGATTCTCTCTCTCTGTAATATGTTTTTCCTTAACAAATAATCCAAACCAATATGGCCACAAGTTAACTTTTATTAATTCTAGGTGTTAGGCACATGTATGTTCATTAGTTTGTTCTCTGTACTTCCCCATTTGAAACATGTTGTAATTGTACAAATTAAGTAAATTACAGTGGAGTGATGAGAGGAACATTGGAAGCAGTAAAATGCATGTTGCATAAAGTAATGATCCAGCCATATGGAAAAAATAAAGGTGTCAGGGGAATTCTTCCTAGGGTAGATAACATCAGAGATGGATTTTAAAAGATGAATTTACCCGCAAATCAATATGTGTACTTATACACAGAGGGATACAAAATACTTTATTAGGGGAACTATAAACAAGTCACTGTTAGTAAAGCATAAATTATGAGGACATTTAGGGAATATAGGCAATGAAAGTAGGTAAGGCTAGAAATGGTTAAAAGGCCAGATAATGAAGGACTTTATAATCCATATAAGGGCACAGTTTCTATCCTAAGGCAGTGGGGAGCTAGTGAAAGGTTTTAAGCAGGGCCATGATTTGAGATGACTTGGATTTTAATGAATTTTGCTAGAGTGCCAAGATTAAATTAAGCACTCTAATTCATTGAACAGTCTTTTTCTAGAATAAAGAAAAATTGGAAATAACCGTAATGCCTATGAATATAAATACTTAATTATGACATACCCATAAAATATGATGCAGCCATTGAAATTGACATGGAATATATCTATGATTTATTCTTTTACAACATTTTGTAAAATTTTCATCATGGAAAAATTGAAAGAACTTCCCAGTTATTACCCATATATACCCACCATCTACATTCTGCCATTCGCATTTTATAATCTTGCTTTATTACTTATTTATGTATCTTTCTGTCTGTTACGTGTTTGAAGGGGAAAAACTCATGTCTCAGAACTGCATTTTGTTGTAAATTTTAAAAAGATATTTATATATGCATAGGAAAAGATCTGGGAAGATTTGTATAAAATTATTAGCATTGATTGACTTTCCTTATGGGTGATTTTTGCTTCCCACCTTATTCTTCTTTATATTGTCTGACTATTTTATACTAAACATGTGCTAATATAATAAAAACTACATTTAAAACTATATTAAAGCTCTTTTACTTTAGCATGAAATAGAATGAGTTTTTTACAAGTAGATACATATAGTTTGATTTGCAATGGAATGAATTAAGTTTTTTCTTTTTTCTACAGATAATGATGAATAATCCTCAGAACATTCTTTAATACTCAACTGTATGCAAGTGTTTAAATTTGGTGCGTCACAATAACAAGCTTCAGTGGAATGTAGCAATTTTTTAATAAATGATACATCAGATTTAAGATGCCTATGCTGATTGCATGAAAAAGATGGACAAACATACCATTTTTCATTAAAGATTATAGTATTTTATGTATTTTATTTTGTTTGTTGAGTTCTATAGTTACCTCCTACAGAATATGTACTTTATTAAATCATCCAGCCAAAGCTTAACAGACATTGATCCAGAACTGAACTTAATGGTTTTGAAGAAGATTTACCATGCAGTAAAGTAACTTTTAGTTTCAGCAAATGTCTTTAGATTGAAAGAATTACTTCTGTTGTGAAAGACATGCCTGTGGTTTTTCATTTCAGTATTTAAATATGACCTTTTTTTCTGTTTGTTTTCTTGGCCAGCAATTAGGTATTAACCTTCTCAAGGGCTCTATTTAAATCATTACATTTTGAAGATGGAATATTTAGCCTTAAAGTCTTTATTCTCAGTCCTTTTTCAACCAGTGCGTCTCTTGAACTAGCACTGTGGAAACCGGCTATAAAAACTGTGTTAGAAACTGTTGAAAAATTTGATTATGCAAGAATAGCAAAATTATATTTCCTGATATTCTAAAAGGGTGGTTAATGACCAGAACCAGGAATATTACACCTAGCAATTAGTCTGTGAATTTCAATATTGCCTAGCATATAGCATAAAGTTGCCCTTTTTGTTTTTAACTTTCTCTCATTCATGTGCTTTAAGGTTATATGAGATTCAAAAGGAGAAAGGAATCATTTTTATTTTGACACTGTGACAGTTTTGGTAACTATTATTCCAAAGCAGGGGAATGACTGCCTCTTTTATTTCAATTATAAGAGGATTTTTTTAGATCATTTAGATGATAGTCACACAGCTTCAGTTGCAATATGCCAGGTATTACATGGTTTCATTAGAGATGTCTAAAGTCCAGATGCTTTTAGTAATAAAAGCAGAAGTTTTGATATTTGAGTGCAAAGCAGCCTGATTTGCATAATCTATAATTTGAACAATAAAATCTTATCTTGCAGCACTATCAGTACTATGATGAATTTATTATGTACATTATTTCTAACACCAAAACTAAGTACTTGATTTTTATACTTTTGTTTATTTTGTGATACTACTATTAAATTTTTATTATTTACCTGAAGTACACTGTTGGTTGCCATATATTCATTAGCACTGTTCTCAATAGAATGCTTTTACACAGAGCTGAGAACACTTTCGTTTCTTTTACCTGATTATTTCCTTTTTTTTTTTTCTGTTTGTTAGTGGAAGAATATTTGAATTTTGTACTTTAATTCTCTATAATCCTGGAAGATGAATGATTAGGAGTGGGGGTTCTTTTTAAATTCTTCACTTATTACAACTATTAGAAAAGCAAGTAAAGGTATAACACAGCAGAAAAAGTTATATAGCCATATTTTAAAAGATGTTAAGGATAAAGATGACAAATAGGATGGCGCTGTCTCCAGTAAATTGGTACTGAGTGGCTCTGGAGTGTTCTTATGGAAGGATGGTCTGTGCTAGTGGGAAAGAGGGCTGTTATTGTTCTGGAAGGTCTGTTGCAGGTTTTGGAGGTGAACTGTGGAAACATTTATAGATTCATGGAATGTTAGAGCTAGAATGGACTACATGGTAATTTAGTATGCTCTCCATTTAACAGGAAAGGACACTGAATTTTACCATGAATGAAGTCACTTGTGTAATTGGCCAAATCAGACTAGTTCCAAGTCTTACACTGGACTATTAGTTACACATTCTTTTAAAATTTATCTCCTCTAGAGAGTGAAAAGAAAAAGAGTCAATAGGAAAAAGTACAGTTAGCATTAATACATTAAGAATTCAACAGAGATTTTTGCTTCTGGGAATAGCACACTATTCTAATTAACATCCCTGCGGAAAACAATTTTTAAATGCTAAATAAAATTGTTTTTATCCCCTTAAAGTAACACATACTCTACCCTTTATCACTTTATTGATGATGGGTCTTTTAAGATTTTCTTTTGTGTGTGTGTGTGTGTGTGTGTGTGTGTGTGTGTATGTATACGTGTGTGTAATGTACACCTAAAAACACAGAAGAGGTGAGAAGCTGAGTTGCAAGGCCAAAGCTTTGGAGAAAGCCTCAACCTGGATATTAGTGGAATACTGGAGGTCGGGGAGACATTTTTGACCTGAGATTATATCCAGTACCTCACACTTTGGTATAGTGGGCTCATGGAGTAAAGAGGTTAAAAGGCAAGGCCAAGTGTCCATCCAAGTTGGAGAATCCTATAGGAAACCCTACATTAAGGGAAGACTCCAAAAGGTTCCATCCTCACAATTAGGGAGAACTAGAACTAAACCCAACCTCCAGCTCAGGGACTGTAAGGAGAGAAAGAAAAGTACAAAAAAAAATCCCTGAAAAATTGTGGACACACATCAACCTTCAAGTGGTTTATATCTTGAGCACTGAAATCTGGGTGTGCTGAGGAACTTGAGCCACAAACATGATTTGAGGTGCTTCATGAAACTGGCAGAAGCCATTCCAGTGCCTCTCTGAAGGAAAGCACATTTATTTTGTGTCTTGAAAAGTACCATAGATAAAATTTCAAGGACCATGATGGACAGAGTCAAAGATAAAATAGTACACGAGAAATCAAGACAGTGTAAGTGGGAAATAGCAGGAATAGGATCTGCACCGACTTTAGATTTAGAATTGGAGATTTATTATAAAAAACAACTATACTTACTGTGTTTTAAAAATTATCAACAAACTTGAAAATATCTGTAGGGAAAGAAAAACTAGAAAGTGATGCAGATTTGAAGAACCAAATAGAATTAATTTATATGAAAAATACAACTAACAATTTAAACTCAATGAACATGCTTGGCAGCAAACTATACATAGCACAAAAGAGTTAAAAAAAACTGGAGGAAATTATTCAAAATATAGCACACAGAAAAAGATGGAAAGTACAAAAGAGAAGGTGAGAAACAGAGATTCAGTTAATATGTCTAATGTATGTTTGCTTGGAGTCCTGCAGATAAAGAATGGAGTAAAGTTACTTGGAGAGATAAAGGATGAGAATTTTTACAAAGTTGTGGAAGACACCAATCCACAGATTGAAGAAGCCCCGTAAATTTCAAGGATAAAGTAAAAGAAATCATGCCTAGTAGCTTCAGCGTGAATCTGGAAAATCAAAGACAAAAAATTTTAAAAGAAGTTGAAGGTAAAAAGCTATACTACTTTCAAAGAAATGTTAAAGACTTAACAGTTAATTGGCTTTTCAACAGTAGTAATGGAACAGTGGAATGGTATCTTCAGTAGGCCAAAAGAAAATAATAGTCAATCCAGAATTATATACAAAGGAAAATGTGTTTCATGAATTAATAAAAATGAATTCCAATTTTCAGTACTGGCCACGCTGAAGTAAAAGAGAGGGCATTTAACTTTCCCACCTTTAACAAGTCAAACAATGGACAAAATACACGAACCAATGCTTTTCAGACAGTGGGCAACAGACAACAAAGGGCAGTGATCTGTGAAAGAAAGGAAACAAACGAGGTAAGCCCTGTGATTGCCCAAGTTTACTGCATGGAAAGTAACATGGAGACCCATACAAAATCCAGAATTTTGAGGAGTTAGAATTTAGAGAGGTGAAAGCAGCCATAATTTGCAGGGCAGAGTACCAGAAAGGAGAGAGCCACACAAAAGAGCTAGAAAAACCCCAAATATTTGGAAACAACACATTTCTAAATGCCTTATCACAACCAAAATTAGAAAATACTTTGAACTGAATGAAAATTAAAATGTGACGTATCTAAATTTGTGGGATGCACCTAAAGCAAAGCTTAGAGTAAAATTTATAGTGTTAAACACTGATATTGTAAAAGAAGTAATTTAGTCACTTAAACTTCTACCTTACAAATCCAGAAGAGAAAAAGAGTAAATTAAAAACCAAAGCAGCAGAGAGAAGGAAGTGATTTTTTTTGAAAAGCTACAGAAATCAATGAAATGTGAGCAAAATCAGAGAAGCCAAAAGCTAGTTCTTTAAGAACATCAATAAAATTGATAAATCTCTAGAATATCAGGAGCAAGAGAGGGTGCATCGCTACAGATTTGATGAGAGTCAGTTTATGGACAATAAGGGAATATTATGGGCAATTTATGCCAATATATTTGACAACTTAGTAAAAATGTACACATTTCTTAAAAGACCAAAACTACCTGTAATAGATTGAGCTGCCATAATAAAATACCATAGACTGGGTGGCTTAAATAACAGACATGTATTTTCTCACAGTTCTGGAGCTAGAAGTTCAAGATTAAGGTTCCAGCTGATTTGGTTTCTGGTGAGGGCTCCCTTCCTGTCTTGCAGAGGACCACCTCTTCTCTCTGTCCTCGCATGGCCTTTCCTTGGTGTTGGACAATGAGAAAGAGACAAGCTCTCTGGTGTCTCTTCTTATATGGACACTATTCATAGGGGATAGGGACCTTTTCTTATGACTTCATTTCACCTTAATTAGTTCCTTAAACCCCCATTTCCAAATACAGGCACACTGAACATTAGGGCTTCAACTTACCATTTGTGGGGGACACAGACATTCAGTCCAAACCATTAACAAAACTCATCCAAGAATACATAGAAAATCTGAATCTCTCTACATCTAATTATGAAATTTAATTTTAGTTTGAAACCTTTCCACATAGAAAACTTTGGGCCCAGATGGCTTCAATGATGAATTCTATCAAATATTTCTGGAAGAAATAGTACCAATTCTATACAAGCTGTTTCAAAGTATAGGTGTAGAGGGAACATTTTCCCACTTAGTTTGAAAGTACATTATCTTGTTCTCAAAAACAACACAACAACAAAAAGGAATTATAAGACAAGAGAACTACAGACTCATAAACCTCATGAACACTGATAAATTTTTTTTTTTTAATTTTATCAAGTCAAACCCAACAATATACAAAAAGAACATTGTGTCATAACCAGGTGGAATATATGCCAGAAATGCAAAACTGATTTAACATTAAAAACTCAATGTTTTTCATCACATTAATAGACTAAAAAAGAAAAACCATGTGATCAACTCAATAGATACAGAAAAAAATTGACAAAATCAAGCATCTATTTCTTATAAAAGTTCTCAGCAAATGAAGAATAGAAGGGAAATGCCTCAGTCTGATAAAGATCATCTTTAAAAAAAAACTAACATATTTATACTGAAAAAAAAGTTTTTTCCCTAAATGGAAAAATGGCAAAGATTTCTGTTCTTATCACTTATGTTTGACTTTGTACTGGAGTTTCTAGCCATTGCACTGAGTGCATGCGTGTGTGTGTGTGTGTGTGTGTGTGTGTGTGTGTGTGTACAGGGAGATAAATAAATGCCTACAGATTAGAAACAAAGTAAAAACTGTCTTCACAAATGATGTGATTGTCTATGTAGAAAATCATAGGAAAGCTAAACAAATGCTACAAGGACTGAAAACAGTTAAAAGCAACATTGCAAGATACAAGGTTAATATTAAAATCAATTTTTATATACTAATAAGGAGCAATCAGAAATAGATTTTAACATACCATTTATAATAGCATCAAAAATTATGACTTAGGGATGAATTTGACAAAAGATGTGCAAGATCTATGCAATGCAAACCACAAAACATTGCTGAGAGAAATTAATGACCTAAGTGGGGCATTTATACCGTGTTCATGGATCAGAGGTTCAATAATGAGTAGAAGAAAACAGGAGAAATCTTGGTTACCTTAGGCTTGGCAAAAATTCTTTAAACAGACCTAAAAAATACAAACTGTAAAAGAAAAAAAATTGACTTCATCAAATTTATAAAGTTTTAAAAGGACATTATTAATAAAATGAAAAAGGCTAGCTACAAATTGGGAGATGTTTGCAAAACATATATCTGATAAAAATATATTATCTACAATACATAAAGAACACATATAACTCAACAATAAGGCAGACAACCCAGTTTGACAATGGGCACATGTTTGAATACATATTCAAAGAAGATAAATAGATGACACTCATGAAAAGATACTATCATTTGTTGGGCAAATGCAAATGAAAACCATAATGAGATACCACTGTACTCTAAAATGATTAAAGACTGTTGAGAATGTGATGCAGCAGAACTCACACTGGTATGTAAAATGATATAATCACTTTGGAAAAACAAAATGAATATTCATATAAAACTTATTCATATTAGCCAATAACTGCAAACAGCCTAAATGTCTGTCAATAGTTAAATGGATAAGTTATGGCATATCTGTAAAAGGGAATACTACTCAGCAATAAATGTGAACGAGCTGTTGATTTGCTGTGTGAAGGAATAGAAACAAAAGAAAACATACTGTATGATTCAGTTCACTGGAAACTAGAAAAGATTAGTCTGCAGTGATAGGAAGCAAACCAATGGTTGCCTGGTACTAGGTAGGGCAGGTCATGAGTAACTAAAAAGGGACAACAAAGAACTTCTTTGGGTAGTGGAAATGTTCTATATTTTTATTGTGAATTTGGTTATTCAAGTGTTTACATTTGTCAAAATTTATTATACTGTATACTTAAATGGATTCATTTCTTTGTATGTAAATGTCAATCAAATTGATTTTGAAAATATATTAGACATGCTAAGAAACATTAAACGCCAACTCAGGCCTAGGAGAAAAGCCTACAGTAATCAACCCCAAGTCTTTCAGATAATGCGATTAGGAAAGAAACACTCTAAAACAGTTGTTGTAAATATAGTCAAGGGTTTAAAGGAAAAATACAATTGGGATTAATGAACATAGTATTTTTCCAGAGACCAATTTCCAACTCATTTTGTAACTCCGTTTTACCCTGATAGCAAAACCAAATACAGTTGGGGTTGGAGTAAAGGAGAGGAGGGAAGGAAAGGAAGAAAAGAGACAGAAGGGGAGGAAAAGCTTGGGGAAGAAGGGAGGGAAAACGGAAAAGAAAATAAAACTACAGACCAGTGTCTCTCATGAATTTAGGTGCAAAAATCCTTAACAAAGATTCAGCTAATCCAGTTCAACAATGTATAAAAATTATACACCATGACCAAATAGGATTTATTTGCAAAACAAATATTCAAAGCGAACTGGTTCAATATTCAAAAATTGAACAATATAATCTATGCCAACAGGCCAAGAAAACTATTAATTCATGATAAAAAAAATGAACTCTTAGAAAATTAGAAATAGATACTACTTCATCTTGATAAACAGTATCTACAAAAACCCAGTAACATAGGTAGAGTTTCCATTCCTGTCCAATCAACTATGATGAGGAAATGCTGTATCGTATAGACTATAACATGGCCATGATTGGCAATGGGTGGGGGAAGTTTCAGTCCTGGTGGGGCAGGGAAGAGATAAAGCAAGCTCAAGAAGACATATTGAGTATAGGCAGGTTTTCAAGGAAGGCACCAAGTTCAATTTTTGGCTTCCTGAATTTGAGGGAAGCCAGGTAAAATTGTTCTCTTGGTAGTTAGATAAATCAGACTCTGCCTTAAATGTGAGCCACAGTCTTGGATTTGGCGGAAGGGTTACAAAGGCATTCATTCACATGTGAGTGTATGACCACATGTACTGACTAGGGAAACAAATTCCAGAAATTACTAAGACCAACAACTTGCTCTAATCAGTGTTAATCGCGTTCAGGCCACCAGCTTGCCTTTGGTTTGTGTTAGCACGTTGTGCTATTTGTGCATCCTTTTACTTTATTTGTATCTCTATATGTAAAGGTCAACTAGGAAGGTCAACTAGAGATGAATTCTTATAATTTATGTATATCTGAAAATATTTTTACTTTGCCTGTTTTGTTTTTAGTCTTTTTTTAAAAATTATGGTATGAACCCTTAATATGAGATCTACCCTCTTAACTAATTTTCAGTGAGACTGTAATTGTTACAATAGGCACTATGTTATATAGCAGACCTCTGGAACTTAATTCATCGTGCGTAACTGAAGCTTTATACTTGCCAAACAACAACTTCCCGTTTCCTCCTTCTTCGCCCATGGAAACCACCAGTTTGTTCACTGCTCCTATGAGTTTAACTATTTTAGATATATCAGTGCAATCATACAGTATCTTTTTCTTTCTGTGACTGCCTTATTTCACATAGCATAAGGTCTTCTGTCATCCCTCTTGTTGCATATGGCAGGATTTCCTTCTTTTTTTTTTTTTTTTTAAAGATTTTATTGGGGAACAGTGTGTATTTCTAGGACATTTTTCCAAGTCAAGTTGTTGTCCTTTCAATCTTAGTTGTGGAGGGTGCTGTTCAGCTTCAAGTTGTTGTCCTTTCAGTCTTAGTTGTGGAGGGCACAGCTCAGCTCCAGGTCCAGTTGCCATTGCTAGTTGCAGGGGGCGCAGCCCACCATCCCTTGCGTGAGTCAAACTGGCAATCTTGTGGTTGAGAGGACGTGCTCCAACCAACTGAGCCATCTGGGAGCTCAGCGACAGCTCAGCTCAAGGTGCCGTGTTCAATCTTAGTTGCAGGGGGCGCTGCCCACCATCCCTTGTGGGACTCGAGGAGTTGAACTGGCAGCCTTGTGGTTGAGAGCCCACTGGCCCATGTGGGACTCGAACCGGCAGCCTTCAGAGTTAGGAGCATGGAGCTCTAACCTCCTGAGCCACCGGGCCTGCCCTCCTTCTTTTTTAATGCCTTTATTTTTAAAAAGTATTCATTATAGAATTCTAGTTGGTAGTTTTTTCTTCTTGTAAGATAAGATGCTGTTTGGCTGTCTCTGGGTTGCCATTGTTTCTGACAAGAAGTCTGCCAACAGACTGCCTGTAATGTGTCTTTTCCTCTGGTTGCTTTTAACAATTTTAAGAATATCACTGATTTTTTATTTTTTAAATTGTCATTTGCCTTTTTTCTTCATGTTTCTTATATTTGGAGTTTGTTGAGCTTCTTGAATCTGAAGGTTCACAGTTTTCATCAATTTGTTTAAAGTTTTTGGCCATTATTTTTTATTGTAAGAAATATATATAACATAAAAGTTACTGCTTTAACCATTTTGTTTGTTTTTTAAAATTCTTTTTTTAAACTTTCGTTCATTTAAGTGTGTTTTTCCAGGACCCATCAGCTCCAAATTAAGTAGTTGTTTCAATCTAGCTGTGGAGGGTATAGCTCACACTGGCCCATGTGGGGATCAAACTGGCAACCTTGGTGTTACCAATTCTGTGCTCTAACTAAATGGGCTGACTGGCTGCCCCTAACCATTTTAAAATGTACAGTTTAGTGGTACATTAGGTATGTAAATTAGGTACATTCACACTGTTGTGCAACTATCACCACTATCCATCTGCAGAACTTTTTTATCTTCTCAAAGTGTAACTCCATACCCATTTAACATTGACTCCATATACTGCCCTATCCCTAGGCTCTGGCAACCACCATTCTACTTTCTGTCTCTGTGAGTTGGCCATTGTTTCAAAATATACTTTTCATTCTCACCCACCTCCTCTTTTTTTGGGATTC